>NC_068404.1:7069079-7393079 GCF_023724105.1 Carassius gibelio | reverse complement strand
TTTCTGTCTTCAGAGGTTTGCTGTCAGCAGGATCATCAGCTCCCCGGATGGAAAACATATAGCTGTCCAGTGTGAGAGGTGTGTTTCATTTCATCAGATCTGTGTATCTTACCTCGAACTGATTCTGGAGTCTCAGTGACAACAACAATAGACACGCACAATTCTTAAGAAAGATGTCTTTTGCACACCAATTGTACATCTAAACAGATCAAGTTCATCTGTGTAGATTGCCCTCAGTTCAGCTCTTCGTGGTGGATTCTGGGACAGAGGGGTGTCTGAGCCCCGCTGAGACCCTTGCTCTTCCTCATGCTCCCTGGGACGTGACATTTGATTCACAAAACCAGCTGTGGGTCTTACTGGAGACTGAAGATGTGAATGTGCTCCTGTATCAATACTCAGAACAGCACTGGGAGGTACATACAGGCTTTCTGTCATGTTTTGAAGTCAGCTCTGCTCTTACTAACTCATCTTGCTTCTTTATAGCTGTGTGACTCAGAGACTCCTGAACTGAGGAGGGTCACCGAAGCATTGCAAGCTCAGTGGAACGTCTTTAAAGGTAAGAAATGCAACAAATATTATCATGAAACCAAACAATGAAATAAACCAATAACTAAGATGAAGAAGACATATCATGACAAAGCAAATGTATGCTTGATCTTGAGTTGAGCAAGAAGAAAACCTTTCAAAACGCAGCTGCAAAAAAACACAATTAACAATTGAAAAACTCAACCTGGTCCTGTCAACATAACTGTTGAAGACCAGTAACACCAGAAGGACTAATGAAAAATCCCTCAAAGTGCATCTCTGTACATCTGAAGATCTTTTTCTCTGAATGCTGCATGCTTTCCTCTTGTCCTCTGTTCACAGGATCTGTGGGACTGGAGAGTCCGTTTAAACACCTGTATAAAGTGAACTTCGACAACATGGCATCATATTTGCAGAAGAAACAGGAAAGACTAGAACAGGAGAGTAGGAAGAGAGCGGCAGCGAACGGCTCTAAACCCAATAAGAGAAGTAAAGCGGAGAGCAGCACTGTGCCTCAGAACACCAGCTGAGAGAACCTCGTCTTATTTTAATTTCTGCTTTTTTGCGATGTTCATATAATTACACATCTCTCTTTGTTTTCTGAACGGTAAGGTGCTGTAGTCTGCTTTGGGCACTAGAGGTCACTCCCGCTCAGCTGCAGTCAGAGTGTACCATTTCATTATGAACATGAACTATTTTATTATAACATTGAGATCTGTGGCTTCAGTTGTTCTTCAAGTTAGACTTTTATTTTTCTGAGTAAAAGTGACTAAAAATCTGTACATCCTGTATAATGTTTATACTTTTACAAAACCAAATAAAAACAACACAAATGGTTCATAGCTGAGCTGTACATGGTTCAATTCCCTGAAAGATGCTTTGGATTTTCTGAGCAGATGGCAGAGATTTCACTCTTTTACTGCCTCTGGTGGGATTCCTGCTGAAACAAATAAGCAAAAGCTAGGGCTGACTGTAAATGCAACACAAATAATAACTAAAATGCATGCAGTGCAATGTTTCAACATTGACCTTGCTCATTTCTTTTTTCCTCCCATTGTTAAATTCTCACTCTTCTTTTTCTGCACCTATAGGGATAATGAGAAAGGAATGGCTAATACATGTTAAAAAGTAATAATGATTAAAAAAAGGGTCACTGCTAACCTCATTCATGGCGTCATCTATCTGTTTAAGCTCCTCGTATCTGTCCCGGGACTCTCGTAGGGGCTGTACCATTACCTCCTCAATCTGAGGAAACAACTGCAACAGCGAGAACAAACAATATCACAATATGGTTTGATCTGAACCAGAGTTCGATTTGACCCACTTTTCCCCCTGTATGTTTCACATTGTACTTTTAGCCTAACCAGTTCACCTTCATCACGGTCTCAAACATGGGGATCAGGACAAACTTGATGAAGCCGATCTGAGCGGTGGGTTTGGTCACTTTCTCTCGGTCCATGAAAGGAGCAACTGGTAAACCTTCTGCCTTTTCTCGATCGCTCTGTTAGAGAGAACACAATTCTGATGAAGAAAGAAGTGCACTATAAAGATCAAAATGTTGGGGTTGTTTTTTTTTTTTTTTTTATGCTCACCCAAAGCTATATTTATTTGATCAAAAAGTATGAACCATAATATTGTGAAACAATTGTTATTAATAACTTTTTATTTTATATATTTTAAAATGTAAGTTACTCCTATGATATGTTTATGGAGATATTTTGATATTTTAAAGGGCCGGTTTTTAAATGAAACTACAATGTAAAAACGTATAGCACAATAAGTGCATTGCATCAAATGATTACTTTAAATGTTAGTACAAAAAACAGTTACAAATATTTAAAAAGTAGTAAAAAAAAAAAATGGAAATGTACTCCCCCTCAGGCTATCCAAGATGTAAATGAGTTTCTTCATGTGAGAGGATTTGGAGAAATTTAGCCTTACATCGCTTGCTTACCAGCAGATCCTCTGCAGTGAATGGGTGCCGTCCGAATGAGAGTACACAGCTAATAAAAACACAATCCACAATCCACTCCAGAACATCAATTAATGTCTTGTAAAGTGAAAAGGTATGTTTGTAAGAAACAAATTCATCAAGGCGTTTCAGTGTTAAACTGTCACTTTTGACCAACAAAAAAAAACGGGTCTAACTCTTCCTCCAGTGAAAAAGTGTTATTCTCTCACATTGAAAGACATATTTGTTTAGAATCGTTTAGTTTTACTTGTAAAACTGGTTTTGATCTGTGCATATTTCTCTCCTGATTCAGATGAGACCATTACTACTAGAGAAAACAATGTTATATGGATAGAGGACTCTGATTCGACAGTTTTCACCTCACAAGACATTCATTGAGTCGTGTGAATTACTGTTTTATCAGCAGTTTGGACTCTCATTCTAATGGCACCCATTCACTGCAGAGCATCCATTGATAAGCAAGTGATGCAATGCTAAGTTTCTTCAAATCTGTTCTGATGAAGAAACAAACTCATCTACATCTTGCATGGCTGAGGACAAGAACGTTTTCAGCATTTTTAGATTAACTATTCCTTTTTAAGAAGGTTAATAAAAAGTGGGATGGATTTTTAAATCTCCATACAACATACTTGTAATCATATATACCTGCATGAAGTACTCCTCCAGCAAACAGTCCACCCAGGGCTCAGCGACCTCCATCGGCCGAACCTCATTAGAGATATCACAGCACTTGATCAGCACCATCTTCAGCTGCCACAGATATAGAGATGCAAGTCTAATAAGCTCATCCCAGCACTTTTTTGTCGGTGAATAGTGGCACTGTAAAATGGGTTCAGAAAGCTCACACAAGTAACATGCTCCTCATTAGTGAAGTCGAAGTTATCCACTTTCTGTTTGAAGGAGTCCAGGATCTCTCCATGTCGGGCCATGTCTGTGGCCAGTATCAGCGTGATGGTTCCCTGTCAGAGACAAAATAACAGACAAAATGATTCATTGTTCAAAGACAAATGTTTTACATATGCATGCACAAAGCTCGGATTAAAGGGCTGAGGCACACCTGACGAATCTGTTTGAAGGCTTCAGGATCAAAGTTGGCAAAGATGTTGCAGTCAGGCTGAGAGAAGATCTGGAAGGCCACGGCGCAGTGATGGTTCTCCAGAGGAGAGATGTCATTATACCTCACTGCCAGCTCTGTGCGCGCGTTAATCTGATACCTGCAAAAGTGGAACACTATGATTCACTATAAATATGCAATAAATTATATGAATGTTTAATGTGCAAGGAAAAAAAATGTTCAAAATATTTTGGCTGTGCTATTATATATATATATATATATATATTATTTTATTTTTTGTAAAGAAGTCTCTGAATTTATTTGATTAAATCTGTGCAATATTATTACAATTTAAAATAAATGTTTTTAATCTTAATACATTTTAAAGTGTGTGTGTAAATAATCTGAAATGATTCCAGTAATTTCAATTATTTTTTACAAAAACAAACATTTTTTAAATATATTAAAATGAAAAATAATTATTTAAAATTGTAATAATATTGAACATCAATGCTGCATTTTAATCAAATAAATTCAGGGTCCCTTATGTTGACCTGAATTTACTTGATAAAATGCACTAAAAAATAATAATATTATGAAGTATTATAAAAGTAACTAATACAATACATTTAAAATGTTTTTTATTTGAATATATTTTAAAATGTAATTTATTCCTGTGCATTTAATTTCATTAATCCAGTGTCACAAAGAAATCATTATATTATGCTGATTTACTGTTTAATAAACATTTAGCTTTATTCTTAATGTTGAAAACATTGTGCATGGAAATGTTGGGGGGGGGGGGATTGTTGAAACAGTGATTTCTTTTCTCACCCCAAGATTCTTTCTTGAAATATTTATTTGAAACAAATCATTTGTAACATTATAAATATCTTTACTGCCAAAACGGATCAATTTATTGCATCCTTGCTAAATAAAAGTATTAGTTCTAGTTAGGATATAGTAAAAATTAAATAATGTAAAATACATTTTTAAGGCTAATAGTAGAAATATATATGTCTGTTCAGAAATATTTCTGAGCGGTATTATAAATGTCAGTGGTTCTGAACCATGGAGGCTCTTACGTGTTGTTGTACCCAGGATGATCCAGGTCATGACACACAGCTGCTGTCATCAAAATAAGAATATCTACTTGAGTGAACTTTTCCTGAAAAACACAGAAGCACAGCAGAGTAAGACTCTTTCTACAGTATGTGTGCGTGCTGACAGACATCCTGAGGTTTGCACACATATTCCAGCTCTCCAGCACTGCTAAATTAGAGTAAGTAATAGCTGGGATAATTAATCCAATGACCTCTTAATACACGTCCATGGCAACAGCAGCACAGAGAGGCTGAAAGCATCTTCATAGACGCAGAATTGCTTTTACACCCCCATACATCACTCATTTATCACTTCGTTATCTCTCAGTCTCTTTCATTCGCCTCCCACTTCTCTGATACTCCATCTTTCCTGAGCTAAAGAAACAGGTGGATGTGGAGCAAAACAGGTATGTTTAAAACCCAGTTAAAAGTGTCTTTACCTGTAGGCTGCAGAGGCAGATCATGCTGTACATCATCTGAGTGACGCAGAAGCAGTGGCGGAAATTATGGAAAGGATTGTTCCGGTAATTGTCATGGATGCAAAGCTGAAAGTGAAGAGAGACAAATCTTGGAATCAATTTTTACACTTTTATTTTTTCTAAATGAGCTTATCTGAGCTTATGCACTTCAGCTTTTGAGTAAAAAAAAGCGTTTGTGGATAATTTTGACAATATTCACTCATTAAGAGAGGTGCATAAACTCAGATCAATGAGGCTTACGACCAATACGTTTCTAAAAGAAATACAAAATCTGTGTTAACTGAAAAAAAGACCAAAATAATAGAATAGCATATTAGAGATTTACAGGCCAGGAACAACAAATTTAATCCTTCTTTAAATTTGTTGTTCCTGGAAAAAGATTAGCCCCCAGTGTAACAAGATGGGTTAATATTTGTACCCTGTAAGAGCAAAGTCAGTAAGTTTTAGTCAGTAAAAATGACCTGAACACAGCATGAGTGATTCTAATTTTATAACATAGCCTTACCAGCCATCTTTTCAGCGTGATGGGGTTAATATTAAAGTCCTTTACCAGCCCAAGGTCATGGTACATATGCTCCAGACAACTCAGCATCTTAAAGCACAAAACAGTGATGATAGTATCTTCTGCAGTACCAAAAATGCGGTCATTTTCACCAAGTCTCTGTAATACATTGTGTGCACTGGTACATCAACTTCAGTAGAACTTTGACATTCTGCATCTTTCATTTAGCCGATCCTCACCTCGTTAGGTTCCCACTGCCACACATCAAAGATTGGCTTCCTCAAAGCTTCTACTGTCTCCTGTGAGAGGTGGTACTACACAAGCCCCACAAACACAAGCACCACACGCAGAAGAGAAGAAACCGAGGGAGAGGCAAGAGGAGGAAGACAGAACAGAGGCGAGTTAGACTCTTACCTCGTTGGACTCCCACAGCCAGACGTCGAAGGTGGGTTTTCTGAGGGCATCTATGGTTTGCTGGGAGAGCGTGTACTGCAGGTGACAGAGCTCTCAGTTAACCCCCAAAGACCAACGCCTGGCTGTGGCCAATGTGTACATCACGTTCACATCGATGTTCAACATGCCATATTTGACCCCGAATTACAATTCTTTCTTTAAACGTAAATTAATTCTAAATTATTATCCTTAAAAATCACTAAAGTTCACTATAGTTTATAGTGAAAACAACAATCAAAAGCTTAAAAAAATAATACCATACATGCAGTCCATAAACTATTATATATCAAGTCACCATATTGTTCAATCTTGATGTAAATGCAGAGAAGATTTGTTGAGATTTCCATAGTGACTACTTTTACATTTCTTTTATAGGGTTTCATTGCTGCCCTTCTGTACATTTTATATTCATCAAATAATCCAGAAATAAATGTTTAGACAAAAATATTAAGCAGCACTAGGGATGGGTATCGTTAAGGTTTTAACGGTGTTACTACTCTTACCGATACTGCTTAACGGTCCGGTACTTTAACGGTATTCTCATCGGTACTTTGTGTTGTGTTACTTTGTGTTGTGTCAACAAACTTTGCATTTCTCTGTCTGCACATAATGCACTTTTGAAAGATGCTTTGACAGATTGCTTGTGTTTCCGCCCTTACATGCAAAAATTTCTTTGCACTTATGACAACTAGCATTATCTGCATCAACTCTAGTGAAGTATAACCACACTTTGGAACGTTTTGCTGTCTCTGCCATCGTCACTCTTTGTATTAAAATGTTTAGCAATGGATAAATGGATTTGCAGCACTAACTGCTTGCAGTAGCACTGCTACTAAATTAATTTAAAAATCCACATACAGCTATTATCAGCTGTTCCTTCATCTTGGCTGAGCTTTCAACGTTGTTACAAAAAGGTGAGGAAGTTACATGACCTGCGGTGCGCTTGCGGCATTCTGAAAGGTTGAGATGTTTTTAACTCGATGTGTTGTGGATGCGCCTGGAAAAAACGAGCTCGTCGCACCGCGTGAATGGCCCCTTGTGCGTGTGCCGCGCTCGTTCTTGTTGCGTGTGTGTGTGACTGACAGACAGCCTTCGCGGCACGCATGAGAGATCTCGAATATCTCACAGACAAACGTCTTAATATGATCGCACATTAGAAATGTTTGGTGAAATAAAATGTGCACGATAACATTATTAAGCGAATCTCTTCATCATCGTCTCTCTTTATTATTAAGCGGGACTTTCCATACTGTGCGTGTGCCGCGCTCGTTCTTGTTGTGTGTGTGTGTGTGTGTGTGTGTGTGTGTGTGTGTGTGTGTGTGTGTGTGTGTGACTGACAGACAGCCTCCGCGGAGCGCATGACAGATCTCGCAGATCTCACAGACAAACGTCTTAATATGATCGCACATTAGAAATGTTTGGTGAGATAAAATGTGCACAAAAACAATATTAAGCAAAAATACATAGTAGGCCTACACTATTTTTTTCCCCTCCAGTACCGAAAGCAGAACCGATACCGTCAGATCTTACCGATACTACGGTCTTTCATAATTTAATACCGGGTTTCGGTACCAATCCCTAAGCAGCACTGTTTTCAATATTGATAATAATAAGAAATGTTTTTTGCGCACAAAATCACAATATTAGACTGATTTTTTGAAGGATCATGTGACACTGAAGATTGGAGTAATGATGCTGAAAATTCAGCTTTGATCACAGGAATAAATTACAGTATTAAATTGTATTAATATTTTAACAGTATTAATGTTCTTACTGCAGTTGAATCAAATAAATGCAGCCTTGGTGGGAATAAGAAATAAGAAATAAAACATTTCAAAATCCAAGATGTTTGAAAGTTAGTGTATATTCTCTTTTAATATTTTGTAGATATTTCATTAGCATTTTTATCTTTATTTTTGGGTGAACTATCCCTTTAAACCTTCCTTTACTTATCCTTAAACATAAACCATGTAGTTCTCTAAAGGATAAACCTTGAACTCTCATTACAAACCTTTCTGTAATTAAATGGTGCCATATATGCTGTCCTTTATCAAATTATTAAAGCACAAATATTATATAAATAAGGAACTCATCTGCCATCTTACCTTTGGATATGAAGGCACATCTCTCCGAGGAGTTAACTTCTTGTTGTCATCCAGGAAACTACTGCAAAGGTAAAGAGCATTGAGAAAAGAACATGCTGTGTTTTTCATTTTTTAAGTACCATGTCAACATCTCTCAAAGAGAGTATCTTGAGAATATACAGCTATTTTTGATTCATCTTGAATCCTTCACTAATAAGAGAGCATGTGAGAGCCATGTCAGCTCATTAAGACTCGAAGGGGAATAGACCTGGTCTCATCTGGTAGTACTTTTAACAAGAGCTGACTAAGACAACACCTGGACTTCTTCCTAATTCTCCTCTCATTAAAGATCGCAGTACAGACAGTGCTATCAATAGCCTGCTATAGATGCTCCCTTGTGAACATGAACTACACTTTAGCATATTTTTACTTTTTTTAGGACACTTGTATGTATTTGAACTCTTTCCCCACCATTGACTGAATTTTCCATTATTTATGTCACAATGCTATGGCTGTTATACGGTAGGGGGCGCTATTACACCTCTTCTGAAATAATACAAAATCTCAGGACTCAAAAACCAGCAAAGAAGAAGCAAAAACAAGCAACTGAAAGAAAGAGTTAAATACAATCGAATAAAAATATATTATACATTTATTTTGTATATAATTCAGATTAAATGCAATTAGCTGAATTAGAGTGCTTTTTACAACACTTAAATAAGAAAAGTAAGAAAAGTAAGACGAAAGTACATCTTGTATATAATAATTACTTGTATTGTCTTTTAAATATAGTTAAAATGTAACTAACTGGCAAATGTACTGCCAAACATTTATGGTAAACTAATGCCATTTCTGTGGAAATGTGTATGTTGTGTGTGTATAGTAAATATGTGATATTACACATTTTGTAATAATGAAGTTGTACATTTAAAAATAATGATGTTAAATGTGATTTTGAATAAAACATCCATTAAAATAATAATCAAGCCCTTTACATGTGCTTTAGTATGTTAGTCAACACATCAAAGTGTTTTTCTTCAAATTACAGCAAAAGGTTAACTTTTAATTTGACATTATTACAAAGTCCACCATTTACAAGTTAAATGAATTAATGTGTTAAAGGAAAAAAAAGTGTCCTTTTATTTCATTAACATTATAATATGAAACACAAGTATATTATACATCACCAAGAAGCTTATTTTTCACCCCATCCTTCCAACCAAAAATAACTTCCTGAAGGATAAAATCTTAACCCAAATTTTTGTTTTTCTCATGAAATATCCTGTGTTACTTGGAAAGTGCATCAGATTCAGTTCAAAAATGGCATTCCAACATCTCCAGAAAAAGCAGGGAGGTCACTGACCTGTTGTTCCTGGAGGCCATTTCCTCCCGCAGCTTCTTGATGTCACTGCGACATTTCTCGATCTCCACCACCTTCATCCCCTCCACTGACGAGACAGAGAGAAAAAGGACGGAAACACACATAATGCATGCAAGTATGACACATTAAAGATGGTTTTACATATTTCACGTGAGCCGAACACAGAAAATATGGAAATGAGCTGGTGAACGTGGGTTGCAGCCGCAGGGGGTTTTCTATACAGACTGCTGAGTCGTAAAAAGTATATTTGACACCTGTCACTGTCTGGCATGTTTCCCTCCATTGTCCAAAATCATCCTGCTGGTCTGAAGTACAAGCAGCTTTGTCATCCCAGTCCTGGCTTGTGAGGATGAACACAACCTGTCACGTTGATATCTGTCTGATTTAGCTGCTTCTAGATAAATTTTGAGCCAAAGTACCGTAGCTTGATTAGACACACGGCCTCCAGACTCGTTGTATAATTTAATTAGTGTAGTCACACACATTCTTCCTGCTACTATTCTGTTTATAGACCGTGCACAATAATAAATCACCTCATATTATATGAGGCCAGTGAATTGTTCACACTGATGAAGGGGTCAGGGTCCATCGCCTTGGTGACTGATTACATCACGGCTGTATTTGGATTTCTGTGAACACACAGACGTGCTGCAACGGAATGAATCCTGGTCTCTGGTGATGTTACATGGAGCATCATTACAGAAGCAACTAGTGTGCAAGGACTGTCACGACTGTCAAGCATGATGCATTTATTAACCTAATTTGTTTTGAATCATCATTCAGCACAACACTTTCTTGAAGTTCGCCATTAACAACAATGCATGTCTCAGAAGCCATCTCTCTAAAAAGACTGGGCACAATATGTTCACTTGTTAATGATACAGTGGGGCTCGAAAGTTTGGGCACCCCTTGCAGAATCTGTGAAAATTTGATATTTGAACCCTTTCCAGCAGTGACTGTATGATTTTGAGATAGATCAATTCACACTGAGGACAACTGAGGTACTCAAACACAACTATTAAAAAAGGTTCAAACATTCACTGATGCTCCGGAAGGATACGAGATGGATTAAGAGTTGGGGGGTGAAAACTTTTGAACATTATGAAGATGGCCATATTTTTCTTATTTTGTTGAAATATATTTTTTTTCCCATTTAGTTCTGCCCTTCGTAAGCAACAGAAGATACTTGTATGTTTCCCAGAACACAAATTAAGTACAATTTACCTTGATCTTCAAATTCCAAAAGTTTTCACCCCCAGCTCTTAATGCATCTTGTTTCTTTCTGGAGCATCAGTGAATGTTTGAATCTTTTTTAATGGTTGTGTTTGAGTCCCTCAAATGTCCTCAGTGTGAAAAGATGTATCTCAAAATCATACAGTCACTGCTGGAAAGGGTTCAAATATGCAAAGATGCTGGAAAACTGAAGAATCTGCAGGACCTTAAAGATTTTTCTGAAGAACAGTTCTCAGTTTAACTGTTCAGAACAAACAAGGGACTCATGAACACCAATCACAAAACAGAAAGACAGTCGTGGATCATCAGGTAACAGAACACAGTATTAAGAACCAAGGGTTCCCAAACTTTTGAATGGGGTTATTTTAATAATTTATATAATTTAATAATGTAATAATTTTTTTGTCTTGGACTAAATGTAAACATTTTTTATGTACAATATCTTACTCAGGACAGTAGTAAATAAAAAATAACTTGCATTTAGTATGATCTCTCTTATGTTTTGAAAATTATTCACATTTTCACAGATTCTGCAAGGGGTGCCCAAACTTTCGAGCCCCACTATAAGTGCATGGTATAGAAAAAGACTTGTATCGACTACAGCTTCATCTGCTGTAGCACTAAATCTTATTGGATATATTGCACAATAAATAGCCGTCATTGATTATTTGAGTTATCAGCTGTGTTATGGAAGGCTTCTTACATGAACCACTTATATAAATCAAACACAAAACGTATCTACTTCCTCATATCATGATCCCTAAGGTAAAAGATACAACATGCTGCAATGGGTTCACCATAATGTCACCTATAAGCACTACAGAATAAATGATCAGCGATTCACTGAGAGCCAGAACGTGTTGTTTGTGAAGGTAAGCCCTTTACTTTTAACATGAACTCTGTCCATTAGCAAAACCCTGATCAAGATATATTGAGTGAAAACAGTTTAATACTCACACTCCACTCTCTTCTCCAGCATGGCTAGGCGATTTGTCACCTCAGTCTTCAGTTCATTGATTTTAAATGCCCTTGGGGAGAGAGCAGCCAGGCAGACCGGAGCAGATGGAGAGAAATATACAAAGATCATTCATCCTTGAAATACCAAAGGATTCAAAATTCAATCAAAAGAAGGTCATTATCAATTTGCGGAGAGATTGAACATAAAACACATAATACCTGGAGAACTGCTCGGCCACCTGGGTCAAAACATTCTGGAAAAGCTCCTCTTTATCTGAGAGATGAGAAAACAAGCCACATCCATAATCATGGCCAGTATTCACATCTCTGTGTTTCCTACTGTCAGCCTAAAAATTTACAATGAATAAAGCTTTTCACAACAAACAGTGCAATTAGTACGGAGCCCCGAACATGACATGCAGGAAAAAATATTAGGCTAAATTGTGTTCCCAATTTACTAATTCGTTCCCTCAATGTACTAAAACGTGTACATGATTACTATTGCGTTCCCTCGATTTACTATTTTGTTCACTCGATTTATTAAATCATGTGCACGATTTAGCAATTCGAGGGAACGCAATAGCACATTGAGGAAACGCAATAGTAAAACGAGGAAACGCAATAGCAAATCGAGGAAACGCAATAGTAAAACGAGGAAACGCAATGGCAAATCGAGGGAACGCAATAGTAAAACGAGGAAACGCAATGGCAAATCGAGGAAACGCAATGGCAAATCGAGGGAACGCAATAGCAAATCGAGGAAACGCAATAGCAAATCGAGGAAACGCAATAGTAAATCGAGGGAACGCAATAGCAAATCGAGGGAACGCAATAGTAAAACGAGGAAACGCAATGGCAAATCGAGGGAACGCAATAGCAAATCGAGGAAACGCAATGGCAAATCGAGGGAACGCAATAGCAAATCGAGGAAACGCAATAGCAAATCGAGGAAACGCAATAGTAAATCGAGGAAACGCAATAGTAAAACGAGGGAATGCAATATTAAAATGAGGGAATGCAATAGTAATCGTGTGCATGTTTTAATACACTGAGGGAACGGATTAGTAAATTGTGCGCACAATTTATTTATTTTTTCTTGAATGTCATGTGCGGGGCTTCATAAATTAGTCCCATAAATGGAGGGCTAACAAGACTGAATATAAAGACGAAGAAACAAATCCCACCTGCTTTTGTGTTACAGAAACAGTGACTTCTTACACAAGTCTTGGTACTTGCTTATTATGTAGAATGAGATTTGATAAACATATACACTTAATGTAGCTCCACTCACTGTCTTGGCCAAATTTCAGCCTAATGAAGGGACCTGGGAAGCAAAAACGTCCTGTAGGCTGGCTGGCATCAACAAGGGTTCAAGGTTTGGTTGGCTACCATTGCCTGTTAGCTACTGATAGTAACTTGACATTAAACTGATCAAAAGTATTAGCACCTGAACAAGCTATTCAGGGTCTTCCGGATTGCTAGAGAGTAACAGGCTGGCTTTTTTAATCACAGCTGGAGCTAAACTATGCAGGAAAGTGGATCTCAAGGGCCAGAGATGAGGTCCTCTGTTATACTATATAATGCAGAAATAGTAACATGATCCTTTGTTATTCCAAAATCACCCACAGTATTTGTGCGTAATTGAAAGGGTATTGAAAAGCAAAGCAGAAAAATATATGATGTTGACAATAAATCTACTACTAAATAGTTTTGGAATGCAGACGAACCAGAGAATCTGTCCAAAAAAGGGACCTTGTATGTCTGAGTTTGCTTTGAAATCAATAAAAAGTTATAATCACTTCTCTGCTCATGATTACACAGATAGATTGAAAAGACTGCAGTCCACCCCCGCTGCAGGAGTGTTCGCACAATGAGAAATGGAGTTGCTCTTGTGAACACACGCAGCTATCCGCGCACTCCATTTATGGAGATTTGAGAACATATGAGTGATCACTCCAGAGCTGTTTCAGGCTTCATAATAAAACAAACCCTATTTCCCATTTCAACCCGGAATGTAAACACTATCAGTGAAAGCACAGTGCAGGAGATGTGATTCATACATACATAAACATTCAGTGAAATTACAAAACACGCAGGACATCTGACACTTACCTGCAAGTTGTCCACCAGTTATTGGCACCACTTTGTACGGCGACCTTCAAAAACACCAGGACAGACAAACGTAGTTATAAGCAGTCGAAAACTCGTCCCCTCTCCCTAGAACAGTCCAGTTACTCCTCATGAGAGCTGCAGCTTTCTGTAGCATTACCATCCAGGATGTCTACTCCTCCGGCAGTCGATTGTGATTGTGATGCTGGATAGGCACGCTTAGACTCTGGTTCTCAAGAAGTACAGTAACTTCCCCTTTATCTATATCTGTCTGCCAGCTATTGTTTGTCTAGTGTGTAGGGCAGATCTCAATATAACCAACAGATAAGGCACAGTAGGCTAGTTTACATCTTTATGTTTCCCTGAGTGTGTCTGCAAATTGGTGTTAAATTGGATCATTGGTTTTATATTCTAAACTTCCCAACATTTTCAGCTGAGAGATTTGAAATACTCAAAAGAGTTTGGTCCATTTTTATGAACCTGGTCCATGTTATAATGACTTGTTTGCTTTATTTCTTACCTATTAAAACAGCATATGGTATAAAATCGGTTTGAAGATATTCTGACTAAATGAAATGTGTGTGAAACTGATTCAGAGGTCTACTGCATGTGTATAAGGCACTTTTACTGCTGAAAAACATTGGATTTGTGTTTAGAAATGGGTTAAGTTACCTCTCCGAGTTGTTTGGCATTGTGGGGTCGATGGAGACCATTGCTCCTGTTGAGTCCAGAAGCGAAATGGTTGTGTTCCTGTCAGCAGCAGACACATTCTCTAAATTAGGGAGCACTTCAGAAGTGGAAACACTTCAACTACACACACACACACACACACACACATCATACTGTACCTGGAGAGCCCTGTGGCAGTGCAGAATAACTCCTTTATATCACATGGGCTGCAGAAACGGCTAAAAACCACCTAACAGAAACAGAAATTCTGATCAGTGTCTCTGAAACATACAGAGCTGCTTCAGTAAGGGCCACTTTTGACTTAAAATCCTGAAAAATAAAACACATATGTATGCTATGTTAAAGATCTGGTCGTGGTGTAGATTTTTTATATTGTATGCAACGGTAATGCATATTTCACTTTTTTGGAAAAACATTGTGTAGTTTTGGACTTTCCAATACAACGTGTTGCATGTCAGATTACTTGAACTTTAAATAAATTTGTTTATGAATTAAACTGATCAAATACTGAAGAGTTTGGTAATGACACCTAATAAAGCAACTCAAGTTGTGTCTTTAATTTTAAATAGTTTCACTGTTGTCTTAACCGAAAAAGACTTACTTTTCATTCCATCAAAACCAAATATAGCAGAACATAGCAGAAATCTGTCAAAACTTTAATAAAATCAAAAAATAGAAAAAATAGAAAATTTGTTAAAAGATAATAACAGACATAATAATAATACAATTAGATGCTTTTTTAATCCCTTATTTAATACTTAAATGATAGCTTTAAAAAATACTTTTTAACTTTAAAATCAAAGTGGCAAAAAAAATTAAAATGTAAAATACATTTCTTTAAGATTTCAAACATTTTATGAGATAAAGAACATATTTAAGCATTAATAAATTGCACTGTGCCATCTCAAATTATAGACTTAAGTGTAAAAAATAATGAAATATTCTCTTATTAAGACAAAACTCCATTTTAATACTTTTTAAGGGGAAGTTAAAAATTCTGGATAGGCGGCAAGCTCAAAAAAATGAAAAGTATGAAGGAGTGGATGCCGAGTTGCCATATCCTTCATACTGAGATTAATTATATTATTACATGATTTCTTGTTTGACTATTAATCAAGTTATAGCAAGAGTGAAATGTGTAACCTTATGTGTGCTGTATTTCTTTTCCTCAAGATTAATAATGTTCACATATTATGTGTATGCATCAAACAGTAATGATAAGACACTTGCCAGTGCTAGAAAGCCTTGAATTTTAGATAAGTTCTCTGTGTATGTGTGTTAGTATCTGTCTGTACAGGGAGAAGCTCAGACAGTCCCAGGACAAACGATCAACTGCCAGTGTCCAGCACATCAGATATACGTCTTTGGAGAGTTTTATCTAGGTTTTGGAACCAATCAGAATTTTGTTGACTCATGTATTGACGCAATTAGTATCCTCTGTCAGGGTATAACTGTGGTTGATTTTGGGTTGTACGGGAGCAGCCTACGAACTCCGTCGAGAGTATTGAAGCTGACTTCTGCTGATGAAATTGCAAACTATTTTCTTCAAGTAAAATTATTATTATTAATTGAACTCATCTCTGACTCCTTGTCTTCATTGCCAAATATCTGCTCCTTGGGTTTTTAACTGTAAATTCCCCTTACAAGTAGATACAGAGATAATAACAATACAGTTTGAAGCCTTTATAATCCCTCCTTTTAAACTATAATTGCTTAACATATTCCTTAAAAATCAATGCGGCTATGATAATCTTGCTGATTTCTATGTATGATGCTGACCATCAGGGATGATAGTTTATCGATTGTTTGAGACTCTGTACATGGCCAAGGCCAAGTGCTCCAGTCCATCAATTGTATGTAATGTCAGACCTGACCCTGAGCACTCTGACCCACTTACAACACATGAATATCTATCAGCAGCGGACACAACAAGACAGCAAAAACAGGTGACAGCACAGGAAAGACAATGAGGGGGGTGCAGCCGACAGACCGAGCGAAGGAAGAGGAAAAGAGAGAGAGAACGATAATAAGACTTCGAGCTTCAAAGACAGATGAGAGTGAGCAAAAGAGTGGGAGAAAGAGAGAGAACGGGGGAATTATTCCATAATACAATTGCAGGTTCTGAGTTCAAAGATATGAGAAATACTTATTAGTGTCCAAAAAAGGGGGTTCTAATTGAGCACTTTGTCAAAGACGAAACATAAAACCCCCAAACTAATAGCCTTAGAGAATAGAGACGATAAAATGATATACCTCCAACCACTGCGCAAAAATCAGTTATAATAGTTTCATTTTAGCAGTGGATCGTCTCAGTACAGTTCACTGAGAAGTTTCTAGTATTTTCAAGAGACTATGAGAGATTTTAGGGCCATAACTGAATATCAACTAAAAAGCCTGAAGACATACAGTTGCACTAAAACAAAAATGATATTTCACCACTTCTCCTGTCATATGTGTGTGTGTGTGTGTGTGTGTGTGTGCAGAAGGTGTGGGTGTATGCATACACACACAGAGATGTGCTCATTAAAATGTCCAATTGTTTTTCATTGTGTTCTAAGCTTTTATATGCTGATTATTTTGTGTTTTTTCCCATTGTCAAGTCTGAACAATAGCAGGCAGATTCACATAATTAACAAAACAAAACCATGTATACTCTAATAATTTATGCAAAACACACTAATTTGGTACAATTATTTGGTCCCAGTTTTTATATATACTATATATATAAAAACCTATATATATATAGTTTTTTTATGTCCTTACTTTTTCAACTTGATAATTATAATGTATTAGGTCACAGTGCATGTAATCACACACATTCTGGAATCAGTTGCATCATAATTTGCACCACATTATAAAGGGTGCTATTATAACTAAAAACAAATAGGATTTAAGCTTAATTTTATTTTACAATGACACTTTGTTGAAGCAAAACTGAATATCATTCTGTTGAACATCATGTAAATATTTTTACATTTTAATTGCACAATGAAAAAGATTTTTTATTTTAAAAGGGAAAAAAACAACAACAATGCTGCAGTAAAATTATGTTAACTGTAACTTACCTTACTCAATTTTCATGTATAATCTGTGAAATGCATGGCTTTTAGAGGTAAAAAATGCATTTACGTCTAAAACTGTAAAATGACATTCCCGGAAATCCCTATGTGACAGATCATATGATCATACTTTATTTATTTGAAACCATTTTTATCTGAAATGTGCATTGTTACATTTTCTGTTATTTAATGAATGTTTGTTGCATTATTTTAGTATTTAAGTGCTTTTTATAGTTTTTGGTGTGGTGTGTTTTGTGTTTGTGTGTATGTGCCTACGAACAGGTCACTTACGATGAACTCTGCTTCATCATGGGGTTTCCTAGTAAACCACCTGTTTTATCATGTTGGTTATCAGTACATTTTGAGATAAAAATCCAGTTTAGGCAGTTCAAATAGACTTGTATCACTACGTCACTTGATGAAATACCTGAAATATTGTAACCCATTTTTCTTTTTTTTTTTTTTACAGTGAATTTCTGGCTGCTGTTTATTTTCCTGTAAATTTAACAGGATATTTTTTTTTTTAAGTACAAGTACATACAGCAGGAGTTAAGACACTTAATATAAAGTGTGACCAACAAACAGTCAGAAACTGATTGTCACTTGGATACCTGTAATTTAACTGATAATATCTCAGCCATACCAGGTCTATTAATTATAAACATTATTAAAGGCTGTCAGGCCAGCTGTTCACTTACAACCTCATGACAGAGTTGGGATTTTCGTGAAAAATTGATAGTATGGTAAAGCTTCATATTCCAGCTACTCTACTCGGTAAAAACTAATAAAACGTTTTATGAAGGCATCCTGGAGGCATTAAAAAAGAGGGTGTGAGAAACAGTAAGAGTGAAAATGTAGAGTTAACAAAGCGCAGATCAATGAAAATGAGTGGAATGATTCATGTGACTAGAATTCTTCAACATTCTGTGAACAGCAAATGCATATATATATTATATATATATATATATATATATATATATATATATATATATATATATATATATATAATTTTATGGAACTGTACATAATTGTAATAAGAGAGAGTATATATTTACAATACTCCCTTATTATATAAGCAGTTTTAAAGCAATGCCACCTAAAGAGTCATATAAACATTATCCCACAGAAACTAAAACCGCTGAAATGTGCTGAACAGTTTATTCGTAGGCTATTTACTTTCTTTTTCCCCAGTACACTGTCATGCATGTGGTGAGAGTTTACCTTCTGACTCCGTCCATCTACGTCCAGGTATATCACGCGATACGCCGAAGACGCGCTGCCCATCTCGCCGCGCGCTGCACTGGACCACCGGCTTCCGTTCCGTTCCGTGCCTCCGCGACAGACCTAATATAAACTTCTGACCGTTTCTTTGAACTGGAACGGGTTTAATAACGTAGAGACCGTGTTGCTCATCGCCACTGATCTCTCAACTCACCCCCCCCTTCACTCCCACGAGTGCGCGCGCGAGAAGACAAGACACGCACGCGCTTGCCTTATGCTCTCCATAGTAACCGAGCCCTACAAGGAAGCGCGAGGATGCAGTGTGAAAGGGTCATGCAGCAGCAGGCTACCAGACATGTTCCAAATATCTAAATGAAAATGAGTTCGTTTTAATATACAGTGGACATAAATGTGAGTTTTAAGTTATATGCTTTTAGCATATTTTTGCCACAAAATATAGACCTGCCATGTTTCTTAATTTTTACTTTAAGCTGCACTATTTATTTTTTATGCGATCTTCAAAACCACATTTTTACCCAAATACACTCTACAGATAAATAAATAAATTGATTGATTGATTTAAATCAGATAAATCTATAATAATTGCTTAGCAGGACCGATTTCGCTGAAAATTACATGCATATACTATACTTTTTTCTTTCTTTTTTTTTCTAATTAGCAAATGAGGAAAATTGACCATGGATGATTATTCAATACGGCAAACCTCCGGGTAATCAGCACCATCATAAAACAAAAATTATGCTATTTATGTGTTATTTCACATTCATCCGCGCGACTGAGCCGCAGCACAACCAAAACAATGTTCTTCGGCAAGATGCATGCAGAATTATTATAATTTTTTTCTAACCGATGGGGTTTAAAATTGTTCCTTTGATAAAGATTTTTCAAATTAAAATATTTTATAATTGTGTGTATGTATGTATATATATATATATATATATATATATATATATATAAATGGCAGTTTTTAATGTGCCCTCAGTATCACTTTCCCTACTATTAATCCTTCCCTTTATTTTAGCTGGTTCCAGTTTGTGGTTTCACTAAAGAAATACATTTTTAAATTAACTATATCTTAAATGACATCATCAGGAAATTACATCACTTTTGGTGGGAAAACAAAAGCAGATGATTATCAATTAATTTGATTAGCTCTTTCCTTGAATAACAATGAAAACAATTTTTTTTAGCAGGCACTGCAAAAACAGGAAGTACCCTAATGTAATATGAGAACTGCTGATACACATGAGGGCAAAATGATGAATTCATGAAGGGGAGAGTGGGTTGTGGGAGGTGAGGTGAGGTGGTGAAATGAACAGACGGGGTTCAGCACTAGAGTCATTCAGGGGAAGCATGTGAATCATCTGTTACACTGTAATGTTCGAGCACTGAAACACGCTCATTATACTCAATTATATGCATGTATGACTTCACACACTGTGGAGCACTTATCCTTTCAACAGAGAAAGTGTATGTGTTTTGTTCTCATTGACTGTCTGCCACCTGTCTGTCTGTGTGTGTGTGTGTGTGTGTGTGTGTGTGTGTGTGTGTGTGTGTGCACTGATGAGGTGTCACCTGCACATGCACACTCAAAGCACTCGATGACTCACACTGACCTCTCAAGATGATACCGCTGTCTGTGTAATATCTCCTTAATCCAGAGCTAGACCTGGACTGGTTATTTATTATATGTAAAAGAAACAGAAAAATATAGTTAAAGTGGTTTCTACTCTTTCTGAACTATAGATTTTCTTGACAAGGTTTTTGTTATTTCAAAATGAGAAATGGTCAGTGCAATGAATATGTATATATAAATGTGTGTGTGTGTATTGTACTTACAGTAACTACATTAACTGTATACAGTTATTCAGTCTGTGTAATCTGTGTATATACTGCATTAATACATATAGTTTATATATTAAATTATGTATATATATATATATATATATATATATATATATATATATATATATATATATATATATATATATGTATACACATACACACATATACATGTACACAGACTCATAAATTAATGCATAACACACACACAAACACCTTATATGTGGTCTTAATTGTACATTTTTCAAAATTGAGATTTATACATCTAAAAGATTAAGAAATAAGCTTTCCATTGATGTATGGTTTATTAGGATCGGACATTATTTGAAAATCTGGAATTTGAGGGTGCAAAAACATCAGAATACTGAAAACATCACCTTTAAAGTTGTCCAAATGAATTCTTAGAAATGCATGTTACCAATAAGAAATTAAGTTTTGATTTATTTACAGTAAGAAATGTACAAAATATCTTCATGGAACTTGATCTTTACTTAATATCCTTTGGCATAAAAGAAAAATTGATAATTTTTACCCATACAATGTTTTTTTTGGCTATTGCTACAAATATACCTCAGCGACTTAAGACTGGTTTTGTGCTCCAGGGGCACATATTATCCTTTATTGTACTTAATTATGCATTAACAAACCTGTATGTGTGTGTAATATAAAATTATTATAATGTATATATAGAAGTCGTGGGGGGAAGTCGTGGCCTAATGGTTAGAGGGTTGGACTCCCAATCGAAGGGTTGTGGGTTCTAGTCTCGGGCCGGACGGAATTGTGGGAATTGTCAATACCATGACTTAGGTGCCCTTGAGCAAGGCATCGAACCCCCAACTGCTCCCCGGGCGCCGCAGCATAAATGGCTGCCCACTGCTCCGGGTGTGTGCTCACAGTGTGTGTGTGTGTGTTCACTGCTGTGTGTGTGTGTGTGTGTGCATTTCGGATGGGTTAAATGCAGAGCACAAATTCTGAGTATGGGTCACCATACTTGGCTGAATGTCACTTCACTTTCTTTTTCTTTTTTAAAAATCTTAAAGCACATAGCTTGCACTGTGACAAAAGAAGGAAGATGGGTTGCTTTTTACATTTGCTTTATTCAAAATGTCCTTTTTGTACACACAGCATCATAGTACAGCTAATTCCCAAACCCCAGGAGTCTGTCAAGGTGCTGATAACTTAAAAAGGAACAATCCAAAGACACATCCCTATACAAAAACACAAATAGAAAGAAGGCACAATGTATGTTCTCTCATGACACCAGGGCTCTACCCATAAATTATACAGATACATTCATTTATCTAGATCACGTCGTCCTATAATGGCAAATGCACACGTGCTACACGTATGATTACATAAGAGGTCCAGACATCTACATGCGCCTCTAGCTCTGCAGAACGACACAATCCTACAGTAACCTGAACATCCAAATAGACACTTTAAATATTTATAGCTGCAAAGGCAGGTGCGGGTCCTAAATGCACACATACAATTACGGTCAAGGAGACGCTTTGGGTTTGCTCACAGATTTAAATTGTACAGACTGAACTTAGCGTGAACATTTTAAACCTGGAACTAGAATCGCTTTGAGAGTTCTAATACTGTATACCCTACAGAGAAAACAAATCATGATGTTTATATAGATCTTCTATTGTTAATATAGAACAGCTTGAATTCTGTCTGTATATGAATGTAGAGTAAATAGTGGTTAGATAAAAACTAATGCTCACTTCTATTCATACAGACTCAAAACACAATGTTTATTCATTTAGTCACAGACCAGCAGTGAAAAAATAAATACAAATTAAATAAAATAAAATGTCATAATTGGCTAGTGGATCCCCTATATACAAAACACAGGATAAGAACCATTAACGTCACCACAGAAAGACGGCCAACAGTTCAAATATAACATACAATTTCTCAACAACTAACAAGATTGGCTTTGGTGTATAGAAAGGCATATATTATATACATAAATAAACTCGGCTATGCGTTCTATGGGCCTTGTTTTTGAAACACAAGCAGAACAAATTTCAGTGTTTAATCATTCTTAAACCGCGCTTACATAAATTGCCGTGTTCAATTCGATGTGACAATGTTCATGCAAGAGTGGATTTATGAACTATCTACAGGGACATTTGTTCTGTGCATTTAATGAAGGCGCTGTGTGCCCGGCGGGGATCTAGAAGCAGAAATTATACTGCATTTATTTTAAATTCCCCTTGTTAGCAGCAAAGGGAGGCTACTTTTGGTTGTGCAATTGTGCATTATTTAACTGGAGGGATATTTAGGCTTGATCTCACATTGAGTCATGTTCATTTGTTTGGGTGCAACCAAAGGACAAACGCAGGCAGGCCTGCAGGTCTAGACTGATGAACTAAAGACGAGAAAGAGAAATATCCCTCAAAGTCGCTTCGCCCTAAACTGAAGATTTCTCATCTGAAAAAAAAAGAAGGAAAAAAGTCTCTTTGTATAGTCTGTTTTCTAGAACAGAGGACTAAACACAGGTTTCAGTCAAGTTTTGGTCCAGGGTAGGAAGTGGTCAGAGATGAACATTTATATCCAGTGCAAAGTGCTCAATGTTCCTTCAATCTAGAAAGAAACGGAAAAATAGACTTGTATCATCAAAACTGTATTTACAAAAGTTAGGAAGTCTCCTGAGTGTTCTGGGCATTGATTTGTTAGTGTAACTAAATAACAAGAACAAAACAGCACTCACTCGACAGCAACTCCTGGCCGGTTCCTATGAGAGCGAAGCTCCTTCATCACAAGTCTCAGTAACAGCTGAAGAACATGCAAACAATTTTTTATTTTTGTCACAACTGTGTGAATTCTTAATTATGTTCATTTATCACTTGTCAACATAAATAAGCTAAAAATATTGATTTAGGATGACACATTTCGTAAAATAAATAAATAAATAATTATATATATATATATATATATATATATATATATATATATTAGTGCTGTCAAATGATTAATCGTGATTAAATAACATAAAAAATAAAAAGTTTTGTTTACATAATATATGTATGTGTACTGTGTATATTTATTATTTATAATCGTGATTAATCGTTTGACAGGATATATATGTATATAAAATGAATATAAAATATAAATGTTCTAGTTATATGTTGAGTTCTTTTGTGGGTTCAAATTCATTACAGAAATGCACAAATCATAAAGTACTAGGAAAGACATTATTATTTATTTTGTTGAATTAAATATATTGCCACTTCTACTTTCTGTAAATAATTGTCTTTGAAAATGAGCAGCTTTGTCACTACAACAGAAGTACCAGATATGTCTTATTCGTAATGCTTGTGGGTTTTTTTGTGCCTTGCTGGAGCTGGACAGAAGCTGTTACTATTAATTGTAGTATGGGAACATAGAACATAAACTTAAGCCGTGTTTCCACCGCAGGAACTTTATCCAGGATCTAGGTACTTTGGCCTGGTACTCGGTGTGTTTCCACCGCAGGAACCAGGAACTAAAAGTTCTGGGTAAAAAAATGCCCCCAAGAAAGTCCCTGCTGGCGAGGTGGTACTTTTTCAAAGATCCGGAACTTTTGGGGGAGGGACTTGGGTGCTAAACATCCTGATTGGTTGAGTTCACGCAGCATTGGTTGGGTTCAACCACCTTTTATTCGGATCATTTTCAAAATATTACTGTTATTATGTCATGAAATGTAATTTTAAAAGTATTTCAGGCAAGAATGTAGTTGTTTAAAACTCAAATCTGTGGTCACAAATCAATTTCTGCGGCTGTTATTATGTTTAAATGAAATCGAAAGGAGGCAGTGGTATTTCATATCCTTTTTCATCTTATTGTAAATATACAGTGAGGAAAATTGCAGTAGTCAATGCGAGCTGACTGATGTCAAGTACGCCGCTGTTTGCAGAATTACCGGATTTGCGTCGTCGCGGACATAACACTCCCAAGTCGGATGCATGAAGTCTGAACTACCGAGGATGTAAGTCCAAAATCAGCGTACCGTATTTTCAGCACCTAAGTATAAGTCGCATCAGTCCAAAAATACGTCATGACGAGGAAAAAACATATATAAGTCGCACTGGACTATAAGTTGCATTTATTTAGAACCAAGAACCAAGGGAAAACATTACCGTCTACAGCCGCGAGAGGGCGCTCTGTGTCTTCAGTGTAGACTACAGGAGCACTGAGCAGCATAGAGCGCCCTCTGTCAGCTGTAGACGGTAATGTTTTCTCTTGGTTCATTTCTCTTGGTTCATGTCAAATTAATTTTGATAAATAAGTCGCACCTGACTATAAGTTGCAGGCCCAGCCAAAATATGAAAAAAAGTGTGACTTATAGTCCGGAAAATACGGTACTTTGTATTGAGAAACGCGCAGGCCTACGTCACCAGTCTATTTGCCTAATCTTCACGGTACATTACACCGTGGTGGAAACGTAGAAAGCAACAGGTCCGAGGGAAAAAAAAAGTTCCTGGGAAAAAAAGATCCTGGTAGAAATGTTCTGGGTAGGTGGAAACACGGCAAAGTTCTACTTCTCCATAGGGTTTTGCGGTGAACAAAGTTGAACAACACGGTGTACATTAAAAACTTGTTTGTTATTAACTCATTTGAAGTCCTTTAGAAGTGAGGCGCTTAGTGTTGAGGCCCCCTAGAGGGTCCTAGATTCATGGTTGAGAACCACTTGTCTGGAAGTTTTCTGAAACTAGATACTAATACTAACTACATCTGAGAAACAGACCAAAGTGTAAAACATTTGAAAATAGTAGGGCTTCAGAAGACCTGAAATGTGCAGGAGGTGTATGGACTACTTTTATGGTGTTTTTAAATTATTTTCAGAGCTTAATAGTCTTTACGATCTGTATGAGAAAAGCTGCATATATATATATATATATATATATATATTTTTTTTTTTTGGAAAAAAACAAACCTACAATAAAAACAATAATACAGTCAGCATCTATTTCAACTCACCAGCAGTGCTAAAAAGTCTGCGGTCATGAGCATGTAAAAGACCTTATCCCAGCCTTGTGCTGACAGCAGCCCTGCCAACAAAGGTCCCACAGCAGCACCTGCAGAAGACGAAAGGTGTAAGAGTGACCCCTTTCAGCTCTACAGCATCATCAATCAATGAATGGCTGGAGATGTAGCAGTTATAACACTCTTACCAACAGATCCAGTGCCATCGATAATAGCTGTCACTGTAGACAGAGCCCTGGCATTACCCTTCAGACTCTTGTGTGTGCCCTAAAAACATAAAACAACACATCAGAAAAAAAAACAGCATCTGACAGAAGAATAAGCATGTGATTATGCAAACACACACTAAACCTGATAAAAGGCAGACAAACACTCACCAAGTCAGCAGAGACAGCGGTTGTGATGAGAGCATAGGGTCCGTTGACTAAACCTCCACACACCAGCAGCATGCCTTCACAGCAAATTACATACAAACATCAGACCGCATAATTACTAAGATTAAGAGTATAACCCCACATAAAAGTTGGCATCAGCCGTCCACTGTTAATCTCATTAGTTCTCTCATTTGAATCAAAGAAAGGGCCGTCAAAAGCTCTTATGTAACTCTGAAAGGCATCATTAGGATTGGCTTTCTTACCAATAGTGGGACCCAGGCCAAACTGACTCATCATAGAGAAGCCGTAGAGCTATTAAAAACACAAACACACACACAAACCACTGTCAATGGTGACACAGCAAAGAGCCTTTAAATGCACAAGCGTCCTGTATTTGATCAGCAGAATGACATACTGTGGGCGCAGCCAGCAGAAGCATCACAGCACAAGTGGTGGCCCTCTTTCCCATCTTATCAGAGAGCACTCCAGCCAGGATCCCTCCTACACACACACACACACACACACACACACAGAAATACTTTAGGGTCGTGATTTGATTTTGCATTACTCTGCACTGCTTTTGGAGGTTAACAACATGAGGTAAACAAACGTTTGATTATTGCAGACTCACATCTCTTGTAATATTATAAAGGTCTTTACTGTCACATTTGATGAAATGAATGCATTCTTACCAAAATTCAAAACAGAACTTTTACTGACTGTGGATTAAATTTCTTTTCTATCTGAAAAATTTGCTTCACTGTACTAAGAGTGTTCTTTAGACTGTCTCTGAGTGCTTCAGTTTGCTTGAGTTGTAGATGAGCTGAGAGATAACAGGAAATCCACTTGTGTATGTGTGCAGACAAGTGTGAAACAGATGTTAGTTTTTTAGATGTCCTGGCTACATCGAAAAATTCCTAGAAACGCATCTGGAGGAGATAGTTAGGCATCTTAAATGGACATATGTTGTATTTGCATTATGACTGGATGAGATCAAAGCATCCGTATTTGATGAAGGGATAAATGTTGAGTTTGGGTGTTTCCTTGTTGTTGTAATCTACAGCCAACCCTGAATGATCGGATGAATGTAGACCTTTTCCTGTAGGAAAATACATATTCAAAAGACTTTTGTCTTACTCCTTTACTGAACTAGAAAACCGACTCCAAACTTATGTGTGCACCATCAGCAGTAGACGGAGCAGTTTTATGTCATTTAAATATTTGATTAAGAAACAAGGATTATTATAAAAATACAAGGTAGTATGTGTCCCAAACAAATCAAGATGAGGAAGAACTTGTTAGTAAGGGGGAGTTATTAGAAGTCACAATTTATTTCATTATTAAATAAAGAAACCAATGGGTGGTCACAGATGTGTGTATATTAAATACTGAAGGGATAGTTCACTCAAAAATGTCAATTCTGCCATCAATTACTCAGCCTCATGTTGTTCCAAACCCATAAGATCTTCGTTCCTCTACAGAACACAAATAAAGATATTTCTGATGAAATCCAATATATTTCTGAACTTGCACAGAGAGCAACGCAGCTGAAATGTTCAAGGTCAAGAGAGGTGGAAAAGCTACGAGAATACTTTTTGTGTGCAAAGAAAAAAAAAAAAAGAATCAATTTATTCACAAAAAAGTATTCTAGTAGCTTCATAAAATTAGGATTGAACCACTGATGACACATGGACTATTTTTTGAAAGATGGCCTTGAACATTTCCATTACATTTATCTCTCTATGAAGACTTTCTGATTTCATCAAAAATTTCTTAATTTGTGTTCTGAAGATGAACAAAGGTTTTCTGGGGTTGGAACGACATGAGGATGAGTAATTAATGACAGAATCTTCATTTTTGGGAGAACTATACCTTTAAAGCCCCTCCCAAATACTAAACATTAAGGGGGGGGGGGGGGGGGGTACAATGCTGTTTCATGCATTCAGAGTTGTTTACACTGTTAAAGAGTTGGATTCTCATGCTATGTATGGACAAAGTTGAAAAAAAAAAAACTATTTGGATGTGTGAGAGTATTTCTGTGCCAAAAATGTATCATGGAAAAACATCGGCCAGAGCGAGATCGTGCCCATCAACGAATCCGGTGGCAGCACTGAACAGGACTCATGGAACATGGTTTCCAAAGACGTTTTTGGTTGTAAGGGAAAGATAACTTTGTTCAGCTTCCCAAAGAACCCAGCGATATGTAAACAGTGGATGCAGCTTGGAGCAGGAACGGTACTTCGCAAGTGTGTTTGGTGAAGAACGTTTCATAAACAAGGCTTAGTTCGATGCTGGATTTGCACATCGTTTGATACTTAAGGATGGAGCAGTCCCAGCTATAAAAGATACTGGACATGATTCAAAACTGCAGACAGTAAGTGTAACTGCATTAAACTCTGTGTGTTATGTTGGCACTTGGCGCTCAAGTACTCGTCACTCTTTAGCTCCGCCCACAGCCCGCCTCCATGAGCTTGGCTGTTTCTGGAGAGAAAAGGTAATGCTAAAGCTGTATCTTTCTTTTATAAATATGACAAAACTAAAGATTTTTTAAGAGATATGAAGGATGCAGTACTACTCTATAGGTACTTAAGATTAACGTGAGATTGAGTGAAACTGTGTGTGTGTTAGGTCACCTTATAAAAAATAAAATAAAAAAATAATAAAAAAAGAACTGATAACTTTACATACCAACAATGCCTCCTACATCAAACAGAGTTGAAAGGTCTCCAGCTTTCTTGGCATCAAGGTGAGCTGAGAAACAGGAAATACAGCTTAGTCACTATGCTACAGTATATTAAAGGAATAGTTCAGTAAAATCTACTCATCCTCAGGCCATCCAACATGAGTTTGTTGAAGGGATTGTTTCTTCATCAGAACAGGTCTAGATAAATTTAGCATTACATCACTTGCTCAACAATGAATTACCTGCAGTGAATAGGTGCAGTCAGAATGAGGCATCAATTATTGTCTTGTGAAGTAAAAAGATGTGTGAGAAACAAATCCATCATTAAGGCGTTTTAACTTTAAACCTTCTGGCAAAAATACGAGCCCATTATTCATAATAACACTTTGTCCAGTGCAAAAGTTCATACGTCAAAATCCACTAATATATTTGTTTAGAATTGTTTTAGACTGTTTTTGCTTGTAAACAGTGCTTAAGCTGTACATATTTCTCTTCTGATTCAGAAAAGACAACTTTTCATTAGAGAAAGCAATATTATGGATAGAGGACTCTGTATTGGACTCTCATTCTGACGGCACCCATTCACTGCAGAGGATCCATTGGTGAGCAAGTGATGCAATGCTACATTTCTCCAAATCTGTTGTGATGAAGAAACCAGTTCATCTACATCTTGAATGGCTTGAGGGGAGGTACATTTAAATGAATTTTCATATTTGGCTGAGCTATTTCTTTAACCACAAAACCAGGAGAACTACAGAAATGAAATCTTTGTTGTCACAATAACAAATATGATGAGATCTTAAATGAAATGTAGCGAGTCACCTGCTTTGGTGATGTAGAGGGGAAGCCAGAAGAGGAAGGTATAGCTGACCAATTTGGCAAACAGCAGACAAAGAGAGAACTCCACGACTCCCTGCAAACACACAGCAGGAGAGACTTCAGTGACGCTGTGACACACACTGACTGATGGACAGACGGATGGGCCGCACTCACAGGAATGCGTAAAGCTCCCATGAAGCTGATGGCTGACGGTTCGGCCTCGCTCTTCACCACCACCACCTGCTGCACGGGAACACACACTCCAATGCTCTCCTGTCCCAGCAGAAGCTCTGTGTCCCAGCTCTAACAAACACAGGAGACAGGACAGTCAAATATCTCAATTAATACTTCTAAAGGAGTGACGGATAGAAAACACACAGTGAGACAGTGAGGTGGACAAACCTGTGCTTTAGCTCCTGGCTTGTACTGCAAGTAAAGGTCTTTATGACCATTCACACCATTCCTGTTTTTATGAAGCTTCTGATAAAAAAATAAAAATAAAAAAAACACATAAGAGAGTTCATTATGTGACATTGACAAAAAAACAGCAATGCATAGACAGGGTATATTCTGCATTTATTTGTTATATAATACAGGACAAATGGGTAGCTGAAATGACATTTTTCCTCTCTTTATTTAGTAAATCATTTATTAAACTAGACATTATGAAGAACCAAATAGGCAATGTTATATATTAAAAAAGAATTCGGAATATTTAATAATAAATACTGAATATAGTTCTTAATATGAATGTAAATCCAAATATATAGTTACAAACTGAATATAAAATTTGAATTCTGAATATATAAATGTAAATATGAATATTTACTTCTAAATATACTGATGCAAAACAGAATTTATAAATCTAAATCCAAACATTTATTTATAAATTCTGAACATATAATTAAGTATAAATATAAAGTATAATGCAGATACAAATCGGAATATATAAACTGAAATCAAACCATGCATAATAAATAATGTCATAATAAACCCTGAATATGTATCAATACATCTGATCAGGCATATTGAAGCGGTTTATATTTAACTAAACCAAACAAGCTCTGACTTAATATAAATACTTCCTGTTTGCTTCTTCATAATAAATGAAAACATTAATTTAACAACTATTAAATAATAAATGTTTACATTATAATAAAAAAAGAAAAGGAATATTTCAGCTTTTAAATATTAATTACAATTAAAATATTTAAATATGTCTTTCCCTGAAAAAAAGGGTGATATCAAAAAGATGAGTAAAAGTGGTGAGGAACTTAATAAAATGGCAACAAGTATCAGAATTAAAGGATTTCACTAAAAACATGTAAAAAAATAAATAAATAAATAAATGTTTTGGGTCGGTCTAAAAACCAATATATTATATATATATCTAAATGCTAAATAGTTTCATACATTTCCAATAAGTGCAACTGGTGCTAGTATAATTGACCCAATTCCCAATTCACTAGAGGGGTAGACAAAAATACTGTGGCATAACACCTCCTAAATTGCAATTATTTAATCGCTATGAATATTTAAGTATGCTTTAGAAGCAAACCAAGAGGTATTAGTGTAAACAAGGACAGAGAATCAAGAATTACGCAGCGGCAAGCTGAAAAATGTAAAATATACGTTTCTGAAGTTGCTCTTGAATATGATTAATTCCTCCTCGACAGTCAAAATGAGGAAAAGAGGCATCCGTCTGCATTTGCTCCTGCCGTCCCCCCCTTCCTCCATCCCTAACATCTCTGTTGCTCCTGATTAGCCACTCCTCCTGAATCAAAGCATTTGAGGGCTGTGGACTCTGCCTCCCGCTCGACTGAGACTCGCAGGTGTACGCATCACAGGGCCATTGTCATAGCGACTGCTGTTGAGCATGAGTGCGTCATGCTGTCAAACCGACCTTTTCCTCGGACCGCCGGGAAAAGGCATCAACACACACACTCTGACTCGCTCTGAGGGTTTGTTTAGATACATATCAATAGAACTGTTCAAAAAAAACACGTGAACTCTGATATCTACAAGCCCAATACAAACCATATTGATTGATTTTACTTTTTTTTTGGAATGAGTATTCACAAGCCTGTCTAAAAAAATATTTGATTAATTCGCCTGCAAAATTACAGAGCAGACTTGTCATTCCTGAGAGACTGGATAGGAAACCCACATCGGATGTGTGTACAGTGTGAACAAACCCTTAAAGCCATATACTATACTATAGTGTTCAAATGTTTTTGGTTTTTTGAAAGAATCATCTTATGCTCACCAAAGCTGCATTTGATCAAAATCCAGTATAATATTGTGAAATAGTTTTTCAATTTAAAACAACCGTTTTGTGTTTGAATACATTTTAACATGTAATTTATTCCTGTGATATAAAGCTGAATTATCAGCATCATTACTCCAATCTTCAATGTCACATGATCCTTCAGAACCATTCTAATATGCTATCAAGTATCATTATCAATAAAACAAAATTAAAATAAAAATGTACTGACCCAAATTTCACAATAGAGTATACATTCATTATATTCTTGAATGCCAATATGACTGGAAATGAAACTAAATAAATGGTGGACTGACCTGATGGCTTGAAGCTGAGTTCTGTGCACTGGCGATCTTCAGATCATTAGGGTCTGGAGATACAGAAGCATTCGCATTAAAACCCATCGAACGCTTGTGCTTTGTGACAATTTCTCACTTAGATACATTTACTCAAATAAATAAGTCGGAAGACATATTCACTTACGCTCTATTAAAAAGAGGAAGCAGATGACTCCCATAACTGCGATGATGACTCCAGGGACGATGAAGGACAGACCCCAGTTAGAGGAGACATAATATCCGGCGATCAAAGAGCCCAGGATGTTGCCCACTGATGTGTGAGAGTTCCACAGACCCATGATGAGGCCTCTCCTGACACCACAACACATTATGTAACATTTATGTGGGTGGAAATAACAGATCTGTTATCAGATGCAGTGTATAAAAAAAGAGCAACTAACAGGATAAGCATTGCGTCATCTCAAGCATCTGAGTAAATGAAAACACTGAATGCTCATGTTTAAAGTTGTTTTATCAATATTTACATTCAAGTTTTATCGAGTGTATAATGTTCGTGGAAAGTGTAATTCTTCTTACCTGCCCTTCCCAAACCAGTTGCCAATGCAGGTCACAACACTAGGCCAACCAGTGGTCTGAACCAAACCATTGGCCACCTACGGACAAAAAAACAAGAGGTGCTGCTTAATAAAACAAATATTAGATTGATTTCTAAAGAATAATTTGACACTGAAGACTGGATTAATGATGCTGAAAATTCAGGGATAAATTACTTTTTAAAATATATTCAAACTGAAAAGGGTTATTTAAAATTGCAGCAATCGGTTACTGTTTCTACTGTGTTTTTGATCAAGTAAATACAGTCTTCATGACCATAAGAGAGTGCTTTTATGAACACCCACCTGAACAAATATATAGAAGCCCAGGTTATGGATGTCATAGACGTATCCCAGTCCAAAGAGACAGGTGAAAAGACCACTGGTCAACATGCCCACGGTCAGGTACAGGCGAATGGGCAAACGCTCTCCAATTATTCCACTGAAACATTTGTATTAAGAACGTTAGCAACAACACGTAAACATTTCATTTTGGTAAATTAGTACAAACTGATCAGTAAGTCTTTTCAAAACCCGGATTTAATCATTCAAGGCACTTTTTTATGTATTCATTTTTTTTTTAAATATATAAAAATTTACAACAAAACTCATTATTTCTCAAATTAATTGAAAACAAGTCTTGAAGGTCGGCTCACCTAAATATGACAAAAATGTCATAATTTACTGACCCTCAAGTCGTTTTCAATCCAACTTTCATTCATCATTGAAACAAAAATCTTTTTTTTATATATATATATATATATAAAACCTGAGAGATTTCACTAAACCTTTATAAAGTTTTTAAAGACATAAAGACATGCTTAAGAGTCCATTTAACATATTTGATTGCCCCACGTATCAATATTTATTGACAAATAAAAGCATAAATTGAATCAGACTTTCGTTTACTATAACAATGTCTTTATGAACATTTTAAAGCACCAATGACTCAATGTTTACCTAGACGTTTACATGGACATCAGTGAGCTAATTATTTACCTTATTCTAAATCCAGCAATCTTTAAGTGTTTTGTATCTGTTCTTACCTGAGATACATGCCTATGGCGTAAGCACACAGGAAAGAGTAATCCATTGCTCCAAGCAGCTGCTTATAGTTATTTCTGTCTATAGGGACAGAAGAACAGAGATGCTAAATATTTAATGCACTGGCTGAAAGCGACAGAAACACATATACGTGTTATGCTATAAATACAAAAGTTCTATAAGATGTAAATCTTACCGAATGGTTTCCAGCTGCAGTCTAGCTCTGGGTGAAGTACAGGCTGCTGACTGCTGCTGCTCTCTGTAGGCGCCTCCAACACATGAGAGCAGTTCTTATGCAGCTCACTCTATATATCAACACACACATACATTTAGACAAGGCTGACACAGGGTATAGACAGCATATTAAAGGGATCCTTCACCCAAAAATGAAAATTGCCCAATGAGCCATATGACTTTCTTCATTCAGATGAATACAATCAGAGTTTAAATTCAAAGTTTTATAATGGCAGTGAAAGGGAGCCGAGATTTTGAAACATAAAAAGTGCTCCACACAGCACACAAGTGGCATTCAGGTAGCTATTATTAACCCCTTGGAGCCATGTGGAGAATTTTTTATAATGGATGGATGCACTTTTGTGGGCTTCAAAATCTCAAGGTTTAAGGTTGAGTAAATCATTGGCTAATTCTCATTTTTGGGAGAACTATCCCTTTAAGGCTGGCTAAAGTAAGTTCAACATAGTTAGATTAGTTAACTAAATTAGTTAATATGTGACAGAAAATGGCAGAAAAGCACTTGAACTTGAACACTGCACTTCATTTAAAGATGGAAATTAAAATGTCTTGATGGATTTGTTTCTTAAAAACACACAGATTATCTCTTCACAAGACATTAAGTGATGGACTGGAGCGGTTTGGATTACTTATGGATTATTAGGAGGTTTTTAATCAGCTGTTTAGACTCTCATTCTGACGGCACCCATTCACTAAAGAGGATGCATTGGTGATGTAATGCTACAGTTGCCGGTTTTTATTTTCATTGGAACTCTTTCTTTAAAGAGGATGTTCAGTTTGACAGGGGTTGAGGTACCTTGACAATGCTGATGGGCTTCCTGGACAGATGGAAGCTCGTGTAGAGCAGGAACGTGAGCCCAAACGTGAAGGCCCTGTACCTGCGTGAACCAAACACAGCAAAGTTCAATCAGGATAAGGAAATAAGGACATTTCACAGTGAAATGTCCTCGTGTCATGCTCTGCACATGATTAAAAAATTGGCTGCATTCCAAAACAAGCCCAAATACGAATACTGGACGTATGCAGCTGGCATTAAACTGTGTGAGGGGTTAACGGCATATCCCCCCCACTGTTCAGATACACAAACAACTCTGCTTTACGAGCAAATAAATCAATTTATTTGGAGCCCGTCTATTGATTAATGTTATACTAAGGCAGAGCAGGTCTGTTATCCATTGGAAGTCCACTACTATTTTACATTCAAACTTAGATAAGGTTTCGTCACACAAAGCTACTTGTACAGATTCAACTGATTTAAATGCCGTCTAAATACAACCCATGTGTTTTATAAGCGATGTAATGGTTTCATGAATTCTTAAGAATCTTAACACACCTAGTTGTGCCTTTGTGTTCTTTTGAAGATACTCACTAAACCGGATTTTTCACAATCCACCCTGACAATGTGTTGATGACGGAGGAATGCGATGGAATATAAGCTCTGATTAAACAGACAAGTGCGTTTACATTTTTTCATGCGTCTAATTCAGCATCCATGGGCGAAAGAGAGAACGACTTGTTGGTTTAGTACAGAAAGGAGGGATGTGTTAAGTTTCTAATCTATTCTATACTATTCTCCAGCACAGAGCAGCTTTATTAATGCCTGCTTAACAGACCCCGACTTAAGATCTTCTTATTTTGGGGGGAAACAGGTGGAAATCTACAGAATGGATGATAAAGTGTGCTAAAACATATACTCTCATTGACAGCTGAAACCACAGTCAAATTTACTAAAATATTTCATATACAAATAGTCAAAGGCTGGGACATGTGTAGAAAACAACAAAAGATGTTCCAACTTTAAACCGCAAATGAGGGCAAAATCCTGAACATAGAGCCAAAGAAGATTGATAAAAGAGACAAACTCACCACTGGTCCCTGTTGAAGGATGTCAGGAAGCGGATGCCAGGTGGGACTGGTGCCATGCTTATATACGTGTGTGTGTGTGTGTGTGTGTACTAGTGTATTACAGCTGCTTAGTAAATCTCATAAAGATGTTAGACAGGGTGCCTGTAGATATAGTCACAAGAGCCATCTCTGAGGAGCTTGTGATTTGATCAGAAAGGCACAAGATCCCATTATGAAGAGTTGCATCTGTGGCTTTATATCCTGAAGAAACATAGAGAGAGGATGAGGGATTGAAAGGGAGGTGAACACACAAACCATCTCTTAGTTAAACAGTATCGTGTTCATTTGCTAAAGCACATTATCAGTCCTTTCATCTTTTAGGAAATGACAGACCTGTCAAAGCTCATAAATGACGCGACGTGGCTGCTGTTCAATCAGGTCCTGTGTCTGAGAGAAACAAACAACCTCAGAGCCACTGATATCAACCTGTGGTTAACTAGAACAATACAATCATAATGAGCATTCGATTACATTCAAATAAGACTATTAATGAATGTGCTACGTTATTATAATTGTGTGTGTGGTCTCTCGCAGATACTCTCGCATTGTATTAAGGTCATAAGAACACGTCTTAATCAAATGTGATCGATAACACGCCGTGAGCGCATATGTCAAAACTATAAGCGCATATATAGATGATTTAATAGAAAAGAGCCCTGCGGTCTTACCGTATCCACGCTCCGTCTCTGTCTCCGTCTCCGTCTCGAGCGACCGTCTCTCTTTCACTTCCTCAAGTTCCTCGTCCAGCAGTGTTCGTCGACGATGACGCCAGCACGAGCAGCGTGAGCACCAACGCAACCGTACGACGTTAAATATTTCAAAATAAAAGACCCTATTTTGGCGTTAAAATGATTTTTTAATTTTTTTTGTAAAAAGCAAACAATTTCAAGTAAGCCCATGAGCATAGACAAAACTTTAATAAGCCAAAAGCCTGAATATACATAATAATACAAATAATTTGTTATTAGCATTTATTACAGAGTGCAAACAATATATTTAATTAATATATTATATTATTATATATAATATGTATATTTTAATATAATAATAGGCCTACTAATTATTATTATGATTAGTAGTAGTAGTAGCAGTAGAAGTACCAGTAGGAGCAGTAGTATAGTACTGTTATTATTATTATTTTATTATTGTCAGTTCCTATTATGAAACAGGCCATCATTTCATACCTCTCTACTAAATATATTATAAAATAAAATTATATATCCATATTCTTATGAAATATTAGATATTAGATATGAAAAATGTATACAGTGTTTGGATAACATTGTGTTTAATGGGAAGAACAGTTTCTAGAAATTTTACTCACTTATTGCATAGCCTAAAGCAAAATGGTATATAAAATCAATGTTATATCTTTTAAAACATAGTTGAGATTGGTATGATATAAAAAAAAGATTGGCAAATTATTATTTATTTATTTTTTTACTTATCATGTCCTTTGGTGTCATCTGTCATGTCATGTCAGGTACTTTTTTTTTCTTTTTTAAAAAAAGAAAACGGAGTCTTGGTGTCCTCTACAAAGGACATAACATAACTATATAAATATAATTTTGTCGAAAGTGTTAATTTCTTTTTTTTTTTGAACAATGACATGAAAAAAATACTAAATTGTCTTCGTCTCTGGAGGATATGATGAGTCTTTCAGTGACTGGTGTTTTTGTGTGCAGGCTTCACTGCTGTGAGGATGATGCTCCTCTGTTGTCCTGTTATATGCTGCTCTGTTCAATTATTTGAGTATCACTCAGCTTCCGATTCATATTATTTTGAGTAATTATGAATAGCATTACAGGGCGCAGTGACATTGCACAGCAATGTTCAATCGTTTACTTACAGCTAGTGAAAATTTGCCTACTCAGCAAATCGGTTTACCTGTAAGAGGTGTACAGAGTCGCGCGCCAGCAAAGGCTGCTGGAAGAAGAACGGCTCGTCCGCAAAACCCTTATTATGTTCTGACCATAGACTGATTGATGCTCATGCTTATACTGGATCGGCAACGTTAGGTTTGTGATTTTAGCTTCAGCAATATTGTAGTGGGCCATCTTGTTAATACTGGGAGAAAAACAGGATTTGCCTCCCGTATTAAACTGCTGGCTGTTATAAATAGTGACACTGCATGAATATTTCTAGTCTTTTAGATTATTGTACAAATGTTTAGCCACCACTGTCGTCAAATTATAAGACTTTAAAAGTATTTGAAATTAAATGAAATATAAAATGCACTTTATTTAATAGTAACAGGAGGAACCATACTTAGAGTGGTCCATTTATATAAAGAAAGATAGTTTTGCTATTTTCTATGATAGGCTTATAACTATATAAAATGTCCTATGTTTTTCAACAAATAAGCATACATGCTTGAACTTCAGAAAACATTTGTCACCCTCAGCTAAATATGAGCCTTTTTTGTTGTTGTTTTGTTTCTTTTAAAAGATGTTTTCAGGTTTCGCATCCACCAATGTTTCAATACAGAAGTGAACTTTCAGTGTTGTTAATAATATTAAATAAAGATTTAAACTGCATGATATTTTTGTGCATTAAACTAAAGATTACATAAAATACAAATTAAATAAAAATGTAAATTAAAAAAATGTCAAAAATAAAATTTAAAGAACTAGAAAATGAAAGAAATGCCTTGGCAATCAAAATAAAATATGTTAAAGTTGAAGTACAAAACTAAAAGCTAAAACTGAAATACAAATAAAATAAAGAAAAGAAAAAATGTTAGAAAGAGCAAAGCAAAATAACTAAAACTGAAAAAAAAAAAAAAAAAAAAAAAAAGATAACTAAAAATATTCTATATAAAAAATATAGTAATAAATATGAAAGGAAAAAAATATCAATAAATATACTTTAATTTAGGAGTTTGGGAAAGCCATTAAAAGTTTTTTTTTTCTTTTTTAAAAAAAAAACAAAAACAAAATAATTGAATATCAGTTTAATATGTAATTCCAAAATTCTGTCATATGTTATTTAAGTTTCATGGCTTTAATTGTTAAAAGTAAGGAAAATTAAGACATCCAGGCCATTAGCTTGAATGTCTAAATGCAGGATTGTGTATGTGTTTGTGTGTGTGTGTGTGTTTAGGATCCTGAGCGTCTGGAGCATGTCGTCCTGTCAGTACGAGAGGAACCTGTGCAGCTGGACACTCCACCTGTACATGAGGAAAATAGCCTTGATTCTGATGTTGAGATTGAAAGAGGTTTTAAGAGGTTTTCCTACAGTAATTCCCTGTTGCTGGCCTAGAGTGCTGTTTGTGTTGCCCCTTTTTTTTCTTCTTTAATCTAAGTGACTGGGCTAGGATTTTTTGTGCTTGCATCATGTAAGCCAACTTTCCATATAACCAGCTGTTTCTCCACTAACATCTGCTGTGGTCAGACAAGGTTTATATTGATGAAAGATAACTGAATAAGTCGATCCCCTAAAGGTCTACTTTAGGCACTGTTCCTGTGGCTCAGTGGAAGAGGTCATGGGTTAAATTCCCAGGGGACACACATACTGATTAAAAATATATATATATATAGCATGAATACACTGTAAGTTTCTTTGGATAAAAGTCTCTGATAAATGTTATTGTTATAGTGGCCATCTTTTATACAACTGGAAACCCAGGCCTGGTCCTCTCTCGTCCTTCACTGTCGTCGCTCCAGTTTTATTCCTTCCATCTCTCATGGGACTCGAGACCGGTGGGTAGAGTAGATTTCACTCATCTCCAATCAGTCACAAATACTAATAAATATGACAAAACCACATAACAACATAAAAAGTAAATATACAAAATTAAAAGCCAATTAAAAATAATATATATTTATATAAATAATATTAAAATAATGCTTATTATATATAGTAACTACAATGTTTCAGAGCTTATTTTAAAGTGTTAAAAGGAAAAATGGACATTTATAATATATAGTCTCATATTCGAACCTGAACCCTGTGTTCAGACACAGCCCTAGTCTATTACTGATTAGTAATGATGAGTTCCTGCCCACAGAGACATTTTTATGTTTACTTACTGTGAAAAATAACACTTTGAATTAACCCATGTTTGCCATTGTTGTTGGCTCTCATAGTTTGTTCTGGCTCCACTCGCTCTTTGTAGATAGGAAGGACGTGGGTGAAATCACCCAGAGTTGGATGGTGAGGAAGCATTTGAACTCTGTGACTGGCTAAACAAAGCCAGTTTGATGACAGTAACGTCTTATTTAAGCCAACACAGCCTTCACCTCTTGAGAAACAGCAGCATAATGATGGGCTTAGACCTGCTGCTATAGTTCTTCTTTCTCATTAGAAACCTGATCTTTCTGTCCTCACTTCTCTTAAATGTGCTTCTCTAGACCTGTTTGTGTTTTGCATGCATCTCTAGCATGAAGCTTGTGGTTATACTCAAAGATTCTTTAATCATTTATGATGATATTAGTTACCTGCTTGTTATCATTGACGTGTTTGTAAGGCAGCACTGTATTGATTTTCTTCAATCATTCTGCTCAGAGTTTATTCTAAGTTTCTAATATCGAGCATTAAACTGCAGTTCTTTTAAGTTTCAACCTACAGACACCTTTATCATGTATTTTTCTATATTAGTTTTAGGAATAATGTTTATTAATAATAATAAATATTATTTATCAAGTTTTATACTTTCAAAGTTAGGTGTGCTGTTTGTCTTTTTTTAGTTTTTGTAATTAGGGCTTCACAATTATTTAAATTAATAATCAGGATTGCGTTACAGGTGCAGCCATGAATTAATCATGACGTGTCAGTTACAGCATTCCATTTAACTCTACACACGTTGCATCAAAATGTATTTTTTTGAAGATGCTGAACATTTTAACATGCCTGCTGTGCAAATGCAATGGGGAATCAGATTTAATGTTCAAAAGTTTGGGGTCGATAAGATGTTTTTCAAAACATTTAAAAGTATTTTTTGTTCACCAAGGCTGCTTTTATTTGATGAAAAATACATAAATGTAATATTGTGAAATTTTATTCCAATTTAAAATAACTGCTTTCTACTTGAATATATTTTTAATTGTGATTTATTCCTGTGATGCAAGGTTGAAGTTTTGATAAAAAAGAAACTTACTATCATTAATGTCAAAGACATTTATGCTGCCTAATAACTTTAATTGGAAACCATGATACTTTTTTAAAATTGTGGAGCCCTATTTATTTTATTTTATTTTAATTTTGTTATTTTTTAATAAATGTTTTAGGACTGAAATTATAGAATTTAAATAATATGACAACGGCATTGACATCTTCATAATATTTGCCTGCCGATTTTCAATCAATCTTCCTTCTTAAAGGGTTCATCAGATGCAACATGCTCTTTTACATGTTGTTTGAACCGAAATGTGTATTGGCAGTGTGTGTACACAAATAGCCTATAATGGTAAAAATCCACCCAGTGTTGGTTTTTTTTTCTTCTTTAATCTCATTACATCATTTCTCCTTTCTCAAATCGAGCCTATCTCAGATTCCTGTTTGTGTGACATCACATAGACCAAAGCCCCTCCCACGACTGTTGATTGACACTAGTGTTTTACCTTAGACCCGCCCTGAGTGACTGTCATCAGTCCTCCATTGTTTCACCACCGGGGCAGATGTAGACAAGAATGACTCCTAAGTGATTGAGGAGTTCTGTTGTTGATGTAATAATGAACATAGCAGTCATAATTTACTCCTGACATCTGAGCCGCTGAAGACGGAGTGGATTGCGTTTGTTTCTGAAGGGAATGCACCCCGATCTGCCTAAATATGTTTATGTTAGTGCGAATCATTTGTGATCCAGCCTCACCTACAGAAGAAGTGAGTGTTTCCTAATCGCCTTTCCTAATAATGTGCTAGTTAGCAAGTTTCACAATGAATGAACAAAGTTTTCCATCTCTCAGAGAGCGGCTCGGAAGAGAGGGGCGGGGTCAGCACAGCTCATTTGCATTTAAAGTGACTTGCAAGGAAACAGCTTGCTGTAAACAGTGCTGTTTTTGACTGGTGTTGTTTTACTCTACCATTGTAGGGTTGGGTCAACAGACGATGCCATCATTCATCGCCGATGGCTGATAGACATCATGATGCCCCCCGCCCCTTTAAGAATGCACAAGCGCTTTTGTTTCACTATCACTTTCGACATTCGCTATCACACGTACTCTATTTATATGATGTAGTGGTAGTACTTACCACACATTTTACAAGATTATATGTTTGTCAGTGGTACTTAAGATTTGCAAATCATTCCCCATCGTCCTCAGTCATCTCTCTGTTACACCGTGTCTACACCGGACGTGACAGTTGTCATGTGAGTCTGCACCGCATCAGCTAAAGACTGTCTAGATCATTGGTTCTATAGTATGATTTTGTCACACTGCTTGCATCCGATGTAGATGGGGTGTTGTTTTCCCTTATAAGGATTTATGCTTCGGGCACACCTCTCCCAATCCCATATTTCATTTATACCAAAAGCTGAAACAAACATACATATAACTTTAACACTATAATTTCTTTGCTGCATTACAAGTGCTGGTATTTCTTAAAAGAATATCTAGTTATATAAAATGACCTTAAGTCATTCTTATTCTTACTGTTTGTGACACAGCCTGTGAGCTCTCGGAGGCACTGAGGAATCTGATGCTGAAACTCTCCTCTGATCATCTCTCTGAAGATGGCAAGGTAACGCACCCCTTCAGCATCTCATCAAACTGATGCAAGACCATGTTCAATGGATTCGCCACAGACACGAATGCTGCATGCACTTGATATTTGATGTTTGTGGAGGGTGAATGACCTGAGGAGTGTTATGCCACATTATGTTTTAAATAAGAAAGGTACGTGTCATTGTGACAGTCTGGGTCTCCACTTTTAACCAGACGGTTGATTACAAGGCCATGTTGATTTGATCAACAGTAAAAAGTGGAAATGTGAAATGCTTTCAGTGCTTGTACATTTGGTCTCCTGTTTTCCAGTTTTCAACTATGTGAGCTACTTCATTGGTGGTGAGGTGTTCACACCGCAGGATATTGAAAACGGAGTGCTTAGAGGAAATAGAAAAGGTGTGGCACAACTCATGAGGCCCTTTTCCAGGAACGACCCTCGGCTGCAGGTATCCCAAAAAGAAGATATTCTACTCTGTGTATATATTATATAATACATTTTTAACGGGCAGCTATGGTTCTATGAAGAATCTTTAACATTTATGGAATGCTTCTTGTTCCATTGTTGTACGATTTCTTCACACTAAGAAAAAACAGTTATTTTAAAAATGTGTGTGTGTTTGTGTGTGAGAATGACACATTAAACAGATCAAAAATAACAGTAAAGACATGTAAAAATGTTACAAAATATTTCTGTTTTCAAATAAATGCTGTTGTTTTCAACTTTCTTTTCATCAAAAACTCATGAAACAATTATGACAGAACAACTGTTTTCAAGATTGATAATAATATGTTTCTTGAGCACCAAATCAGCATATACGAATGATTTCTGAAGGATCATGTGAATTATTATTACAATTTTACACAACTATTTTCTACCTTAGAATATTTAATTTATTCATGTGATGCAAAGCTGATTACTACTTTTTGAGCAAAAGAGACTGCTTTCAAAAACGTAAAACAATCTCACTAACCCCAAACTTTTGAACGGTAGTGTACTGAAATTTTGGAGGTACTTAAGACCAAAAAAAAAAAGACTGAGAAACACTGGAGTTAAAGTTATCTGTGAATGCTATTAACATTAGTAATGAGTGTCTTCATCCATTAGGTGGCACTTCCTGATGTTGAGACTCTCATTCCTTTTGCACTGAACTGTGGTGCAAAGGGCTGCCCTCCAGTTAAGACATACTGTACACACCACAGGTTAATACCCAAAATATTCTCATTTACAATATCTATAAATGCATACATTCTCTCTGACAGTGTAAAGCATATTCTGTGTTTCCTGCATGAGTCACTTCAGGACATTGATAGTTGCGTGCTGCAGCAGAAGTGTTCCTGGAGAATGACGACAGCTGCGTGATTGACAGCGTGGGACGAGAAGTGAAACTCAGCCAGATCTTTAAGTGCTACAAGGCAGATTTTGGAGGCACTGATGACAAGGTATTACTAAAATATATCATCACTCTCGAATCATGCACATGGAAGATGACCTTGTGGTTTGCATTTAAAGCAATAGTTCACCCAGAAATAAATAATTCACTCACGTGTATGTTTTTTTTTCTTTTTTTCTGTGTAACACACAAGGAGATATTTAGCAGAATGTCCAAGCTGCTCTTTTCCATAAAATGCAAGTGGTTGCTGGTTCTGTCTTTAAACATACCCAGTCATTAATGTTTTCTTTTTCAGCTGCTGATCTGGGTGTTTGACCATATGGGAGCATCCCAGAAGAAGAGGACTCTACAGGCTCCGCTGTCAGAAGGAAATGTCAAAGTGAGCTATCTGCCCTATGACTGCTCTATAAACAGCACAGACTGAACTAAACCACATTCTTTCAATCACTGACTTATTGTGGGTTTTGTGAGACAACTGATTCAAAACAGAACTGTACCCTGAAACTATGCATTTGGATCCCTTTACCTTGTTCTTCCACCTCCCAAAGGGCAATGTGATACTGTAGCCCAATATTTCTCACACCATTTTATACCTATAATTGTATTGCAGTGTTTTGCACTGATTATTATGCAATTACATGTTTTATTCTCATGCAGTGAGTCTTTAATTTATCTGCATTATTATGTGAATTGTAATGTGTCAAATTCTTTATTATTATTTATTTATTTAATACATAGTTTTGAACAACACTATAAAAAAAAAAAATAAAAAAAAATATATATATATATATATATATATATATATATATATATATATATATATATATATATTAGGGGTGTAACGGTTCACAAAATTCACGGTTCGGTTCGATACGATACACTGATGTCACGGTTCGGTTCGGTTCGGTTCGATACGTTTTAGATACAGCAAAATGTAAAAACATCTCAACTTTTCAGAATGCCGCAAGCGCACCGCGGGTCATGTGACAAGAACTAACCAATCAGCTTCATCCTTTCCCGTAACAACGTTGAGAGCTCAGCCAAGATGAAGGATCAGCTGATCATAGTTGTATATGGATTGCAATTTTGAAATAAATTTAGTAGCAGCGCTACTGCAAGCGATTTTTAGAGCTGCAAATCCATTTATCCTTCGCTGAAATTTCCGCGTCTCATGGAGAGAGAGCACGTCATTGTTGCTTAGCAAAGACAGACGCCTCATGAGCGCTTCTGCCCAAGCGCTTTGGAAAGGAGGAGAAAGACGTGCTTAGCGTTTTCCATGCGTTTTTAGGAGCGATATGTGAACGGCCCCTAAGGCGCTCGCTCACTCAGCACGCGCTGAAGGCTCGTTGCAAAATGTCGAATGCCTTTAACAGACCAGAAATATAAGATCCTAAAATAACCAACAGGTCTGGTGTTTGGGTTGGATTCCCTGTAAGCTATAGTTTCTAAATGCTGCAGGGATAGTTTGCTGCGTGCATGTTTCTCCTTTTTTTCGTCTTTTCCCAGATATATATATATATATATATATATATATATATATATATATATATATATATATATATATATATATATATATCCCAGATATTCCCGCTGGTGTTTTTTTTTTTTTTTTTATTCCCGCTGGTGTACCCTGTCATGTTGCAGATGCGACATACCGTTGTTTTTTTATCCACCACTCTCTTGCCATCACCATTATAGCTTAAAGGGAATCCAAAGTGCACCCAAACACCAGACCTGTTGGTTATTGGAGGATCTTCTCATTTCTAGTCTGTTAAACGCATTGGCTATTTTGCAACGAGCCTTCAGCGCGTGCTGAGTGAGCGAGCGCCTGCTGAGTAGCCTAACATAAACATATAAGATGGTGTTTTTTTCTTCTTCGGGAGTGTCAGGGGCGTTGCCTGTTACGTTGTTTGGGTTATTGGGCTACCTTGTTGAACGCATATCATTATATTTCTCTCTCTCTCTTTTTTTTTTTTTCAAATATAATTAATTACTCCAACGAACCGTTCGGTATACATAATGCGTACCGCGTACCGAACCGAAAGCGTCGTACCGAACGGTTCAATACGAATACGCGTATCGTTACACCCCTAATATATATATATATATATATATATATATATATATATATATATATATATATATATATTTTTTTTTTTTTTTTTAACATGAATATTTCAATATTTGAAAAATTTGCACGGATGCTTCAAGAATAGTTTTTAAGAGGAATTAAAATAAATCTTATTGTGAAAATAAAATAAATGTCTAAATCCATAGAAACACATATAATAATACATTTGAAATATATAATGAACAGTTCACCAAAAAAATATACAGTATATATATGACCCAATATATCACTCTATACTTTTTTTTATTTTTTATTATTAAACAAAAAGTGGATGGCAATTAATTTATACTCTACCACAAAGGGAAAAAAGCATCATAAAAGTATACAATATGACTTTTAAGCTATATTTCGATTCTTAAGAGAGTTATTTGATAGCTTTATATGATGATTAGATTAAAATTATTCACTTAATTTGCTGTGCATGCACTGTTTCAGAGTTCACTGTTTTATGTCTAGACATGTTTTTCTCAAAAGATCTTTAGGGAAACACGTAGGACTATTTTAAGTTTGATTAGATTAGTTTGTGCATCTTTCATGCTGTCTGTTGTACTGTGGACTCTCAGTCTGTCTGAATGATGGATGTCTTCAGCAGGGAAGCGAGGAGCGCACATATCAGTTCATCAGAATGACACCAGCCAGTAGCATATAATACTTTTTGTAATACATGATGTTATTCGATCAATTATTGAAAGGGCGTCAGGGCTGATGGAATCTCATAACTGGTTTCTCATAAACACGGCCTGTTTCATATGATGCAGCACAGTGCCTGATTTGATCAAGGGTTAACAAGAATTCCCATAATATTTTTTAAAGAAAATGAGAATCCAGACTGAAACTTTCTGAAAATCAATTCCCCGTCTGCCTTGCTGTAGGCAGAGAAAATCCTCCAGAACTCAGATACCTTTTTTTTATTTGAATCTGTGAGCAACATAGATGCTGTTTTAATAGATGTTGATTTTTCTATAGGCATGTCATTTAATAGTAATGCATGTGTTACTATAGAATAGTGGGATGAGATGCACAAGTAAATTGAGGTTCAGTGCTTCCTGTTTCAGCCAGTGCCTTTTCACCTCTGCATGGGACTGATATAGTCATATTCCTTCACTCGACCGCACATCCCATTGCTTCAGGAAATCAGTTCATTTGAAAGTTCATCTGCAAGCAGAGAGACTGCTGAATCAGAGCTCACCCATGAGAAGGTCCCAGAGTTACCTCATCCTTTTCTCTTTTGCTGTAAGGAAGGATATCAAAGCAATGCAGTGAACCTTAACTAAATGTCAAGACTGGACTGATTCTTATGCATGGATTATTTTTATGATGTAGAGCAATACTGCACTGTCTTTTCTAAATAAAAGACAATGATCAAATGTGAAGAAATAAAATATGACATTTCATGTGCTCTTGTTTTTGTGGAGATGAAAAGCAGGTGCCAGATTCTAGCAAATGTAAATAATAAAATGTATCTTAGCATTATGCATGGTTACTGCAGAAATTTAGTGAAGTCATATTTAAAGGAAAGAGAAAATGCTTTTCATATCTTTTGTTTTTTAAGTCAAAGGCTAGCTCCAAATGAAGCTGTATTTTGCAGAAAATGTATCCGTCCCTTGGTTGTAGTAACCAAATTAGACAGATGTAACATGAACAGGTTGAATTGTGCCAAACACATACATTATGCATTCAATTTTTGACTGCTGAAAGCATGAAACCATTGAAATTTAAGTCATTTAGAAACCAAATTACATGCAAAACATTTTTTGCATGTAGTTTTGTCTATGAAGTTCGTGGTAATATTAATACATTTAGTTTGTTTGCTTTGTACAGAACCATTTTGGGTCGCTACTTGATGTCTAATGTACATTCTGGTTGAAAATCACTGACCTGTTGCAGTGTGTGTGATACTCAGGGGGAGGCACTGTTGCTTTATGTTCAATTTCACTAAAACATTGCACGTTTATAGATGTTTATGTATCTAATAATGATCACTGAGAAAGATAACTACTTTTTTAAATGTATATATTATGCAACCTTTTTTTATGGTGAAAATCTGAGTGAAAAGTGAAACTAACAGTTAACGTGACCTTTAGAATGTTTTAGTATTTTGTTTGTTTCTCTTTTGCTTCACTTCAGCTGCATGAACTCCTCAAGTTGATCATGTTTTCTGGTACAATTTAAGATGATCTAATGAAAATACTGTAAGCAAAAACATATGACTGTCTGTACAAAGGATTCATATGCAATGTCATTTTAGTTTAGTCTAAAATGAAAATGGCACTGTTACACCATCTTGCAGTCTTAATTTTGAACATTATTTGAGCTAATGTCTGTGAGATTGGCTAATTCTTCAGGCCACCAACCACAGCACTGTTGTTTCTCACGATACGCGTCGATTGGCACAGCATATTAACCGCAGTTGATGAGCTCGCTTTGCCACATTGCACGCACAGACATGCTAAATAAAACCAGAAGATTTAAATACCAGTTGTTGTCAAATGAGCAGAAGTCTCTACGACATAAAACAAAGATATTGTAGATAAATGAAGCCTTTGAAGAGCCACATCAGATTAGATCAGATCAGATCATTCAGATGTTACGAGTAATGCGTGGTAAAAGTTTTTTTGGAAAGTATTTTTACAATAATGTTGATGTAAACAAATGTATATGGCAGGCAAGAGTTTTGTCTTTAAAAAAAAATATTCAAAATGTCATTCATTCAAATGCCTAACAATAGAAAGTTATTGGGTTCAATGTGGATAAGCACAGGTGCAGACGTGCATAGCAATCTTGTGACATATAGGAAACTATTTTCTTTGCAGATAAGGGTAGAGTACATCTGTCTGAAAGTTTAATATGCCATTTGTATTTTTAAGACTTAAATCAGATCATTTTGTTTGGTGAAAAACCAAGGTGGTCTTATATTATTAGACTTTGCATTTAAGCACATAGGCTTAATGGAAACCTGTTGTTTGGGTTGCTAATGTTGGCTGATTTTTAACAATTTGAACACAAGTTCAAAAATAGTTTTTGAATGAATGCTGAGGTGAGATAGAGAATCATTGGCTTGTCAAGCAAGTTTGTCTTTTGTTAACAAAGCACCAAGGTCTCCATTTTCTGAGAACTACTGAATAAATTCTGAGTAACGTGTGTTAAATGTGTTCTGTGCCAACACAATCTCATGGTAATTCATAACTAGCTATGTTAACTTTTGGCTTATTCATATTAATTCATTTAATGCCATTTGTAACTTTTTAAGTACAAGCTGCTTTTCTCTTCACAAGATGTTAATGGATGGACTGGATTCACGTGGTTAACTTGTGAATTACTGTCATTATGTTTTTATCAGCTGTTTATACTCTCATTCTGACGACACCCATTCACTGCAGAGGATCCACTGTTGAGCAAGTGATGTAATTCTACATTTCTCGAAATCTGTTCTGACGAAGAAACAAACTAATCTACATCTGGGATGACCTTAGGATGAGAATAGTTTTTCTCTGTTCATTTGACACTTTTTCCAATGTAAAATTAATGATAATGCAGCTACCTAAACACAAACTTGTCTTAACCAAACTGTTGTTAGAGTGCAGACCAGGTCTCACACGAAGACCAGTCACTGTTGTCTCTGCAGTACCCACTCAGTAAGATTTGGAGAACACTGGGAAAACATACCCATTCCATAGGAACAGGAACGTTGCGGAAGTCCCATCCAGGGAAACTTAGAGCTTAGAGCTTAGAGCTATACTGTGGAAGAATACACATATGAGATCCCGTCAGGGTCACTACATAGGGCACCCAGCTTTCTACCAGTTTACAAGAATACACAGAGTGAAGCATTTGCCCCAGATGCTCTGCCACGGCTGGCTGCCTAGGGGATGGAGGAGCTCGACAGGGTCTACAATATGGAACTCTCTGGTGCAAATATCACAAATTGGCTACTTTACATGCACCCAAATAATCCATTTGTAATCAGATTGACGGCTCAATAGGATTGAAAAACTTTCATATAACATCTTAATCAATCTAATTGAGCTCGATCCAAATGAAAATTCCATCGGATTGAAGTGGGTGGTTTATTCCTGTTCCAATACGATTGAGAATGCATGTAAACGCCCAAACAGATTGAACCACGAAACTGAAATAACTGCGCATGTGCAATGACGCAGAAATAACGTAATGACGTATGACGCACGGAAGGAGCAGCTCTTCCTTTTGAATAAAGAGTTGTATAAATATGTGCCCCATCATTATAAAACTCTCCTTTCTCTCTGTGAATTGGAGCAGGGCAACCTTGTTTTTGATACTCATCCACAGGCAACCTGTTTTGGGTGCGAGGAGGGGCTTTTTATTTTCTTTGCCTGATAAATATGAGCAGCAGAGCACAGCGGTTTATATGAATATTTATCCATAAATGAGTAAATATTAATTCTGATGTTAAAAACAAATAAAGAAATCATGTAGGAGAGTGGTTATTATGTCCAAATAGTGAGAAACTCAATATATATGTCACTATTTGAGCACTATTTGAGCAGTGTGCACAAAAAAAAAAATCTATTCCGATTTTTGTGGAAGGCAAAGTAAGCATTTAAATGCTCAGGTAAACTTGTTTTCCTCACTGGGTATATGACAATAAACACTTGGAATCCTTTTAATCCTTGAGGTCTCAGAGTTACCTGAGAGTCACTCGGCCCTAAATCTAGGCAAAATTTGTCAACTGAAAATGCTTGCATTTTCCTTACCCTCTGGATGGAGGCCGATGCAACCAGGAGCAGTCTTTATTGAAAGAAACTTCAGCTTGACTGACTACAGAGGCTCAAATGGGCCCTGTTGGAGTGCTCTGATCACCAGACTAAGGTCCTAAGAGTGTATAGCTTGAGGACGAGGAGGACTCAGCCTTCTTGTCCCAGTTCCGGGAACCAGGCCTAATTGGGCCAGTAGGGCACAATGAGCAGGAATTTCTCCTCATCCTCCCTGACTTTGCACAGTGTCTGTGCAAGAAGGCTCACTGGGGGAAACCCATACTTGCACAGGCCCTGAGGCCAGCTGTGGGCCAATGCGTCCATGATGAGTGTTCCCTCAGTCATGGAGTAAAGCAGCTTGCAGTGACAGGATCAACCTGTGAGCACCTCTGAAACGTCTCTAAATCAGGTGTACTGTCTGAGGATGGAGTCTCTATTCTTCCAGGAGCACAACTTGTGTCAAAACTAGTCGGCCGCACAGTTGATCAGACCCAGAATGCAAATGGCACAAAGTGATCTCAGATGCTTCTGACTCCAAAGGAGGAGATGGCGGGTAAATTTCCAGTTGATGTATGCAACGGTTGCTGTGTTGTCCATACGGATAAGTGCGTATAAGGGGGACTGCAAACAAAGTCTTCTGATAACTAAATCAGTCTTTTACAGAACTGTGGTGGATATATACATATATTACGAGGAGACACTGGTTACAAACAAAAGCAAATCACGATTAAAGTTTTCCATCGCTATGACGGATTCCCCCCGCCAACCACCAGATATTGGAGCTGACCCCCTCTACATCTTGATTCCAGCAACTCATTCACCTTGTATGCTGGTGATCCATCTACAGTATTGTTCAAAATAATAGCAGTACAATGTGACTAACCAGAATAATCAAGGTTTTTCGTATATTTTTTTATTGCTACGTGGCAAACAAGTTACCAGTAGGTTCAGTAGATTCTCAGAAAACAAATGAGACCCAGCATTCATGATATGCACGCTCTTAAGGCTGTGCAATTGGGCAATTAGTTGAATTAGTTGAAAGGGGTGTGTTCAAAAAAATAGCAGTGTGGCATTCAATCACTGAGGTCATCAATTTTGTGAAGAAACAGGTGTGAATCAGGTGGCCCCTATTTAAGGATGAAGCCAACACTTGTTGAACATGCATTTGAAAGCTGAGGAAAATGGGTCGTTCAAGACATTGTTCAAAAGAACAGCGTACTTTGATTAAAAAGTTGATTAGAGAGGGGAAAACCTATAAAGAGGTGCAAAAAATGATAGGCTGTTCAGCTAAAATGATCTCCAATGCCTTAAAATGGAGAGCAAAACCAGAGAGACGTGGAAGAAAACGGAAGACAACCATCAAAATGGATAGAAGAATAACCAGAATGGCAAAGGCTCAGCCAATGATCACCTCCAGGATGATCAAAGACAGTCTGGAGTTACCTGTAAGTACTGTGACAGTTAGAAGACGTCTGTGTGAAGCTAATCTATTTTCAAGAATCCCCCGCAAAGTCCCTCTGTTAAAAAAAAGGCATGTGCAGAAGAGGTTACAATTTGCCAAAGAACACATCAACTGGCCTAAAGAGAAATGGAGGAACATTTTGTGGACTGATGAGAGTAAAATTGTTCTTTTTGGGTCCAAGGGCCACAGGCAGTTTGTGAGACGACCCCCAAACTCTGAATTCAAGCCACAGTACACAGTGAAGACAGTGAAGCATGGACGTGCAAGCATCATGATATGGGCATGTTTCTCCTACTATGGTGTTGGGCCTATTTATCGCATACCAGGGATCATGGATCAGTTTGCATATGTTAAAATACTTGAAGAGGTCATGTTGCCCTATGCTGAAGAGGACATGCCCTTGAAATGGTTGTTTCAACAAGACAATGACCCAAAACACACTAGTAAACGGGCAAAGTCTTGGTTCCAAACCAACAAAATTAATGTTATGGAGTGGCCAGCCCAATCTCCAGACCTTAATCCAATTGAGAACTTGTGGGGTGATATCAAAAATGCTGTTTCTGAAGCAAAACCAAGAAATGTGAATGAATTGTGGAATGTTGTTAAATAATCATGGAGTGGAATAACAGCTGAGAGGTGCCACAAGTTGGTTGACTCCATGCCACACAGATGTCAAGCAGTTTTAAAAAACTGTGGTCATACAACTAAATATTAGTTTAGTGATTCACAGGATTGCTAAATCCCAGAAAAAAAAAATGTTTGTACAAAATAGTTTTGAGTTTGTACAGTCAAAGGTAGACACTGCTATTTTTTTGAACACACCCCTTTCAACTAATTGCCCAATTGCACAGCCTTAAGAGCGTGCATATCATGAATGCTGGGTCTTGTTTGTTTTCTGACAATCTACTGAACCTACTGGTAACTTGTTTGCCACGTAGCAATAAAAAATATACTAAAAACCTTGATTATTCTGGTTAGTCACATTGTACTGCTATTATTTTGAACAATACTGTATATCTAGCAGTGGCGGTGGCTCTTGGTTCTCAGCATTGGGGTCAGAAACCAGGAGCGAGACATAGAAGAAGGGTGAAATCCGGTAATTAGTAAAAAGCTTAATCTGGTACATGACCACATTAATCTGTTTATTTTAAATGGGAAAATATACCTTGGGCTGAGCTTCCTGCTCGGTAGCCACAGCTTGAGGTGCCTCGTAGAAAGCCAGGCTCGTTGTCGTGGTTGGTATGGAGGGTGTGGCAGACATCATCTGTTGGCCTGGAGCTCTTGGATGGCTCTTTGTATACGGATTTGCATCACTGCATCTGATCCAGTTATCAATTGAAGGTATAGATGAGGGTTCACCTGACCACGGGAACACGGGTGTTTGTATCCCAACATGCATTGGAAAGGGGTCATGCCAGTGGAGGAATGAGTTAGGGAGTTTTGAGCATACTCAGCCCATGGAAGGAATTCTGCCCACCGGTTCTGTTCACTACTACAATGAGTTCTGAGATACCTGCCAATCTTCTGGTTCAACCTTTCAACTTGGCCATTTATCTGTGGATGGTATCCTAATGTGAGACTTACACTGATGTCTAATTGCTTGCAGAAGGCTCTCTAAACCTGAAAGGTAAATTGGGTTCTTCTGTCCAAAACAATATCCTCAGGCAAACTATAAACTCTGAAAACATGGTGGAATAGTGCTTGAGCCGTTTCCATGGCTGTGGAGAGACCCCTGAGATGGTTCAAATGACAGGCTTTAGAGCAGGGATCCTCAAATCTGGCCCACGAGATCCACTTTCCTGCAGAGTTTATTCTAACCCTAATCAAACACACCTGAGCATGCCAATCAGTGTCTCCAGGATCATTAGAAAATCACAGGTAGGTGAATTTGATCAGGGATGGAGCTAAACTCTGCAGCAGATTGGCCCTCCAGGGCAAGATTTGAGGAACACTGGTTTAGAGAAACGATCAATAATTACTAGTATGGTGTTGAAACCATTGGAGAGTGGCAGGTCTATGACAAAGTCTATGGACAAGTGAGACCAAAGATGGTGAGGAATCGGTAATGGTCAGAGGAGACCAGAGGGTAGTTCCTTGAGCACAAGTATGGCAGGTCTGGACATAGGTTATCACATCTCAGGTCATCGATGGCCACCAGAAGGAGTTCTGTGAGAAATTCCAGGATGTCCTGAGCTCAGAGACGTGTGAACCCATTGGATGATGTAAACCTTGAGGCACAAAATGTTTGTTTGGGGAACTGTTTGTTGGTTGTGGTTCTTGCTAATGGATCTCTTCCATAATGTCCCATGCTACTGGAGCAATGATAACAGATGGTGGAAGAACAGATTCAGGTTTGACATTGTCTGTTGAAGGATCGTGATGTCTGGATAGAGCATCAACCTTACTGTTCTTGCTACCGGGTCTGTAGGTGACATTAAACTGGACACAAGTGAAGAATAAAGACCAACGGGCTTGATGTGAAATGGCATTTGGAACTCTTGATGTATTCCAGGTTTTTATGGTCTGTGATGACTTGGAATGGATTGACTGCTCCCTCAGGCCAATGCCTCCACTCTTCTATGGTTGCCTTCATGGATACAAGTTTTTTGTTGCCTATATCATAGTTGCACTCAGCTCCAATCCCGCAATCAGATGCATCAACTTTTAACATGAAGGGAAGGTTAGGATCAGGATGCTTGAGAATTGGGGCTGTGGCAAAACTGTTCTTGAGTTTGGTGAAAGCTTGGATAGCTTCTTCAGGCCATTTGGGTTTTGATGGTTTGCCTTTTAGCAGTGACGTTAGGGGGGATGCAATCAGACTATAGTTATGAATGAAGCATCTGTAGAAGTTCGCAAAGCTGAGAAATCTATGAAGTTCTTTGACTGTAGTGGGTTGAGGCCAGTCTGTGACTGCTCTGACTTGGAGTCATCCATCTTGACACCTTGATGACTGATGTTGTACCCAGGGAAGGACGTTTGCTTGACATAAAACTCAGATTGCTCTGCCTTGACATTTACAGTAGCTGGTTATTCAGCAGGCGGGAGAGTACTGTCTTGACATGTTGAATGTGTTCAGATTCAGACTTGGAGTAAATTAAGATGTCATCTGTGTATGCCACTACAAAGTTGTTCAGCATATCTCTAAACATTTCATTGATAAAAGACTGGAAGACTGCTAGAGCATTAGCAAGATGACAAGGTACTCATAGTGCCCCCTAGTGGTGAGGAAGGCAATCTTCCATTCATCACCTTCACGAATCCTGATTAGGTTGTATGCGCTTCTGAGGTCGAGCTTTGTACAGATCCTGGCCTCACTGGAACAACTCATCTCAATGCAGCGGTTTAAATAATATTTTTTTTCCACAAAAAAAAAAAAAAAAAAAAAAAACCTGGGGCAGCTGGTGAAGTGGAGGGATGGATAAATCCAGAGTTCATAGCCTCTTCTATGAACTCTTCCATGGCTTGTATCTCATTGCGTGATAGTGGGTAGATTTTACTTTTAGAAGGCATGGCATTGAGTAACAAGTCAATAGAGCAGTCCCATGGTTGATGAGTAACTGTGTTGCCTTGATTTTACTAAAAACTTCACTGAACTCCTCATAACAGGAGGGAATCTTAGTAGTTTGAGTAGTGTTTGGGCTTTCTATCCTTGTTGTCAAACAGGGCTTGATTATAGCAGATTGTATGCAGTGGGTTAGGCAGAATTTAGACCAGTGGGTAAGCTCACCATGATGCCAGGAAAAGATTGGGTTGTGAACAGATAACCAGGGGTAGCCAAGTGTAATTTAATATCTTTGAGAGTCAGTGATGTAGAAGGAAATGGCCTCTTGATGGAATAGTCCAATATGGAGTTGAAGCATCTGTGTTTGCTGGCTGATGCCATCTCCTATGGGTGTATTGTTATCACTGATCTTAATAGGTGTCACACAGGGTTGAGTGGGAATGTTGAATTTGTTAATGATGTCCTTGAGGTTGAGATTCAGGGCAGCTCCAGAGTTGATGAGCACTGTTAAATCAATGAAAGTACTTTCAGTAGCTAGCAGAATAGGAAGAGTCAATTATTTGGTTGGAAGAAGAGAAAATTGTTCAACACTCAACAGATAGTAATTTTGGTGTTCCTCCAGGCATTGTGTGGGCATCTTATGCTGTGGTGGCCTTTTTCACCGCAGTAGTAGCACAGATTGAGTTTACATCGTCGAGTTCTCTCCTCTTCAGTAAGTCTTGAGAAATTCAGTTGCATGGGCTCCTGTCTAGGCATTGACATGGGTAGAGGAACATGGCACAGCTGGTGTGTGGTAGGAACACTGGCCTGGGATGGTTGGACAAATTTTCTTTTGGGAGCATTCCTTGGGGGAGGTTATTGATCTTAATATCAAGAGTTATATATTCAGTAAATGAACAATTCTCACCCTTGCAAGCCAGCTCAGTCTGTAGATCGATGTTCAAGCTTTGTAGGAACAGGGCCTTTAAAGAGTCATTCCAGCCACTTTGAGCAGCAAGCGTTTAAAACTCGATACCATAATCTGCAGCAGTGTGGTTGCCTTGAGACATATGAAGCAATTGTGTAGATATATCTTTACCCCCAGCAGGATACTCAAACACCTCTCGTAACTGTTTGACAAAGTAATAATAGGAGGTATTCAACAAAGGGTCTGTCTCCCAGACTGCTGCAGCTCAATTGATCACTTTACCAGAAAGCAGTGATATCAGAAAAGCACATTTCTTTTCATCTGAGTGAAACTGTTCTTCCTGGTTAGCAAAAAAATAAATAAAAATACACTTTACGAATAAAGCTTTTTCATTGCTCAGCTGAATCATCAAAACTTTCAGGCATAGCAACTTTTACCATCTGTGGTGTAGGAGAAGGAAGCGATCAAATGTATTGGGTCAGATGCTCGTTTGCAAACTGAAGTTTGTTGAGCTGTTTTTGGTAACCCTAGAGCATTTCGCTTTGATAAGCAAAAGCTGCTTGAAGCTGGTAAACTGCCACTGGATTCAGTGGAAGCTAATTATAAAGTAATGAGGGCGAGGCTGTGTTAGAATCCATTTGCAGAAGTTTAATGAGCAAACAGTTCAACAATCCAAAATGTGGGGCAGAAATCAGAGTCCTGGTCACAGGCCAAGAAGTCAAAATAACAGTAATCAGTCCAACCAGCAAACAAGCATGAGGGAAATCCAAAAGGCAAAATCCAGAGAAACAGGCAATAATTTATGCAGCAATCACACTAAGACAATGGAAATGCTCGGTAAGGCAGTGATACTGGCAATACTTCGCAAAGCCTGTTTGGCCTGACCATGCTTAAATGGTTGCCAAACAGAAAGTGATCACAGAAGCAGCAGAGCGAGTGGTACCAGTCAGAACTCGGGCGAGGGCTCCTTCTGCTGGCGTGGCATTACACAATGATGCTCAGATGCTCCATATTTTATGTTGATAGTAACAGATCAAAATGCAGTTTTAATGAAGCAGTTTTGTGTACATTGTTTTGAGAAAATGATTTACATGATTTGTAATTTGCGTTCAATTAATGAAAACTTACCATCTGTTTAGGACAATTACAAAATGTTAAGCTCACTGTGTAAACTGTTTTGAGAACAGTGACTTGAGTTTTTAAGAAATGTGTCAAATCGACAAAAAAAAAAAAACTAAGCAAATTTTCATTTTGGGGTGCATTTTTCCATTAATCCCCAGTGATGTTTATGTTCAGGGGTGGAACTTCAAACTACAAGCTTAATAAAAAAATTAAAAGAAAAAACATGTTTGCATAAGATTGCATAAGACATTGTACAAATTCATATAAAAAAAAAAATCTCCTGTCAGTGACATTTTCTTGTGAGATCAGGTTGTGCACAGTAAATTATTCATTCTTCAACACTATAACGGTATACAATTATGAAACCTGTAGCTCGATCTGATATTATTTCTAAGCGCTGTAACACAAATTATTGTAATGTGTTGTTTTATTGGAGAACTTGTTATTTATTAAAAAAAAAAAAACACCTGAAGTGCTGAAATATTCAACCCTTGTGTTACAGCAGCTCCACGTACTCACATATAAAAAATAAATGGCCCTAACGAGGTCACAGCTGCCTCTCCTGTGAATAATTAAAATAACTACCATGTTTCTGTGTAAAAACCACACAGATAAGGGCTCGTTATTCAGGTAGGGAAACATAAAAAAATGAAGAGCATTCCTAATCAAACATTTAATAAAATAGTTATTTTTAGGTAGCCTATAGAACAATTTCCAAATGTCTGCATGTCCCAGTGGGCAGTATTATTATGAGGAGTTATCAGGAAGTGAACACAACATCAAAACAGCCTGACCACATTAAGAGCTTTGAATAACACTGGCCTATGGGGCAGGGCGGCACAAAAAAGCCATTACTCCGACAGAACCATGTGGAACAAACATTAATAGTGACCTAGCTGCAGTGTGGGGAAGATAGTGCAGTGTGATGTGACAGAGATAGAGCTTGTTAATCCCAAATTCAAAGTCGGATGTGTAAATCTGACACTTCCTACACCTCAGAAAGCACATAGTTCATTGTGAAGTATGGTGGTGGCAGCCTCTTGCTGAGGGGCTGCTTTTCATCAGCAGGAACTGGACATCTTGTTAAAATACGAAGGAAATGGATGGTGCAAAATACGAAGAAAGGTTGCAAGACATGCCCTGCTGAAAGCTGAGGTTTATAAGGAGACACTGGTTCCAAACACAAAAGCAAATCAACACTGGAGTAGCTTGAGATAAACTCAGTGTGTCGTTCAATGACGATGGCAATTTTAAAGATGAACTGAAGTACAATTTGAAAGCGATGATTCTCAGTGCTGCTTCATAGTTAATAACAGATCGAAATACAAGTATAATGAAACAGTTTAAATACACATTAATACACCAACAAAATCAGCTGATGTTTAACAAGCACAAACACAATTAGGATGTAAATGATGGTGTCAAATGTGATGTGGAGACTTTTGAGCGATGACTAAAAACACTGATTCAGTTTAATGAACCTGCCAGTTGAAATGAACTGTCAAAACTAAATTCTCTAAAAATGATTATGATTTGCAGCACTGTGCAGTGAACTGCACAGTCATTTAGTGTGAGTTACAAATAGCGATGTAAAGTCTGAATATGTATATTTTTGTATATGATCTGTATAAGAATACATTGCATTATTTGTGTTATGTTTAATGGATTTATTACAGAATGAGATGAGCAACTCTTAAAAAGAAAGATTTCATGACCATGTGTTATAGCATAAGTTTTAATTAGCCTAAATACAAGAAAAAGAAGTATAAAATATGTATAAAATCATTCCATGCTATAACATTTGACAAAATACTTCAGTTTTCATATTCTGAAACGTGTGCTTATAATTTAGGATCAGGTGTGTCCTATCATATAATAATCAGTACAATCAACATAATGCATATTATGCAAAAGATTTATTAACATGAACAACACGTACATTTTGATAATCAGTTCAAATGTATAGTACATCATGGGCCCTTATCAGATCATACGTTTCTGTAAGATTTTATATTAATGAATCCTCTGTTCACATCTTTGGTCTCACTGTAACTTGGAGAAACACACAAAAGTCTTATAACAGAGTAACAAGGAAATAAACAAATGCACAAAATATTTGACTTACAAATTGAACTCAGATGCCCAAAAGCAAGAAGTATAAGCATTTCCACTGTTTGTGTAATGTACAGTTCCAGTGAAACATCTGGACACTTCCTATTCAAAACTGTTAAATAATGGGAAGGTTTTATTAAGATCATGAGAAACAGGAGTTTAGTCCGGTGTGTCCAAGGGTTTCACTGGAAGTATAATTTTAATTGTATGCAAGTGCTATATTCCCATCTTAATACAGTATATTACAATTCACAATTTTGTCCTTTACATGACTGGATATTTACGAAATGGGATGTAAACTGAATTTGGTAACACTTTACATTAATTTAACATTAGTTAACTGAATTAATGAAGCAAACAGTCAATATAAGAACTTGATGTTAATTTTAAAATGTGCTATTACAGTTTATTAAAGTTTTATCTATTAATATTAATTGATAGACCTGAGCTAACATGAATTAAGAATGAAAAGTTGTACTTTTATTAACTAACATTAACCAAGATTAATAAATACATCTTGCTGATCGTCAATGTTAATTAATGCATTACTAATTTCAACTAATTAAACTATTTTTTTTTTCTTTTTGTAAAGTGTTACCCTGAATTTCTTCCCCTTATGAAAAATAGCATGATTTTCACATACAAACGTTAGGGTTGTTTTTAAATCAATAACCTTACACCCCATAAAAATATAGTTCAGCTCTAACTAATCTAGTTGCATTTACAGATTTCTGTCTAAATATAAGACATTTTTGAAAAGTGACAGTAACTTTTCTGACTCACAGAATTATTGAAGTTATGCAGTTTGTTGCAGGCATTTCATATTACACTTAAAGTTTTATATATCAATATGTATGTATGCCAGGAAAAATACTATCAATCAAATATTAATAATTACTGTGTTACACTTTATCTACACTGCCTTGTTACACCTTACATTTACTTAATGTAATAATAACAGTAAATTATTTATAATTACATGAAACTCACCCTTCACATATTCCCTTTTCCTAACAATAACCCTAGTAAGTTGATGCTGTTAAACTCACTATAAATTAAACATTTACTATATCAAGCACATTCATACACTGTACCAATGATACCTTAAAATAAAGTGTAAAGGACTGTTCACACCAAGAATGATATAATGATAATTTGATCATATTTCACACCAGCACTATAACGTTCTGTTTATTAGAAGTGCATGCTGCAGTTTGTGTGTCTCAAGCACTTTAAAGCAGCATAGATTCTCATTGGCTGTCAATGTCGTTTTATCGTTTATCAGCTGGGAAAGCATTTAAAATAAACTCCTGAAAGTGATTCCAACATCATCAGTCCTTTGTGTTGTTATCGTTACAGTTGTGTTGCAGAACCCTTGGTGTGAACAGGCCTTTACCATTTACTGATATAGATCAATATCCAATGTTCGATAAGATGAAAACTAATATGTGACCCGAGCTGGTAAAATTAGTTGGGATGCACAAGGGTTTCCACAAAAATGTGTTAATCAAGCCCTCATCTCACTTCTGTAAACACATACAGTATCCACAGAATTACAGTATTTAAGTTTTCACGCAAGTCAGCTTTTGGGGAACTACTGGGGAAAAAACATCTGATGTGTAACATTATATTAGATTCGTACATTACAGCAAGTCTTAATATAAGTCATCTGTCACATTGATATTAACTTTAGAAGAGGGAAACACTCACTGCTCTTGACTGAACTGCTTTTGTAGTTTAAATAAGCAGTTTATTTGCAATGATTAAACAGATTTTTACATTTTATTACTTGTTTTTCTAACTTGAATGTTTTTGTTTAGATGTAAAATTAAAAAAGTAATACATTATACACTTGTTTTTTTCTTATATTTGTTCTTTTTTTGCATCTGTTCTTAAGTTAGAGTTAAAAAAGTTCTTAAGATAAAATAAAAAATAACTAAAATGTAATTATTAATAAATATAGTAATAATTATTAAGAAAAGAACTGGAGGAAAATAATGTTTTAAATAATGTTGCTAGGTGATTTTGCTTTGGAACCTTCCAAAAAAAAAAAAAAAAACCTTTAACCTAATTTTTTCCTGAACCTGACTTTACTGACTCCATTGACTTCAAACAGGTGTAGTTCGGTCATTCCAACAAGTCATACATAATTTTGATAGTCTTTAACTTTAAATTTTTTTTTTTTTTAAGTTGCCAGGGACCGCCAGTGATTTACATGATTTTACTCAAATCTGACTCCAGTATATTTTTCTGTATGAATATTTGAATATGCAATACACGAAAAATTAAAAATCATAGCCTCTGCTAAATATATATATATATATATATATATATATATATATATATATATATATATATATATATATATATACATTTAGCTTAAAGCATTTTTTTTATTCAAAACTTGAATATAGGTAGGTTTCATAAAAACCTAATACTTTTAAGAAAATCCCATTTTTGTCAAAAACTACATCTGGCTAATATTCAGTACGATTATCAAAGCTTAAATCCTGTAAATTATTTCCATCTATACCTCCAAAGCTTGCACAGACATATACCCCTTCCTGTATCAACATTTTACTCTGTAATATTATGCATTTTTTATTTATATGCAGTCTTTTGCTGATGATCGCATTATTTTTCATATGTATCGGTTTATATAAGAGATCGCTAGTTTTTCCATCCTGTTCACGTTTGTTTTTGTTCAGGAGGTTTTGTACTCATTCAGAAGATGTGTAGTAGCGTCCCCGAGGGTATCACAGTGAAAACACGTAAAAACTCGTCAATGGCAGGGAAAGAGTTAAAGGGCACCTATTATGTAAATTCCACTGTTTGGACATACATGTGTTGGCAGTGTTTGATCACAACCACCCTACAGTACAATGATAAAAATGCACCCACTCCTTAATGTTTAATTCTCATTAAAACAAATCACTCTGTCCATATGTACGGTTGTACGGTTCTCTTGCTCTCAGTCATGGTGCTTCTACCAGCTGATTATTTGTATACACTACGCCAGGGGTCACCAGACTCGGTCCTGGAGGGCCACTGTCCTGCAGAGTTTAGCTCCAACTTGCCTCAACACACCTGCCTCACACAGCTAGACTCTTCAGGACATCGGCCCTACAGGAGCAGGTTTGGCGACCCCTGCACTACACCCCCCTCTGAAGACGGAGTGGGAATATGCAGCTCATTTGCATTTAAAGTGATACACACCAAAACAGCTCTTTTGTTGACACAACCCAAAAACGAAATTTTCCTGATGTTATAATAAATTATCTGTGGGATATTTTGAGCTGAAACTTCACAGACACATTCTGGGGACACCCAAGATGAACATTACTACTATCTCAAGAAAAAAAGGGCAAAATAGGTGCCTTTTAAGAATGTAAAAATAACGAATTTCTTTTTTTATTTGCTCATTGTGACTAATTTTTCCAGCAACAGCAGGTCACATATTGTTTTAAAGCGGAGTAAATTCTTCAGACAAATAATGTCAAATAATTGCAAAATTACTTTGTACAAGACTAACTTTTTTTTGGTGAGAATAAATTATCTAATTGTTTCAACAGCAACAGAGACTAAATGTAATTGTGCAGAATAATCCCTCTTTTAATTAAGTTCTTTGAACATTGTATTTGTTGAGTGTAATCGTTTCAGTTCACGTGACACAATCCCTTCATTGGCGTTAGAGATAATTCTTGCACTTGATCAACTTCTGAAAAGCCCTTTTAAAATCCTCATTAAAGATGGTGTAAATCAGCGGGTTGATGAGAGAGTTCAGATAGCCCAGCCAAGTCAGAAAGTTGGTCATCTCAGGAGAGAGACTGCAGGATTCACAGATGGTAACAATCACCTCATGGATGAAGAACGGCAGCCAGCAGATGACAAAAGCCCCCAGAATGAGTCCCAGAGTGGTGGCGGCCTTCCTTTCACGAGTGCTGGAGATGCGATGTCTCCTGACAGACTGCTCTCTACAAGACCGCTCTCTGCGAGACCGAGACTTTGGGCTTTTCACAGTGATGCGTGACCTGTCCCCATCGGTGGAGGGTTCAGACACTGATTTCTCTGGAGGGCTTAGTGTGTCCGGGGACGTCGGCTCCATGTCGCTGCACTTGGGAAGCATGTGTCCGTTCATCTCCGGCTTGTTGAGGCAGCTGGCTCTCCTGTTGTAAAGAGTCTTGGCTGCCCGGTAGATCTTGTAGTAGAGAATGAGAATGAGTATTAGCGGGATATAAAATGCCCCGAATGTGGAGTAAAGCGCGGAGCCGATGTTGTCGTGCTTAATGATGCATGTGTTTTCTTCCTGGCGTCTCAACAGCATTGGCGGCAGAGAGACCACTATCGAGAGGAGCCACACCACGCTGATCATAATGGCGGCCCGTAGCGATGTCCTCTTTCTCGAATACTCCACGGCGTCTGTAATGGCACGGTATCGGTCCACGGCGATGGCTGCGAGGTGCAGAATGGAGCACGTGCAGCAGGTTATGTCCACGATTAACCAGATGTTGCACATGACTTCACCCATGACCCACGTGTTCATCACAATGTAGATGATGCTGAAGGGCATGACTAATATGGCCACCAAAAGGTCGGTCACGGCCAGTGAGCAGATGAGATAGTTTGCGGGATGGTGCAGCTTGCGTGTGACGATGATGGCTGTAATGACCAAGCAGTTTATGGCCGTCGTCAGCACAGCAAGAAGTGAAAGTGTGAGGGAGAGGATAATCACGTCCAAGGGCTTGCCTGCATATGTGCCGTTTGATGCCATGCCTAGGACAGAAGAGGACAGACAGAATCACTGGGAAGGAAATAAAACAAATCTGCTGTGTGTATGATACAATGTGGCTTAGTTGTGCTTTGTTAAACATTTGAGCACTTAATCTGTGTTTTCCAAAGATCAAGGTTTGGAAGGACATGAGGGTAATTATTGATATTTTTGGGTGAACTGTTTAATTCTTGTTTTATTTTTTTTACAGTGTGGTTATTAAGACCTAAATGGAGCAAGTCTTGATGTAGCTTGATGTCTGCTTCACATATATCTTATTTTATGATTTTTTTTAAATGTAATCATAAGCAGAAAGCTTGAAATAGACCAAAGACCACACACTTTCTTTTATACTGTTTGCTCAGCACGCAACCACAACATTTCACGTTTTACAACAACTTTTAATGATTCACCAGTTATCAGTTTGAATAATTCAACAAACATCTGACTCACTTATTGAACCACCAAGTCATCATACTTTTGTATACTATTTTTGTCCAAATAGAAATCAACTGAAAACTGTGATAAGGCTATGCAAATCACATTAAAAGAAACAATCTAATGGCCTTCATGGTCATTAAATAATTGTATTTCTTGTGTTCAGTTTGTTTAACTAGGGAACACTTCCGAGTTCACCTGATTTACTCCATTGAAATATCATGCCGGGCTTTTCATACCTGCAGAAGTGCTGCTTATTCATCAGACAGCTTGTGTCTATGTGCATTAAGCGAGCTGCACGTCATCACAGCATTGTGCTCAAAGATCCTGACCAAGGTGGTCCATGCCATCATTTGCCACAAATCATCTGAAAGGGAAGAAGATCAAAAAGAGTGTTCATGTCAAAGGGAAGTTTGTCAGACAGTGCTTGCAGAGCATGGGAGGGAATAGATGTTGTGAGTGCCGCTGAGACCATTAATTAAAGAGGAAAATAATTTTCACTCTCTTTTAAAAGGAAACTGGGCTGGAGAAAGCCACATAGACCAGACAAATGAGCTCTCCGTATGCTTTCTCTTCACTACAGCAATTAGTTTGACCAACTTGCTTATTTTCATTACATCAGACATCTTTTTTATTTTATCGTTTATTGCCGTCCCTTGAACTCGTGTAATGTTTGACATCTTTTTCACAATCTGCTACCGTCAGCATAGCACTACATAAATGTAGAAACGGTTAATACATTTTTTAATAATTAGGATTGTTTAATGTTTTTGAAAGACGTCTCTTATTCTTGCCAAGGCTACTTATCATCATTTATTTGATACAGAAAATCTAGTAATATTGTGAAATACTATTTTAGTTTTGCACTTTAAATTTAATTTTTCCTAGTGAAGCAAAGATGAATTTTCAGCATCACTGCTCCAATCTTCAGTGTCACATGATTCTTTAGAAATCAATCTAATTTGCAGATTTGCTGCTCAAGAAACATTTGTTATAATCGTTTAAAACAGTTAATAGTTAAAAGCTTAATATTTTAGTTTGTAGGCTGCTATTTTTCATGATTATTTGATTAATAGAATATGCAATATATTATAATACACACACACACACATGCACATGTATTTTGCATGTCTATGAAATGAGCTTAAAAGTGTGACAGAGTAATAGAAAGGGTTGTACTGAAGCACATTTCATTGCACACTGGCAGTGTGTCTGTGTGTTAGTGCTGGCTGTGAGAATACGGTTGTCATAGTGACTCACAGGGACAGGCTTTCTGAGGAAAAGGCCAAAGCTATACAACAAAAATTGATTTTAAACACTCTACAAGCTCGTTCTCTGCCAGCACGATGATGCTGCTGTTTTAGTCAGGTTGGTTTTGGTGAAAAGTCAGTTTATCTGAAGAACAGATAAAACCATGGAATTTGTCTCTGTATGAGAAGAATTAGTTCCTTGTCTGACAGATTAGATTATAAATTTGAGAAATGTTTGAAAAAAAGTGGTAATGGCTGCTGAAAATTCAGAAGAAAAGAGTGAATATATGATATGAATAACATAAACTGATGAATGTATATATAAAGCACCAGAAATCAGGCTCTCAGCAAATGGATTGTGTTGATTGTGCAACTAATGGAGTTATTTAACTCAATGACACAGTGCCACGTTGTTAAATTGCTTATATTGATCAGACAACGCTCTTCACTGATGAGAAAACTTTTCAGATTGAGTCTGAGACTGAGTTTTAAAGTTTTCCTCTTCATAGCTCACATGCTGTATTTCCTAATCAGACATTTGGACACATCATAAATCTGATTCAATCAGATGCAGTTTTCCTGCAGCTCCAGAGTAATTAGTCACATGATATTTACGATGCAGATTATTTCATTTCACATACTTCTGGGTGGTGCGTGTGCCAGCCAAGCAACTGCCATTGAGATGAATGGGAACGTTAATGGATATCTGTCTCTAGCTGTTTTAGTGACAGGTGCTATTAGAAGGAGACACATGCTCATACTAAACAGCATTTTATTTGACAAAATGCCTCTGAATGCCTAATGTGTCATTCATATTTTTTCTCAAAAGACTGCAAAATCTTAAATGACCCTACCCTAACCCTTTGTCATCTGTGATGTCCAGACCTCGGTAAATTCATGTTCAAAAATAACATTTGTTCTCAGATTCAGAGTATAATTCAGAATTTTTAGCGTCTGTTGTATGAAAATAATCGCTGCAAGACGCTTCTGAAGTGAACGAGTCTTCAGAGAGTTGTGAGCTAGAGAGAGAGAGAGAGAGAGAGAGAGAGAGAGAGAGAGACGCAGCCTGTGTTGCCAGATCCAGCTATTGTTAGCGTTTTTTGACAAATTTTTCCACTTAATTTGACACTTTAGAAAGTTAATAAAGTAGAAAGTTGTGGTTTAAGGTCAGCAATAACGTTATCTTATCTAATTTCCAAAATATCTGAAATAATTTTGGTTTATTTTACTTATTTATGGGTTTTTGTTTATTTTAATAGCGATATCTGGCAACATTGCATCACAGGCATTAGTCTGGCAGTTATCAAAAATAGCTAAATGCTACAATAGCAGGTTTTTACGCTATTTAGACTACTTACTGCAAATAGTGGCTATTATCTGCACCTCAATATTGTAGTACATGATAAAACTCAAATTATTAAATGGATGCCACCTTACTGAGACAATAAAGTCCTCCCTACATTCTACCCAATACTTTTTTTCAACTTTTTGATTATTTACTTCATTTTCTAAATAATAAAATGATTATAAATGCTTTTCTGATGTGATGTGGAAAGGGAGAAAAAAGTTGGCATGAATAATAAACAACTGATACAATTACCCCCCTCATAAATGTAGTAAAGTATTAACAAACTTTGATGCAATAAATAGGGTATGATTTAAAAATGAGCATCCCTCCAAAAACATCCACATTTCTGTCTCTTTTCAAGTGTTAGTTGTATTTATAGGGTTTATTATAGCACAATTCTATAATAAGGGGGTTATTATAGAAACCCCCTGGACCACACTAATTTTCAAAGCCTGGCTCCGGCCATGAGTATATGTAGTTAATTAATATTACACAGTATGTAAATGTGTAATTACACTCTAACAAGGACACCTTAAAATAGTGTAACCTTCTATCAAAATCGATATTTGTAAACATTGTGGGAGTATAAGTCTTCTTGCATTTTTACCTCATATATACATGAGAATATAAATCTCTGCTTTTGTGCTTCTTTCAGTAGTTCTTTTCTACAGAACAAACTTTCTTTTGCCTTCTGCTGTTCATCGTCTCACCCCACATGCTCTGCTCGCTCTCGTGTAGAGATCTCTTGAGTACACTGACATTGCCAGAAATAATACAAAAAGGCATAAGAACTTCATTGAAGTATGTTGCAATATTTATACGCTGGAGCTTCCTGAAACTGTCTGTTACATTTCATGTGACTTTTATTCCTGAAATCAACAGATACACTGTAAAAACTCCTGTTAAAAAAAAAAAAAAAAAAAAAAAAAAAATATATATATATATATATATATATATATATATATATATATATATATATATATATATATATATATATATATATATATATATGTATATATTAGCTGTGGTCGCCAGATATTCACTTAAAAAAATACACTGACAATATTTCATGTATTCTGGCATGGGATTTTAAGGTAGAATTTGTACAAAGTTTTGCATTTAAAAAAAATACTCTGGTAACCACCATAGCATTACAGCTGGTAAATAAACATGATGTTCATCACAATGTGTTTTTTCCATGATCCGTGACTGATGAACATGCATACACAGCAACAGATTCACCCACACAAACACAAAACTCTATCAGTGTGTCTTTTACGGGCCGCCAAGTGTAACCTGACGATGTAATTTCATGGACTAAATGAACTGCGTGACCCTAAGTGCAGATACACTTTAATGCATTTCATACACAAAATGACAGACGCCAGTAGCATTTTGTTCAACCTATCTGATAGATGAAATGTATATCTCTTTCACTGAATAAGCATTTTGTGATATGCTGGAACCAGTGTTAATTTTGACACGAAATTTTAATTTAGTTTTAGTCTTAGTCTTTTGACTATAATTCTTTTTAGTTTTAGTCAAGTTTTAGTCATCTGATTTGTTTTAATTTTAGTCTTATTTTAGTCGACTAAAATTGCTTGGTATTTTAGTCGACTAAAATTGCTTGGTATTTTAGTCAACTAAAATAAGACTAAAATCAATAACAGATTTACTAGACAATTTTTTACAGCTGGTATAGGAAACAAACTTAACCAAAATATATAAAACACAAATTCAACTTTATTTCAACACAACTGTGTCTTTATTTCGATTCAGAAGCTTTTATGCAGCAACAAACACTGTCATGATAATGTAAACAATAACTAGCTGCCAATTGACCATCAATAAAAGAAAAATAAAGTTAGGTCCAGGACCTTAAAGCTTACAGCTGAGCTGAACAATAAGTGCATACATTTAAAGTAAATATTTAATAAGTTGGCAGCTAGGTGGATAAAAAAGTAACAAGATTTTATAAGGTATTCATTTGTCTAACAATATTGTATGTTTTAAATACTACAATATTGCTAGATTAGTATGTATAATGATAGGATGTGAACATTCATGTTTCACATGACTAATATAGAAATATTTGTGATATTGTCAACAAGTAGAACATTATAAAATATACTAAACATTAGTATTAATCAAATGTATTTATCATGATATTACGTATTAGTATTGTGCTCTCATCTAATTTGAAGAAGGGGCTATTTTACAGTACTTTTCAGTTCGTAATATTTAATGCTACAACATCTATGCACTGCAGTCTTCCACTTTTGCTTAGCTCAATAAACAAAAGAACATCGTTGTGAAATTACATTTGAGAAAATGTCCGGGTGGCTCGTCTGTAAATGTCTTTTCAAATTGGCTGTGTTCTTGCCACGAATGAGCGCTCTGCGTGCTTTACGCTTTGTTTTGTTTTGTTCGTCGTCAAACGTGAGGTGAGCTGTGGACATTTTGTCGGTCTTTTAGACATCACATCTTCGAATGCCGTCTTCCCGGGAGCTCATTTAAAAACTGAAGACCTTCGCTTCACGTCTCAATAAGTCAGGCTCTGATTGGTTCTCTTCTCTCATGCAGTCTGTTCTGTTTTGCCGGTTATTTTGCTCATTCCTCGCATCTCTCCCGTCTGCTGATTTGATTTTCGTCACAGTCTATTTTCGTCTCGTCCTTTATTCGTTGACGATAATGTCAATCAATTTAGTCATAGTTTTAGTCTCCATCAGTGCCTTCTATTTTAGTTTTCGTTTCGTTTTCGTCCGCAAAAATATATTCGTGACGAAAATAATGACGAAAATATTTAGTCAACGAAATTAACACTGGCTGGAACCATTTATTGTCTTGTTAAATCGAATATAATTTTCCTCCAGCAGTTTCTACAGCATGGATTTCTAATTCAATTATCAGACTTTACACAAACATTCAACACTTTTAATGTTAAAAGGAAAGTTCTTAGAAACATCAGATGGGACTTTTTTAAATTTATTTTTTAATAAAAAAGTTGTAAAGATTATATAACAAAAAAGTAATGGAAGTTTAAGTTTATGAAAATATAAACTATAATAATTTAAATATTTATATTTTATATAAAATATATATTTGACCAACCATGTTTTCCATTAAAATTGCTAGAAATCAAAACCAAAATTCTGATGTTCCAAATTTGAGGTTGATATCTCCAAAAATGAGCTTTCAGTGAGATTTTGTTTGGCCGTGGTCTCAAGCTTTTCCACTAGATCACCATCAAACCCCATTAGTAACCAGTTAAGGGCGCCTTAATTTCTATAAATGGTTTGTTGCCTGAAACATGTTTTTCCATACTTTTCTCAATATTTATGTAGACATCACAATCAGAAGAAGTAAGGGTTAGTATATTTGATTTAAATTCAACCTCAAAAAACACATGAAAGACATGCTACGAGAACCCTGGACTTGCATTATAGTTCACAATGAATCAAAAAAAGGATAATCAGTTTTTTTCCTAAACTGAAAAATAAATGAAAGCTATATATATATATATATATATATATATATATATATATATATATATATATATATATATATATATATAGTGGTTTTAATCTAGATTAATCTCACTGTGATCTTCAAATTAATAAATTAATCTAGATTAAAATGGCTCATTCGAATTCTGCCGAAGGCATTCAGAATATATGTTACGCAAATAAAATTGACAAACAGAAAGTCTTTGAGAAGGGCTTTATCAAGCTAGATGGTGCATTAGAAAAGGGGCTCATCTCCTATTTCCAAAATGCATCACAAAGTGCTTGAAAAAGCTGTAAACTAATTCCACATTGCACAAGGTGCAAACAACCGTACGCCTGTTTCACACATACTCCATCTGCAGTGCATTTCATATTTTTTTACGCACCCATGTTAACTGATTCCAGTTGCGTTCCAGGAGCGTTGCGTCTGCAGCAGTGCAGCGATCGTTTATGTACCGAGTAGCAAACTGCAAACGCGTCCTGTGTGAAAGCACATCGAGTCCGTGCTGCACACGGACTGCATACACACTGCAGACGGAGTATGTGAGAAACAGGCGTGAGCAGAGCCATAGCTGGGGTCAGCGGGGTCCCGGTGAAGGTTGTACCAGTGGGCCCTGTTTAAAATTGTTTAATTTGTATGTACGTTTATTTTTATTTATTTGTGCCATTTACAAAATGTTTAAGTTTTTTTCAAGTTTGTAGGTGTCAAGTTACAGAAACCAAATAATTAAATGTAAAATAGCACTGGATAGACTTCAATGTAAAAATGAAATATACAATCAAACCTACATTTATTCAGAAACCTTCAACATTTCTCACATTATTACAGTTTTGCTATATATATCAAATATATCTGGTGTCTGAATAATTTTTGGTTTGACTGTTAAAACTACAAATTAATTCAGTCAAGAGTGATATTCATTCATTTTCTTGGATTAACATTAAAGCAGCTCTCTTTCACATCTTTTTGTTTGTTCAAACTGTGATTTGTATTTGTTCGTTCCGGTGCAGAAGGGACTTCGAGGAGAACTTCGCAGAAGAGAGCTCGGTTCAGGGTCGCTGTCTCTCACTCTCCACACAACGAACACAGCGCGTGAGTAACCAGCTGCTCTGTTCAGCTTTTCCACGTCTTGTGTTTGGATCCTTTAATGTTTAAATCGAGAAGCGGTATGTCTTAAAAACATGTGAAAAAGATAAGCTTTCATGACGATGTGCAGCAGTGACCCGTCAACCTTCATGAGCATGTTTTTAGGCTGGCCTCAGCCAGTCGGTTATATAAAATATCAAGGTCTAAGTCATCATAGCTCACTTAGTATATAAACCCAGCTCCCAACCCAACTTTGAGAATAGATTAACGGCAATATTTTTTTTATCGCCCGATAAGAGTCTCGCGTTAACGCAGCACGTTAACGCCGATAACGGCCCACCACTAATTAAAATACTTTAGATTAAGACAGCATAAGCAAAACATTTCACAAAAAGTTTGAGTTTTCAATTATACATCAGTAGATAAAATGATCAAAGTATAAAAAGATATTGACAACTCCAGGTTGTCAAATATGATGTCCATATTTAATGTGATGAGCTTCACCTGTGTAAACCTGAGGAGAGCTCCACACATCCAGTAAAAATGTTGATTAAAATGCAAAAAATGTTGATTATTTTTTCCCCACTGATAATATTCTACTAAATACGCTGAAATAATATCCCCATATACTGTCAATAATATAAAACAGCACCATTTTCAGCTGCCATTGTAGCAAACTGTAGCCAATTGTCACTTAGTTGTAAAACTCTGGCAAAGACTTTAGACTAAAACTGAAAAAAAAAACATGCTTATCATATCTGTATATTAAAATAAGCGGTATATTACATTTACATGATCAGTGTTGCTTGAATGACAGGCACCTCAGATAACAGCTGGAAATAGCCAAAGGCAAATGTAATAGTATTATTCTAAGTGATTCAGTAATACGGTACCTTTATGCAACATCCATCAATACTTGATATCAACTGTATAAACTTTCACATTTCTAAGATGCTAAGCTATGAATGAAGTTCAAGACACGATGCACCACCTGTTGATGTCCCTGTAATCCAGAAAGAGCTCTAATTGCATTTTGAGTGAGGTGCCTCTCAGCACTGGGTCTGAAAATGACATGTCTGATGAGAGTGCTTAATACACACTTCCTCTTCACAGCAGGTACTAATGAAAAAAGATAACGGTGCCACTTGGCGTAATATAACGAGTGATGTCATCAGAGCCAAGGCAGTATCAAATCTGACAGAAAGAGAATAATTACACTTACATAAAGTGTGAAAAAAGGGGCGTTTGAGAAAATGATGGACTAAGAAACTGATAGAGAAGACTTGAAAGCAGGGATGCATGCTTCATTTCTGCTTTCAATTACATTCTGCATATCTTCCTATGACAAGAGAATGGCAAAAATCATGATGATAACTGAACGTGTCATCATTTTGAATGAAATGGGAATTATGAGTTCTACAAGCACAAAGATCCAGGCGTTTGAAGGACAAACACTGAATGAGGCAGCACACATACAGTACGAGGTACCCTGAGCATTGTACGGTTGCTTTAGAATTTCCTTCACCACTTGAGGGGAACAAAGTGCTTCTTCGCAATATATGCTGTCTTTGCTGAAAGACTTTGGAGTTTGGGGAGATACAGTAGCATGACCTTCATTAAAATGATAATTCTGTCATCATTTACTCAGCCTCGTGTCATTTCAAAATCCTCTTCTGTGGAACATAAAAAGAGGAATTCTGAATAATGCATTCACTACTCTTTTCCATATAATGAAAGTGAATGAGAATCCAGTGCACACCACCATCAAAGTATCATAAAGCAATTTTCCATATGACTCAAGTCTTCTGAAGTCATGTGATTTGTGTGAAGAACAAGCCAAAATGTAGCACTCATTCACACATTTGCTTGTTCAAACTTGTTGCATTGGGACAATAATGTTGTCAATGATGATTGGCCATAACCCTCCTGATGTCAAATATTATTTTTTTTTACATTTTTTTTATGTATGTCAAGGCACAATTTTTGGATGTATGTGGAAATCCAACAAGATCTCATGAGCATTTGAGTAGTATGTAAATTTGGTTTTACCACACATACATTTGTTTACCTTTGTACAGATAGTAAAATGTACAATACTGTTGCATTTACAGTATCTAAAATCCATTTGTATTTCATTTATGGACACATACATAATTTTAAACAAAACTACACTTCAAAATCTTGAATAAATAGTATTTGTGCAATTGTTAACCCATTACATATACAATATTTATTTTGTTTGCCATTGAACAAGGCAGTTTTAACTTTAAAATTGCAAGAAAACAAACCATAAAATTGTGTTGTAAACCACATATTCAGAATCCTTCTTTTTGTCCCTTGGAACTGTTGAACCAAATCATTTCTAATTATTCTAATTCAAATAAATTCCAATGGCTTTTAGATTCCTTGAACTTAATCTTTTAGATCAAATCTTCTGAACTCTTTGATTTGAACTTTCTAAATGAATCTTTTGAATAATGCTGAGAAGTAATTTTGAAAAGTAGTTAGGTATAATTTGCACATATAAACACATTTGATATAAAGGATTTAAAAATATCATAGTTTCTATAGCTATGAATTGATATTGAGATGAGATATTGTCAGTATGTCCAAACATTGTATATTTCAGCATTTACCTTCCCTAATCCATAATGTGGAAATGGGTGGCGAGTACATTCTTCAACATTTCTCCTTTTGTGCTCCACAGAAGAAAGAAACCCATATGTGATTGTAATGACATGAGATTGAGTAAATAATGACCTTGATGTCATTTTGTCGAACTGTCCCTTTAACGACTGCTGCACATCTTCAGCTGCATTTTGATTAAAGTGATGGCAATGCTCTCATATGCCCCGTCTGAGATGGGAGAAAAATAACTGACCTGCCATTCTTTGTGTCAAAGGAATAACCATTAAATGGTCTCCTCTTGAAAGAAGTCCCTGTGTCTTTGTTAGAACAATGTCAAACTTGAGCTGAGGCACTTAACAATGCAATTACTATTACTCAAAGAGATGCCTGGAGATTGTATGCTATTTCTGTTACATCCGCTGTGTTTCTCAGAAGGTGCTTCATGGGAAAATATGCTTCCTGTTTTCAGTTATGATGCCAGCCGTGGAGAAGGTGTTGGGACAATAAGATACTAAACAGGGCCATTTATTTGGATCAAAGTGATGCAAAGCAGTCTTGCAAATTACATCTCTTATGCAAACATGCCGTGAACTGAAACAATGGACGTGGCTTTATTACCCTGTCTTGTTAGAATGGCCATTTCTGGATACCTCTGGTATTGTATCCGAGAACACGGTCCACAATTTGTCCTGGTGCTCACAGAAAAGCACAGTTTCCAAGACGTCTCTGGGGAGGAATTTCATTGATTTTAGCCTCGCTAAATAATACCTACACCTACAGCTGTGAAACCACATAACATCTGAGCTGTGTGAAAATGCAATCTTTGAACTAAACCATTATAAACTTTTAAAATGTTAACAATGTGAATATTCATGTCTTTACAGTAAAAAGATACAATCATGGAACCAAACATGTGTGTGTGTGTGTGTGTGTATATATATATATATATATATATATTGCATTACATTAAATTCTTTATACTAGAAAAGCGATCTTCGGAGTATTAATCAATTAATTAATTCATGTTAATTATTAATATTCTTTACACTAATAATTAATAATAAATCTGTTTAAGAATAAAATGGCTATTTTACTTTATATAATACTGTGGAAATATAGTGTAATTCCTAGATCTAGCCCCTTTACGCTTCTCTGCACACGATCTTTAATAATTTCAAAACTGTTCACTGTGAGAAGAAAAAACAAAAAACACAGAGACCGTTCCACACACACTTCTCTAGACTAAACATATGACTGCATCCAAGGCTTTGTTCTCAATACAGAAACTCGGACTGGTGTGAAATGACAAGACAAAGTCCATAAGCTCCTCGCACTCTAAACCTATGCTGACAAATGCTCCCGAACGGAGAGTTGCCAGTGCATAACACAGTATCCGTTATTGTTGACAAATGACTCTTGCACAACATATGTTATTGTGCCTCACTGTCTCTGGATGAAGTCCAGAATTCTTTCTTTTCTCTAAAACAGTGGTGAGATATAGAGGGTATGAGGTAGACTTTCATCCATCAGTTGCATGTCATGTAAGAAGGAAATGCAAAGATCAATTGGTAAAGTATCAAGCGTGCAGCCAGTATGCTAATGAAAGAAAACAGTATTCACCAATTACATCTAGCAAAAACTAGCAATAACCAGAAATCTCCAGTAATTGTATAAAAATGAAATACTGACTCACACAGTGTTCTCATATTGTATGTTAAGATGGAGGCTTTTCTTCTGGATCCTGAAAAACCCTTCTTCAATCATTTGCATGTCAGGGGGAGTAAAAAAAAAAGAAAGAAAAATGACCAAGAACAACTTCATCAGCCAATATGCTAATGAACAGAAACAAAATTTGCCCATTACTGGTCAGTATGCTAATGAGACATATACAGTAGTGTGGAATTTAGACATGATTATAAATAGCAAAGGACATGCTCACATGGTCAGGAAAACACCAAATATGGACCTAAATATTCAATATTCACAACAGTCTATATTGTCTCCCAGCAGTCCAAAATTATTTAAATTATATATGCAGCAAAGGAGTGGAGAAAGATATGTAAACCTGATTATTGTGTTTGCATATATATATATATATATATATATATATATATATATATATATAGCAGTATTATCTGTTGCATATTTTGGTTACTTTAAAATAGGACCAATCAGTCTTATTTTCTGTGCACTGCTTCACTGCTTTTTCTCTTATCACTGTTTAATGTTGCCATGCACATACTGTAGGTTGGTAGCAGTATTTGTGTGATCAATTAATGCATCCGTCGTAAATCAGTTCAGAGTGGATTTCTATAGGAATACTCTGTGCATGTGTAAAGCACACATCAGTCACCTCATACAGCTATCTGACAACATTCATTCCCAATGACCATCAAAACGATCATTAAACCAGCATCTGGGCTAGTTATACGTGCAGTACAGTACATGTTTTAATCATAAAACTCCAGTGATTCAGATTAAGAATGAGATAATCACAGATTTGATAAAATCATGTCTCATAAAACTCTGTTCACACGAGACAGGGCAGGAGACTGGAAACAGAAAATAACACACAGCAAGATAAATGATGTGCACTGTTATCGTTTTAATTGAAAAGCAGACATTCGTTTGAGTTAAAAAACTAACAAAAAATAAATAAACACAACCAAAACAAACTTACTGTGTCTCAATAATCAAGTTTATTTAAACAATATTTACTTGGCAACAAGCCATTACCAGGCAACAGCGCAAACTTGATACAACTTTAAAGGCGCCACTAAACCGTCGTTAATATCAGAGGAACTTCCAGAAACCTCTGGTTTAAACACCAGCATAGCATTAAAATGAAGCAATGACTTACGCTGTGATGTGATGTGTTGGGATGAAGGCATTCCTCTGGAAGGCTCACGCTGGAATGTGATGTTTTTTCCTCACGATTCAGATGAATGTCTTTCACAGGTGCACACGAGCGCTCGTGCTCATACTGACGCACGTGCGCAGCTAAATGAGCTACTAGACGGAGCGACTGCTTGGTACAGGTAAATTTAGTTAGTGTAATCGCTATCTATTATGCATCTCTCTCTTTCTCTCTCTCTCTCTCTCTCTCTCTCTCGCAGTATAAAATATTCAGGAGGCTGATGTGTGCTTTGCAAAATAAATAAATAAATAAAATAAAAACCGTGTTATACGATATAATTGTAAATATTATTAGTAGCCTAGCACACACCCATTATTGTTATATGAAATACATACAAATATCCAATTTGCATTTGAAATAGCCTACGCAGTTTCCCGCCAAATCCTTTTCGACAGATCTAAATAAAGGTCATTAATTACAGCTTACCATAGCGAAACACGGTAAACACATTTTGGCATCGCTCAGAACTGTAGCAAAAACACAGTCATTACCTTCACAGGATATAGGTAAAATATCAGCATTAGCTAAGTGCAAGGACAGATGTGCTTTTGCAGTCACCCTTCCATGGCTTTTTTCAAGTTTACATTAATATGTGCCTCCAATCATGGAGTCTTACTAGTAATGAGACATGCTTGTGTTTGTAATGAAACAGAGCAAAACAGCAGTGCAAATGGAACTCTAAGGATACAGAATAATGCAAAACATCTTTATTTTGGTATTTCATTATAAACTCAGGAACAGTCTACATAAATCATATGACATAATTGTATTATTTAACCTTTTCCTTGGTGTGTTTTTAGTAGCAAAAACAGCCATAATAGTTAACGTGAACATCACTTTAGCAGCTTACTGTTTCAATAAATTCTCTCTCTCTCTCTCTCTCTCTCTCTCTTCAAGATCAAAAGCAAGTTTCTGGATTTAAAGAGTTCTAAAAGTTACAGTGTGTTTCCAAAGTACAGTTTACTTCAGTGAAGATAAATTTTCCTTTGAAATAAAGTGAATGATTTATTATTTGAAGAGGATGCCACCTTTGTGCCTCTAGATATACATACATTAGTTTTTCCATATTTAAGTGACCTATTTTTCAATCAGAAGTTACACGGAGAGGAGCTAAATGTAGTTTGCTTGCCTGGTTTACATGATGCATAATACAATTCCTTTTCAGATATGTACATATTTTGCATATGTTTCCATTCACCCAGAGTCTAGAATATGTGAGTAAACTAGAAGCATCATGTTTCAACAGTCAAGCAGCCTTCCAGACAATGGAGAAAAAGCGAAAAATGAAGGTTTGGGAATTTAATTAGCAGAGCTGTTGATGCTGAAAAGGTCAGACTGTCACTGTCAGTGGCCTTTGATTTTCTTTGTGCATGCAACAGTAAGACCCTTTTCATGAGTAAATTGGTCTCATCCTCCCTGTTTAGCTTGTGGTAAACTGTAAAATGTCTCCAATTAAATGGGCAGTTTCCAAAAATCACTCTACCTGTCTTGCTGAGTTAGCATTCCCAGCCGTCTCCATGAGCGTTTCGCCTTTGCCTAATTCTAATCACCTCTAATCCGAGCTCAGTAGTGCAATATTTTCATTTTACAGAGCAAATAATGCAATCCCATAACCACCAGACATTGAGGTGGACGAATCCACCCAATATTTAGAAATGGCCAAATTGTGCTGGTCTGCCTCGGGGGTTTCACAGCGCTCACCAGTGTCAACATGATTGAGATGACCAGTCCAATCAAAGAAGCCAGACTTCACTGTTCACTTAAGACCAATGATACTTAATATTTAACAAGTCAAGTGTGTGAAGTAAGATGTAAATATAAACATTTGATATTTACATTTAGCAGACGCTTTTATCCAAAGTGACTTACAGTGCATTCAGGCTATACATTTTTTACCAGTATGTGTGTTTCCTGGGAATCGAACCCACAACCCTCTGCACTGCTAAACAACATCCAGTGATGTCTATTTTTTTTTTTTTTTTTTTGCTACTTTACATATAGGCTATAACTTATGTGACACAAGTAGTTCATTAGTGAAGAAGTAATGAGACAAGAAACATACGGATATTACATTAGCGAATGTGTGAATGCATACATAATTTAACATAAAATATTACTTACACATAGTTCAGATTCATTACTTTAAATTCTACATTTTTAATGGTTGTATTTCCCTTTCTTTTTTCTTCTAAATACCTTTAAATCTTGAATTGTTTAAGTTCTTCAAATGAAATGATCCCCCGTCCAAAAAAAAAAAAAAAAAAAAAAAGATTTGTTTACGGCATTGATGTAATGTACTGTATTGTTTACCTTTTTAATATAACATCCTCCATTCATAACATGCCCTCTTTTGTTCAGGAAAAACATAAACAGAACAGATGGTGGTAAAATGGACCTATACTGAATAAACTTAGCATTTTTCCCCAGAAAATCTCATAGGAAAACATTATCATAAAACATTTATCCTTGCACCACCAAAACATCACAGATTGGACATACAGAAAAAAAAGAAAAAAGAAATCTTTCTTTTGTTTTCCAGCAGAAAATCATGCAGCTTTGAAATGACATGAGGGCAAAAGATGAGTCATTTTAGCCTGGAGTAAAGAAATGGCTGGCACAAGACTCACATTTTGATAGTGTAGGATAAAAGTTTTTATAAAATAAAGTTTTTTTATGCACAAATAAACAAGTAGTTGTCAGTCTATTGGTGTTCTAATCAAAGCTGCTTCATATTCTTTACAGAACTGCAGCAACAGCAGCAAAACAACTTATTTTGGAAAAAGCAGGTTTCTTCTCTGTTTCAGCCAAGTACTGGTGGCTGTGTCTCAATAAAGTCAATTGCTAATACAGAAGCATGCGTTATGAAGCCAACCATTTCTCTTCCCTTACTGTTTTTGTCAGGTATTGAGGCATTTTCAGACCCAGAGTTTGGGGAATACTTTCTCTCTCTCTGAAGTCAGTCCTTTCATCTTTGTTAAGCACTTCGTTTTGTGACAAGTATTCGGGAACTGTTGCATAGTGCAGTAGGCTCATGCAAATCATGCTAACTCTGAACAATGGACACATTTTCTCTGTTGGTATATACTGAAAAATAATTTCCCTGATGGCACATGGTCTTTGCAATATGGTTATAATGGTTTGAATAAGGAGCAAAATGTACTGTTTTTGACATATAATGGGTTTATGGAGGAATTCTTGGATGCCGGAAAATCTATTTATTTGTTTTGGCTGCTGGAAAAATAGTTAAAACAAACCTATTGGAAGTCGATGTAAAAAAAAATTGGCATTCAAAAAGTCACATTGATCTTAAAGGTGAAGTGTTTTCTTAAAGGGGGGCTGAAATGCTATTTCATGAATACTGAGTTTTTTACACTGTTAAAGAGTTGGATTCCCATGCTAAACATGGACAAAGTTTCAAAAATTAAGTTGTACGTTTGAAGGAGTATTTCTGTTCCAAAAATACTCCTTCCGGTTTGTCACAAGTTTCGGAAAGTTTTTTTCGAGTATGGCTCTGTGTGACGTTAGATGGAGCGGAATTTCCTTATATGGGTCCTGAGGGCACTTCTCCTGGAAGAGCGCACGCTCCCGTAGAGCAGAGCACTGAGAGGCTGAGCACAGACAATCACTGATCAGAGCGAGAGCGTCGCGAAAAGTCACAAAAGGAGTGTGTTTTTGGTTGCCAGGGCAAGACAACCCTGCACAGATTACCAAAGAAAAAACAGCATTAAGGGACCAGTGGATGGAGTTTATTTTTACAGAGCATCAACGGAGTTGTGCAAGTGCTTGTGTTTGTTCCCCTGCATTTTGAAGATGCTTGTTTTACAAACAAGGCACAGTTTGACACCGGATTTGCACATCGTTTATTTCTTAAGGATAATGCAATCCCAACGAAAAAGGGTCACGATCGTGTGTTGGAACCGCAGGCGGTGAGTAAAACTGCTTCAAATATCTCTGTGTTGTTAACTTAGCTATCAGCGCGTCAGCACATCAAGTAAACAACATGCGATGTTGTCATCAAACTGCACTTTCCACATGTACACCTTAAAAAAAAAAAAAAAAAAAAAGACGACATAAAGTGGAACTTAGTCATTTTCCAAAACTGCTAAGCAAATATATACAGTTTCAGTACAAACCACATAGAGACGCCTTTGCTGATGCTGTTCTTGTTCAATTTCAGCCTCTGGATCTGATTCTGGATCACGGTAATGTCACAGCTTCCAAACGCTCTCAACGCAAAAGCCTACTCTCGCTCGTGATTCTTTAGCTCCGCCCACACGCCACGCCTCCAGCCGGTCGTGTTTTTCCGGGAAAAATCGCTACAGACTATCTTTCTCTTACGAATATGATAAAACTAAAGACTTTTTGGAGTTATGAAGGATGCAGTACTACTCTATAGGTACTCAAGATTAACAGGATATTGAGTGAAAACGAGCATTTCACCCCCCCCCTCCCTTTAATGTGAAAATGTTTGCTCATACTGTACAGTGATTTTCATATTGCTCTTTTTGTTCTCTGTGTTGCCTCCTGACCAGACAACAGCAGTTAAGATTGGTGCTTCTCAAACAGAAGACTGTTCTTCGTAGTAGTAAGCTCTCTGAAAAAAAAGGTACAAAATCACTGAGATGGTTGTACCTAAATGGTATATATTAGTTACTTTAAAAGAACAGTACTGGTACTTCAAGTGGACACCTTTTTAAATGGGTACTCCCCAGTGAAAGTTTTGTACCTTTTTTGTGTGTGTGTGTGTGTGTGTAATCTAGATTCCACCTCAGCATTAAAGGCTAGAATGAGACTGTCAGGTAAATCTGCATGGCTTTCATAAAGGTTTCTGTCACTTTAGTCATGACGCATAAATACTGTTTAAAAATTAAAAAACCTTTATTAAAACTGACTGTCTATTGTTGCACTCTAGTGAATGAGAATTGCATGTCAAATGCAGTTTAACATTGTGTGATTGACCTTTCCACAAAACAAAAGAAAACAAAAGCCTTCATATCCAAAGACAAAAAAAGGAAAAACATTTCTTGCCTTGCATTTTATAATGAATTTGGGCAAGATCATTGCGACTTATTTTCTGTCTTTTTTCTTTCATAAATTGGAATGTGTGCGAAGGATTGTGCGTGATTGTAGGAATGTGAAGAATACACTTGATGCACTTTTTAAAATATGCAGAATAAAGGAAACAAAATGAAGGCAGCCTTTCAAGGATCCTCCAAATCGAGGCGGCCTTCAAAGTTGAGATATTCAGCCTTACTAAGGTGCAGTCTTACTAAGATGTAGTTTTGCATATAAGATGCACTCTTTGACTCCACCAGTGGTGTGAGTTTGGGATTGGACAGTTTGTCTGACTAAAACCTGTTATTGGGTGTGTTCAACTTCAAACAATGCATGCTGGTTAGACATTTTCACTGATTTGAGACCGCGTCCATGCCATCATCGTACCTCAAGTACATTTCGAGAGCAGTTAACTGGCCTATTCTGTGCGGTTTCTGCGTAAAAGATGTTGTTTTCATTTACACTTAAAGGGACAGTTCACCCAAAAATGACAATTCTTTAATTAATTACTCACGTCAACGTTCCAAACCTGTAAGACCTTCGTTTATATTCGGAACACAAATTCAGATATTTTTGATGAAATCTGAGAGCTTTCTGTCCCTCCATAGACAGCTTGGGTACTACCATGATCAAAGCAGGTCAGAAAGCTCACGATTTCATCAAAAATATATGAATTTGTGTTCTGAAGATGAAAAAAGGTCTTACAGGTTTGGAACGACGTAAGCGTTTTCATGAAGCGTTTTCATATATATATATATATATATATATATATATATATATATATATATATATATATATATATATATATATATATATATATATATATATTGTGAACTATCCCTTTAATATTATGTCACATTTATCAAAATAAAACTGCTGAAAATTAAGATAAATATTATTATGTTGCACTTTATTTTTTATTCATACACTGTATTATGCAGTACATATAGTATTAAATTAAATGCTTCTATTGCTTCATGAAAACATCTCAAACATACTGTATCTAATCCACCTTATCTTTGATAAAAAATGCAAGCAATGTGCAAGGGTCACTACGGCAAGCAGAAAGTGGTTAAATACTTCTCTTGCTTATTGCTGCAGTGAGCTACAATATATATCCAAACTGTTTCTTTATGCATCACCTCTAAAAGAGAACAATGCATACTGCACCTCTATACCCCACAATGCAATGCACATTACTTTGGCTTTCCATTTCATGTGTACATGAACTACAAAGTGAAGTAGCTACACTTGCAATTTTGAACTACCATTTTTACATAAAATTGAACATGCAACGTAATGAGGTTGTAAAAAAATTTTTTATTGTATATTAATGGTTTTTATTAAGTATTTTATGATTTCATTCCAAACATATATTTGCAATTCTCTTGACGCTAGTGCCACAGAAATTACAGCTAAGAGTGTGGCAAGTATTTCCAGAAAGGATCAGTTTACTGTAGATCCTTGAAACCTCAATGGCACTTTTTCATAAAATATTATTTTAGTGAAATCGCATTGACTTAAATTATTAAACTGCATTTTCATTCTTTTTGCAGTTCCTTGTTATGAATAGTAATAATAACAGTTCTTCATGTGCTAATGCATTAACATATGGTGTTTGCTAAATCATGCACAGGGTTTAGTTCATATGCAAACTATACCACTCACATTCCATCATTTTATATAATCATAATATCTCAGATCTGCAAGTTTTATCTGATGAAAATAGCACAAGGTTGTAGCATGAAGCAGTGGCTACCGGAGCCCTGCTTTAGGACAATGGAGAAATAATCACCCTTAAAAGCCCAGTAGAATTACACTCAAGATGAATTAAAATGTCAAAGAATTCAATTCCAACGAGCAAGGGAACGAGGAGGCTGATTATCTGAGCCACCAGGTGTGTTTTCACAAGAAAAGACAAAGCAGAGCCTCCTGTTTACTAATGAGAGTTTATTTTAGCTTTTTAATTAGATATGCACAACCTATCGTGACAATGACATTCGTTGATTAATGTTGACTGGCCTAGTCATGAAGAGCATATTATGTGACTCTGTCCTATTTCATTCAGTTTCCAAATCATAATTAAACTGACCCTGGTATTATATAGGACTAACATATATCTAACCATCTAATACTCAATACAATTAAAGAGATAGTTCTGGAAAATCAATAGTTTACTCACCCTCGTGTCATTCCAAACCCATTTGAATGTCTGTCCTCCAGGGAACGCAAAAGAAAAGATGTTTGGCTGAATGCCTAAGATGCTCTTTTCAGAAATAAATGGCGATTAATATGTCGAAACAACATTAAAGACAAGATACTTGGTGTATTATGGCATAAATTAGCTTTAAAAGACTTAAAATGCTGTGCACGAGTCATATTGACTTTGTATTAGAGATATTCACACCATGAAGAGGAGCAGCATGTCAGTCTCAAATCTCATTTTGTGTTTCATGGAAGAACAGCAGAGATGTTTAGAATGACACGATGGTGGATAAATAATGACAGCATTGTCATTTTGGGTGAACTGTTGCTTTAATAATAGATAGCAATGAAGGTAGCTTTTCTTTGGGCTTTCATTTGCTCAATCATAATAAAAACATGTGGTGTGGTTCTGTACAGCCAGTGACATGAACAATACAAGGATGAATAATTTATTTCAATGGACTAATATGACCTTCATGTTCTTCATTCATGTATGTTTTATTTTTGCATTTTACAGATCATTAAATCATACAGACCGACACCAGTGTGTGGGGATTTTTTTGGCAAAACAAATCTTGTCTAATTTCATGTTGCATATATATATATATATATATATATATATATATATATATATATATATATAGCCAGACATGTGAATGTGTGAAATGTTGAAATCAAATGGTCAGCACCACTGTATCTCTAATAGGTTATACAAGTGAAAGTAGCCATAAAAATGACCAGGGCATAATCACTTGGCATAATTGCACTGTATCACATTATGATTTCCACTTTCACAATTACTGTCCATTCTGGCTCTCCTTTTGACAATAATACAATAAAAATCCCAGTTGGTCATTTGCACTTTGAATGGTTTTCATGTTCTGCTTCAATGGGAAATTAACAGAGCTTTCATAAGAACCGTATAACTCGACATTTAACCTTTGTGGGATTTTAAATGATTACTTATATTCCAGTTTGGTATCTGAAGCATTGCGGTTTCTTTTAAACTTTTGGCTGAAAAACTGCGTCTGAAACACCACACTTTTTTCAGGAGGTCTTTGGGAGGAAACTGTCAGATTTAAAAAAGAGAACATATTAAAATCATAAATCATTCAGCTCAGTGAATCAAAGACGTGGCAGTCTTTGAGACACTGCTCTATTTCACAGTTCCTTTGAGGACGGACTGACAGAAGCCGGAGGGCTCGCTGAGACTAGAATTCAAAATTTCTTATAGGTTTGCATTTATACACAGAAATTAGAAATAATATTAATTGGGAGACCATCAGTTTAACCAATTACAAATGATCTGCAGGGGCACCTAGCAATTATTTAAAAAAATAAAGTTGATTTAAAAAAAAATGTCCGGATTTTAAACTGATGTCTATGTTTTTTATAGTGTTACAATGCCACCCATAGTATAGAACAGGGTGTAAAAATAGTGGTCTCTGTACTTGACAAAACTTGGAAAAGTTGTAGTTTTCCAAACAACATTAATTTATAGCAAATAAATATTGGGAAATAATATCACTGATTGAGATGCATAGGCCATATCATAATTCAGTAGCCATTTATTAATTAGTGTAAAAGAAAATTCACTGATATTCTGAATTTCTGAAATTCACAGAATAAATTAGTGGATTAAGAAATGGTACAATTAAAATTACTTTTATTCCAAATGTGAGTATTATTATTATGAATGAATTCTGAAACATTAATTATGGAAAAAGTTTTGATTGAAAACATTAATATTATGCAATTATGTGACTGTCTCGATTATGAAAAACATGGGAATGTGGTATTCACAAAAATATATATATATATTAAAAACATGGACATTTTGAAAAACATGAGAATGTAATATTTAGACAGTTATAATTAAAAACCATTAATATTAAAAGATATGAATCAAATGAAAAAAATAATGAAAAACAGGAAATGCGTTATTCATGAGAAGACATGAAAGTTATTTTCACTGACTAAAAAAGCTATTAGTTCTGAATGTAAAACTGGCATCTCAAAAAACAAAGCATGCATATTGCAGCATTTTAATGGTGATGCATAATGAATTCAACGTAGCGTAATATAATCATAAATAATGGTTAGATAAACAACCATTATGTATTTCAGAATTGTCCTGCCTCTTGGCTGCAATCAAAATGATTTTTATTTATTTATTTTAATGAGAGGGCTTCAGGTCCCCGAGCATCTTTATGAAACTGTGGTGAAGATCCCTTGGCTTTTGTTTCTCTCCCTCAAGAAAGTGACAAGGATGCTTAATTAGTCTTAAAATTCACTGCGGTGCCACCATACGGCGATGCTTTCCTCAGACATGTTCTTAGCAAAGTGTGATTAGAACTGAATTCCACAGAGCTTTGCTAATGAGGATGTTATACATGTGCTACACAGCACGGCAATATCTAGATTTCAAGATTTCCCAGCCTTACCAGTCCTGTAATAATGTTTATCTTGAGCCACTCATGATTTTCTCTGTGCAACCATTCCCAAGCCGCAAATAGTTCTGAATTACTATAATTAAAAGCTTGCAGCAAATGTGCAGCAATTTCAGAGGTGTTAAGGTTAGTCCATTATTTTGTGTGGAGTGCCAGCAGTGCGTAACACTGAAGCTGCGTCGAGCGTCTGCTATACATTCCCATATATCAGCTGCTGGTAGACATTAATTAATGACACATAATATTGCGGTTTTACTCCATTGATTATATACGTCACTCCAAACTACGGTCAGTTCTCTCCAAACAATCAACATGACCGTTGAAACAGACTCTTAATTTAGCAGAACAGTTCAGTTCCACTGAAAAAAGAAGTACCTCTGACATTTATTAAAAGCAAATACTGGCATGAGACTGTTCTTTATTGATTACATAACACATTCAGCTAGAAAAAAAAAAAGCTTATTCGTATTGTACCACAAAGTGAGAAACAGTCATGTTCAAAGGTTTGGGTCAGTAAAATCAGTTTTTTTAGGTCAGTTTTTTTTTTCATATTTTCAAATAAATGCTGCTCTTTTGAACTTTCATCATAGTCCTGAAAGAAAAAACAAATCCACAAAATTATTAATATTGAAATGATTTCAGAAGAATCATGTGACACTGAAGATTAAAGTAATGGCAGCTGAAAAATCAGCTTTGCATCACAGGAATAAATTACATTTTCAAATATATTTAAATAAAATTGTTTATTTTTTAATAATACTTCTAAAAATATGTTTTATATATATATATATATATATATATATATATATATATATATATATATATATATATATATATATATATATATCCTTTTCACTGCATACTCCAGTTGTTCTCATTCCACACATTTTATGTGTGATATTCAATATTCAATTAGATCATATATATATATATATATATATATATATATATATATATATATATATATATATATATATATATATATATATATATATATATATATATATGAGATTTAAAGAAATTACATTTATTGATAATAAATATATAAACCTGTTTATTGTGTATTTAAAATAAGTAATATTACATAGAGTATGCCCGTTTAATGTATGATTGTAAAATCTGTATCACATTAAGTTTATTAGTTTGTAAATGTGTAAACCAAAGTGTTGTGTACATTTTATAATCAATTAAAGTTTAGGTACAGCAGAAAAATTGTCTGTTTATGAAAACTGTGCAGTGTTAAGATGTTTATGTTAACTGTTTAGAGACCAGTAACCCATAGTTTAAAGGAAATATGTAAAATAATTTGAGGGAAACACGAATGATCTGTAGATGAGTAAGGCTTTGAATGCGGTGTGTGGGCTCCGTGAAACAACCTTCTGCACAAGTTTTAAACAGTGACGAGCAGATGAGAAACAGATGGACTGAAAAGAGATATAACCACGGGTTTCCAGGCAGCTGCTGATTTTGTTCATTACAGCCAGAAAACTCTCCTCATCTCTCTGTTTCGCCAATCAATCTGTTCCTGGTACCCTGTCGGTCCCGTTCCCATTCTGTCTGCATCTTTTGTCTCGCATACAGACTGTCCTTCATTTCACAGAGCTTTATATGAAGTCATCTGATTTTTGTCCTGGTGGTTAAAGAGCCATGAAATGATCTAGCTGCCTGAGTGTCTGTATCAGTCTTTCATCTCCCACTAACAGCCTGTCACCAAAGACTTTCCTCTTTAGCCTCTGCCATTAGTCTTCTGAGACATCCCAGTTTGAGCCTTCACAGAGGTTACAGCATTATGAATACTGGGATACCAACATTAGTATTGACTGTATTGCTGAATAAAAGCATCTTTTATTCTCAAAAGTCTACTTTAGACGTACAGTGGAACGACCCAATGCAGATGACACAATATTCACTTGTCAGCGCATTGCATGCAGTATTGAATTTGCAGGGTATAAAACAGTGAAAGGGGTGGATGAAGAGTCCTCAAGATTTTTTCTTTTCTTTTCCATTCATATACATTTTCTCCATTTCCAGTTTTATTCTAAACGAGTTTTGTTCTTAAACAAATAGTTCATTTAACAGTTCATTTGCTTAAGATTTGCTCACCCTCAGGTCATGCAAGATGTGAATGAGCTTGTTTGTGCAGAGGAACAGATTTGGAGAAAGTTAGCCTTATATCACTTACTCACTGAAGGAGTGCTGGGTGCCGTCAGAATGAGAGTCCAGACAGCTGATAAAAACATGATGACAATAATCCACACCACTCCAGAACATCAATTAATGTCTTTGAAAGTGAACCGTAAGAAACAAATTTAACATTAAGGTATTTTTAACATTAAACTGTCGCTTCTGGCCAAAATACAAGTCCTATATATGTATAGCTTTCTCAGGTCACCTCATCTGAATCAGGGGAGAAATATGCACAGATCAAGCAATTTATACAAGTGAATGCAGTGCAAAACAGTTCTAAAGATAATTTGTTGGTGAATTTTGATGTGAGAGGACAACAGGGAATGGACTTTTCTATAAATTATTATTATTATTATTATTATTATTATTTGATTATGTGAACGTTAACTGCATGTTAGGGAAACAATCAATTTGATCATTTTGCAAACATTATGGGAATGTAGTTTTTGAATGTTCTCTGAATCATATGTAAAAAGTAAGTTGTAACGTTTAATCTTTCAGAAAAATGTTCCATGGATGATGTATAAATAATAGGGGTTTTGACACACAATTAGATTCAATTCAATTATTCTGGTTATATATTACTGTAGGACAATACATGCCAAATTTTTTAACAATGCTATAAAACAGGGATAGACAACTCCGGTCCTGGAGGGCCACTGTCCTGCAGAGTTTAGCTCCAATCCTAATTAAACACACCTGAACAAGGCAATCAGTGTTTTCGGGATTACTTGATAGATACAGGCAGGTGAGTTTTTATGAGAGCTGAAGCTAAACTCTGCAGGATAGTGGCCCTCCAGGACCGGAGTTGCCTATCCCTGCTATAAAATACAGGACATGAGAGTCAGTTGGTAGTCTAATAAAGGTTAATTAACTGAGTTATATGCTTAAAATACGCTCAATTAAGTTTCCATAATAATGAAGTTACAATTATAATTATATTTCTACTCTTTTTATATATAATGCTCCTCTATAGAGGGATTTTTCTAATTTTTCTAGCTTACAAGTTTATTGTCACCAAATATGATTTTTTTTTCTCTAAGGTAGCTTAATTGTGACATTGGGCCCTATTTTAATTATCTAAATAAAGTGTAAAGCGCACGGCACAGTTGCACTCAGGGTCCAAATCCACTTTTGCTCTTTTAACGATGGAAAAACGGTCTGCGCTGGGGCGCATTTTTGAAATGGGTTGTCCCTATTCTCTTAATGAATAATGGGCATAACGTTCAATCCACCAATCAAGTGTCATCTCCCATTCCCTTTAAGAGCAAGATGCGCTGGCGTCATACCTTCGGATGTTTATTCATGTTTATTTCATGCTGAAACTGGTATTGAAGTGGAGGAGATGATCAGGGGCCAGTTGCATAAACTGTTTAGACTAGTTTTAAAAATGTAGTCTTCAAGACTGCTCATAACTTTTTTTTATTGTTCTTATTTGTATTGGAAATTTGTATAAGACTGATTACCCCTTGGCAACTGCTAGTTGGTCAAACTAGTTCTTAAGACAGTCTTAACATGCTAAGTTTATTCAACTGGCCCCAGTTCATATGCTCTTCACGCTGCCGATTATCTTGAGCTGAGACACTACAGTGATCTGTCACTCCACAATAAACAGTGCCAAAACGGTATTTATTGTTTGAGTAATGAATACCGTAAAAAAAGAAAAAGAAAATGTATATATATATATATATATATATATATATATATATATATATATATATATATATATATATATTTTTTTTTTTTTTTTTTTTTAATATAGCATAAAAAAGAAAACGCTGGACGGAAACGTCAAGATAAATTATAAAAATGTTCATAAAAATAAGTATGCACACAACTGATGCATAAAATAGGATGGAAACACATTTACCGAATAAATTCCACCTTCCGCTTCAAAATGTAATGTGACTTTGCACGATGGGATGGGATAACTTGACTAACCAGTGGACCAATCTTGTTTACAGCATCTATATATTGTTTTGGTCATTCTGAAATGTCTAATCAAAGTCTGTCGTCAAAGTCTGTGTAATTGTCTTACATTATTGCATTCCCAAACAGTAGGCATCCACTTCCAAAGGCAAAGACAGCATTTATTATGTTTCATCTGTTCGCTCTGAATTTGGACATGCTACTGTTTTTGCATACTGGTTTTCACCTCTTTAGTATGGAAGTAGGCATATTGAAACAGAGTACAGGTAACATTGAACAAACAATCTATTAACATTACTAGAAGAATGTTTTTAAAAAACTTTGAGAGAACCTTACCAGAACATCAGCCAAAGCTCTGAGAACGATTTCCTGTTATTTGCACTTGTTGCTTGAGGTTTTTTAGAGGTCTTTTGGAAGCACACTTAGGAAACTGACATCAACTGATGCACCGCACATGCTGACTTTCAAATGGAGCTGCCACTTGGGCTCTTGTGAATCTATTACTATAATGTGTCTGCCATTCTCTTTGGTCACACCTTACAATAAAAACTCTTAACTTAAAGTGACTTTCTAGACACTCATGTTAAATAAACCCCAGTGTGTCTGCTTTGAATGGGGATGAGGAATGAGCCAGTTGTGTTAGTCACAACAAAGCTTAAACAGTCAAAATGACATCAGCTCTTAAGCAGACAATTACGGCCCTTGTACAAGAACACTTCACATTATCCTTTGATAACACTCTGTATGGCGTTATATCAATGAATTATCCCAGAATCCAAAAGATTAAGGTGAACTGCAATGAGCCTGCTATAGTTAATCTTGAATCTCTGTCCAGTGAGATAGCGGCAGGCCACTTTCATCGCAGTCTGTTTGATCTCAACCTCCAGGCTCATATTAAAGGACCAGCAGTAGCCTATCATTAGCTGTGGCACTTTTATCTGCAAAGGCTGCATCAAAGCCACTGATCAGACAATGCTGTCCATAAATGGTGATGGAAATGCCATCTGGTTTCCATTTTAACTATGCCAAAATGTCTGAATGTTTAGTAGTTTAAATCTTTTTTGAGGTAGACTTTATTCGTTCATTATTTTGATTTCGGAATGCGAAAAAAGGTTTGCTTTCTAACCTTAACCTCTTGCCTACGCTGATTAGCATTTGTCAGCTAAAACAAAAAGTGAAGCTAATTATTATCTGGGCTGGAAACACAGATGCTAGGTAAATGAGCAGTGCTGCACAGTGAATAGGAGATGAGGATGTGTCAGACCCGCAACATTATGACAGCTTCTGACTGAGCCCTAAGGGGAACTGTCAATATTTACCAAAAGCATCACACCCATTCAAATGGCCCCATCATGACTCATACCCCCTCACCCTCTCCAAAAAAGTGATAAAGTTGCATGGTTATTCTAAGTAAAAATAATAAGTGCCGTACACTACGAAAAGAAAGAAAAGAATGTTTTATTTATTTGAAGATGCCCATGTTACAGTGCAATTATACATTTAGGTACCAAGTAATATTAATTACCTATGTAATTACAATATGGTTGGGGTTAGGATTAGTGAAACTTGCAATGTAATTATGCATAATTTATTGTTATTATAATAATAAGTACATGTAATGTGTAACAAGGACATTTGAAAAAGTGATACTGTACTTTCATACCATTTTAGGTTTTGATAGATTGAACTTCAAATCTGCATTTCATTAACTTGTTAATATTAATGTTGATATACCAAATCTGTTTTGAACCTTTATAATAATCTGACCACCACCAAAAAGCACAGTTGGTGATGAGAAGGTCACACAATAAATCAAAGCTCACCATAAATAAATTAAGGCAGATGCTAATATACAGTAGAATGTGCACATTAATGCAAATACTAAACACTTTCATGGTAATACATATGACACCAAAATAATGCAATAAACATTCATTTAACAACATTAGCTCAAAATCAACAACAACAAAAAACATACACTGTAAATAAAAGTTTTGGTGTAAGTTTTAATAGAAAGTACTATTTCAGTTTTTCTGAGTTCACATTCAATTCAATGTGTTCAATAAGCTGTACAATTTACGAGCAATTTCTAAATTAACCTTTTCCTACACCAGTTTTTTGTTTTAAAAGAAAGAAAGAAAAACTGTCACGATCATTAGATGGAGTGCCCATGAGCTTCAGTAGAGGGCACTCCACTCAGGACCATTCCACCCATCAACCACCAGATGTCACTTGGACACTAGCACCTCTCATACTGTTGCACCACACCCAAACTACATTACCCATAAGTCACTGCATCACAATCACCCTGCCACACCTGCACCTCATTCATCAGCCAATTTCCTTGCCACACCTGCACCTCATTTACACACACATATAAGCAGCACACTCACTCTCACTCACTGCGAAGTCTCGTTTAGCTTGTCTAACATTTCCGAGCGTTTCTCCCTGTGTTTGTCATTCCCATGTTTGATCTTTGGACTAATTACTCCGACTCTGATTCTCTGCTGCCTGCTCCGATCTCTGCTTGTTTCTGGTTTCGACTCTGGTTATCCCTGAAGTCTTGTTTAAGGATTTATTCCGTTTTGGACTCAATGAACCAGTAAAATCATGGTTACCTAGAGGGGAGTTTAATTGCAGCTTAAGGGATATAATGGACTTTTCGCTCTTGTTATGTGGTTCTCCTTTCACTGTGGGAGAGGCAGAGGACTTTAAAGCCCCAAAACCGCTGCACAAGATGGCCGCCAGCCCAGCGCGGCTGCACAAGATGCCCGGCAGCCCAGTGCCGCTGCACAAGATGGCAGCCTCAGTTGAATTTCCAGAGTCAAGTCAGGCCCCCCTCGACTTTCCAGAGTCAGGTCAAGTCTCCACTGACCGTCCAGAACAAGGTCAGGTCACCATTAACACCCAAGAGTCAAGTGAAACAACGGTTAAACTTAATGAGTCAAGTCCGGCCCCTGTTGATTTCCCAGAATCTAGTCAGGTCACCATGGATCAGGTCCCTGTTGATTTCCCAGAGTCTAGTCAGGTCACCGTTGATCAGGTCACAGTTGACCATCCAGAGTCAGGTCAAGTCTTCGCGGACCATCCAGAGTCAGGGTTAGTTACCATTGACCTTCCAGAGTTAGGGATAGTTCTTGTTGACCTTCCGAAGTCGAGTCAGGTGCTCATGGACCCTCCAGAGTCGGGGTTAGTCACCGTCGACCTTCCAGAGTCGAGTCAGGTTCCGGTTGACCCTCCAGAGTCAGAGACAGATTATTTAATAAAGCGCTGCATTTGGATCTGAACGTCTCTGGCTCATCATTACAGAAACACTCATCAAATGTGTGACACATGGAATTGTGGGAATGACAGTTCACTGTTTTCCACTGTAAATGATAGTGATATGGTTCTTCTTGCATTTATGCATTTGTTCACTAAATATTTTATTACATATTAAATACATTTAATAATTTTAATTGTTACTTTTTTTATTCATTAATATTACTGATCCAAAACATATCATATCTATCTATATAAATTAATTGATTTATTAAAAAATATATTTGTATGTATGTACATTGGTTTGAACCTTGCTCCCCTTCCAAGCGACACAATGTCTGTATGACTAACCTCAGTAGACTGACATGTCTTACACCTTACACTTGCAGTATATGAAGAACTACTAAGTTATTTAAAAGTGTTCTTTTCTTTGGTCATATCATATCACTGAAGCTCCAAGTCATCCTGAACTGCCATGGTGCCCTTTAAAAAAAAAAAAAAAAAGTAGATTATGCCTCTGATATTAACGACTCTTTAAAATGCGTGTACATTTTTAGGTTCACCACACACAGTATACTTACTATGAGTAAAATAATTAATAATACAATGAATTGTGTTCTTGCACATGCAGATACACATATAATTGTAAAGATACACAATTGTATCTCAGTTTGTGAGTCTTCCTTCTAAAGTAAGAAATAACAGCATCTATCAACAGCATACACATGTGTCAGTGAATTGAGGTCATGCAAAGGGCATTTCTGTGGCTGTTGTTGAGTGCTCTGAATCTTCTGGCCGACATGAAATGCCATTGTTCTGTGTCGTAGTATCCTTTTGAGGTTCACAAGTAGACATTGTCTGGGAAAGCCTTTATTACTGTGACTGAACCACTTTTACCTGCTGTCTGTCTCTGAAGGTCATCTACCATAACTAGACATTTTCTGGGTAAATTACAGATTTTTAGAATTTGCATTTGGAAAAACTTCTTGGGTTACACATGTAACTATGGTTCCCCGAGAAGGAATGGAGTGCTGCATTGGGGAATGCAGCCTGCATGACCGGTGTCTGAAGCACATGTGAAACAATGCCAATTTATTGGTCCACTTGGAAACATAAACAGGCAGGCTGAAGGCATGTCGAGGGGGCGCAGCATCTCGTTCACTCTCAGTGAACCATGGTTATATGCGTAACCTGAGATGTTCCCCTTATTGGGAACTCCATGCTGCGCCCACTAGGGGGCACATTGGGAACAAAATCCATCCAAACCATGCCGAGGTACATGCCTGTCAACCTGGTGGGGGAGGACCAAGGAACCGACAGACATACACCAAGCCTTTCCTCATAGAGAGGCCATGCCACTGCACCACGGGCTGCTCACACAACTTGACAGAAATGGGGAACCTGATTAGATCAAGGGAAACATCCCACCCAAGTTAAGAGCACAAGCCTGATGTAAGACGTGGCCAAAAACTCTATTATTAACACTAGAGGGCTGGGCACTGCTATCCTTGAATAGCAGTTCCCTCAGATAAGGCTGAAGACAGGAAAGATATCAGTGTTTACTTGAGAGAGCTTGTGCCAAGGGTAACCCAAACCAGGCTAGAACATAGTTGCCCTCAGTAACCACCATATTCCAAATCAAAGTAAGCTTGAGCTGGAGCATAACCATCCTCAGACAGCTATACTTTGAGCAGGGACTGCTCATTTAAAACGAGGAGCGGTGTACTCAGTCCAAAATAACTAGACGGGATTTAGAGGGACCACTCACTTAAAAATACCCAGAAGCCTGAAGAGGCAGCCCACTCCTAAACCCGTCTGGCTTAGTACAAGAAGGGACATTCCCCATAACCTCTCTAGGTGCTGAAAACACCCCGGGAAAGAAAGCTTGCAAGCATTTCTCCACAGAGTATAAAAATATATTCACACCCAGCAAGGCTCTTTATACACAATAACATGCATATTAGAGAGGCATGGCCGAGTTCAATATAGCTCTGCCACGGTCTTGCAGGATCAGGCTGAAACTAATTTGTGCTCACACTTCATCGTCATAACAACCCAATATTATCTGCAGCATCTGACAACCTGTTTAGAGAGCGCGTGTGCATCCCGGTGAGCACGATTCACCAAGCACAACATGTTCCTGGATCAACATCCTTGTTTAGACCGTATCATAGTACAAATTGCCTGCTTTTGTCATCTGATCGTGGTCCTATCTATTTATTAGTGCTATTGGATCTTAGTGCTGCGTTCGACACTATTTACCACAACATTCTCTTGAACAGACTAGAAAACTTTGCTGGTATTAATGGAAGTGCATTTGCATGGTTCAAATCGACTTATCTGACTGCCATCAATTCGTTGCAGTGAATGAAGAGGTATCATATTGATCACAAGTGCAGTATGGAGTACATCAAGGCTCAGTACTAAGGCCATTACTTTTCACGCTTTACATGTTACCCTTGGGAGAAATCATCAGAAAGTATGGTGTTAGCTTGTAGCTAAAATCTTGCTTGTTGCTCTGAATGGTTTGGCACCTCAGTATTTGTATGAGCTCTTATTGCACTATATTCCTCCATGTCTGCTGTGTTCTCAAAACTACCTAGAATATCAAAATCAACTGCAGGAGGCAGATCCTTTTCCTATTTAGCACCCAGAGTCTGGAATAACCTACCTAACATTGTTCAGGAGGCAGACACACACTCCGAGGTCACCGTAGCCACTCGAGTCCGTATCCAGATCAGATGGGGGATCAGCACCTAGAGAGGATCTTTACAGCCCTGAATGTCAGCGGAGACCAGGACAACTAGATGAGTCCCAGAGACAGATACACAGTCAAGACCACAGGAAACAGATGATTCTTCTGCACAATCTGACTTTGCTGCAGCCTGGAATTGAACTGCTGGTTTCACCTGGTCAGAGGAGAACTGGCCCCCGACTGAGCCTGGTTTCTCCCAAGGTTTTTTCTCCTCTGTCACTTATGGTGTTTTGGTTCCTTGCCGCTGTCGCCTCTGGCTTGCTTAGTTGGGGACACTTAATTTTCAGTGATTTTGTTGACTTGATTGCACAGATATTATTTAAATTGAACTGAGCTCAGTGATGACAACACTGAATTCAGTGATGAACTGAATTTTTGCATTATCTACACTATTTTCCTATTTAATGCTGTTTAGTTGCTTTGTTACAATCTGTATTGTTAAAAGTTCTACAGTATATAAATAAAGGTGACTTGATCCTGGAACAACATTCCAATCAACTAATCAGAATTGAGGGATAACTTTTCAGGAAATATCTGTTTTAGGCTTATGATCGGGGTTAGGTGCTTCTACACCCTTGTTAATCAGCTATCATTTCAAACTAATTTTAGTGATAAATTATGTGTAGGTTAGGTTTTGGGGTAGGGATTGGGTCAAGTCTATATTTTTGGACAGTAATGTTGATCTAGGACCAACAAAAGATGTTTATCCAGGAACATATCTAACTTGTCAAAATCACGGTGACCTGCGCATCCCACAGATCAAAGTGTTCACCGCAAACTGAGAAAATGTGCCGTGGCAATGTCGAGTCGGTCCGCGAAACACAAACGCTTCATCCCGGATCCCTCGGGAGGGGGAAACAAACTTGAAAGCAGAATATGCCCTCGAGTGTTAGAATCCAAACACGGAGGCACACATTACCTAAGGAGCTGCTCGACTCAAGTGATATACATGGGATCAATAATCCAAAAGAACATCTTAACCCTCCGAGTCCCACGATCTGAGGCTTCGCCGTGCCTCGGCAGCAGCGCACAATGCAAAAGCTCTCGACCAAGACACATGATGCATAGATTGCATGTGTCCTCAAGTGTCAGAAACCTCGGGCACGGAGGCACATAATTTCGACAACACTCACACGCCTTAGTCTATCACATGCACTTCGTAAAGAGGGTGACATATTTAGCAGGTGCCCTTCTATACTTCCGGGCACCCCGTCTATGATGCCATGGGCCAGGTGGACCAATAGATTGGTGTTGTTTCACACATGCTTCAGACACTGGTCATGCAGGCTGCATTCCCCAATGTGCGCAGCGTGGCGTTGCCTAGAAGGGAAACCTGGTGCATTATTAAAACCTGTCATACATTTAAATTGCACAGTTATTTTTGTCCACTCCATAAAGAGAAAAATGTAGATAGGTTAACATCTAGTGTGTTTTGATAGACAGCGTCATGATGTGCAGAGCGTATCTTCCGTCCAAAGCAGCAAGCATTCCTCGTTCAGCCTGTTGCTTAGTTACCAACCATTTCTAAATGTTTCCATCTTACGTTGGTGGACGGTGTGGATGTAATCGATTTTGCTGTGAATTTCATCCTTGTCACCACTCATCGCATTACATATGCACTGATTTTGCTCATTATCATAAAAATATAAAATACGTTATGAGAATGCATCAGCAAGTGAAACAATAACAGGAAATTGTCAAGAAAAGTGAATAAAATTGATAAATATTTCAAGGCTGACTTGCTCTTGACTCACAAATATCAATATTTAGAGGTGAATGCTGCAAACTGCACTGGTTACATGATGAAAATGGAGAAGGTATGAATGAAGCATTTGGAAGCTGCATAACTAAACATTTAAAACTTCACAAACTGATGTTCACGGATGAAAGATGTGAGGTTGAGAGAGACTTTCATACAGGTGGAGCTCCGCTAAACCTCTTTAAACATCACATTTATTTTAACAGTTGTTTTTTAGAGAAATGATAAATGCAGTGCCTTGGGTGAGTTCAGCACAGTTCAGCCGATTGTTGTACTGATGGATTTTTTGGGATGCTTTTTAGTCCACGGGAAAAATATACAGAGAGAACTAAAAGTCAGTTTCTGCTTGAAAGGTAGGCACTTTTTTCCACATTTTGTATAGAATAATAAGTTGCTTAATTCAGTGAGTCATTATGTTTATCTTTTGTGCTGTTTGTTTTATAACTTGAGTGTTTTTACAATTTAGTGAAAGGCCCTGTTAGTGAAAATACATTTGTATGAACCTGTGCCATTAAAGTACTAATATACACTAATATAATGTGTCCTTTAGGGGTAAATAAGGTACACATACTGTCCCAGTGACAGCTTTTGTAACTTTACTGTAGCTATACAGTACATCAAATGAAAAGTCATTTATATAATATTAAAATATGCAGTTCATTAACTAAATAAGAACAAACGAGTGGAAATTAGATTTACTAAAAACTGATAAAATCATGTGGTCACTAGGAAGCTGGTTTTCTGCTTTAACCTTTTAGTACAAGGACTGATGTTGAATATACTGATGAAATTACCATTATTGCCTCAGTTTGGCGTGTTTATGCATTGAAGTCTGAATGACTGATCCCGCTCGGCAGATGTTTCAGGACTTAAACATAAGGTTCTCTTGATATTCATCAGTACACTGGGTTCGGCAATAGATTATGTTTGCATAATGAATTAAGGAATTAGGGCTGGGAGCTGCCGCTTGCTTTGCTCCAGAGCTCTGGCCTGTTTACTTGCAGATGACATTCATCACAGCCCAAGTCAGATGCTTAATGTGCATGAAATGAACACAAGCTACAAGCTCTATTCTAAAGAGTCAGAGAGAAACTTTGTAAGCGACGGTTTCCAGCACTTTAGAATTACTAAATTTAGCATTTCTCATCACACTCTGTGAGAGTGAAAACCAGGGGTAATGACTGTTCACCAATGTAATTAACAACGGCCCATCTCTTCCGTAATTTCCTATTGACCGCGGGATCCGTGCTGGATCTGCCTGACTTTAGATTTGAATTTATAGATGTTTCCTAATGCATAATGAATAGTTTGAATTTGAACATTTGCAATTAGTTCTGTTAACCAGATTTTACCAAAATTGTGAATACAATAAATAAATAAATAAATGGATAGATTAATAAATACGAATGAATAAATTAATAATAATAAATAAATCTTTTTGGAACAGTGTATATATATATATATATATATATATATATATATATATATATATATATATATATATATATATATAGTGCTGTCAAGCTATTAATCATGATTAACTGCATCCAAAATAAAAGATATTGTTTACATAATATATGTATATGTGCTGTATATTTATTATGTATATATAAATACATACACATGCATGTATATATTTAAGAAAAAATATGTTATGTTTACATTTTACAATTGTATATTATATATGTATTATTTTTATATAATATAAATTAAATTAATATAAATAGATATATTGGAAATGAATAGATATATGATATAAAAGTACAAAAATAATTTAGCAATAAATAATACTAGACAATACTGTTCAAATTACTGGTCAATGAGATTTTTAAAAATAAATTAATACTTTTATTCACCAAGGCTGCATTTACAAATACAAAAAAATGCAAATAAATGCAGTTATTTTTTTCAGTTTCTATACATCAAAAAATCCTGAAAAAAAAAAGGCATCACAGTTTCCATAAAAATATGAAGCAACACAGCTGTTTTTAACAGTGATGATATATAAAATATCAAATCAAAATATGCTTTAAATTTATTTTATGTATTTAAATATAATTATAATTCACAATATTACAATGTCTTATGGCATTTCTGATCGAATAAATGCAGACTGGGGTTGTTTTTGTTAAAAAAAAATTCTCAGAACATTAAAACAATCTTACTGACCCCAATTTAATATAAAATAATAAATATAATCAACAAAAACAAAATAGAAATATTGCTTGTCTTAATTTTAAAATCTTATTTATAAACCATCGGTTAGATCTGATGGCTAATAAAAAAAACCTTATTATATTTTAATAATATTATTTTCATTGATTTTCCTGCTTGCCCGCTGGCCTCATCAGAACAGACCTGTGACCCCTTTTGTGGTCGCGACACACCAGTTTAATCAATAAGGGGTTTTCTCCACACACACATTTCCAGAATTAGGAAGGTGTACAGTACATGTGTGTCTTGTGTTCGACGGATGTGATACCTGTGAGAAGGTGTGTGATGCTCATGTTCCCACTGCAGGGCTGGATCATTGGCTGAGGTGTGTGTATGTCAGGCTGGGGCGAGGACCCGGTCAGGACAGGTGCAGGGGCCGAGCGCTGGTCCTCAGCTCATGCTCCCTGCACTAATTAAGTTTAGGGGCTTTGTGTGGCCGTGCTTGGTTACTCTGGCAGGCTACGAGGACTCAGTGTACAGGGATTTACCTATAAGAGATGTAATGAACATGGTCTTACTTCTTCAAATCACATGTCCTTTGTTCATTCTCATGGGAAAGGTTCTTCTTCACGCTCTCCTTAATCATGTGCTTGAAGCCTGTTTTTACTGGGCTTCCTTTCTCTCTCTCTCTCTCTCTCTCTCTCTCTCTCTCTCTCTGCTACACCCTCCATCACAACAGAAGCTTGTAGCTACAATAGGGGTTATTTTAAGAGCAGACACTAACTCACTTGGGACATGTGTTGCACTCACCTCTATTGGTCACTTCCTTTGACAGGCCAGAACATTAGAAGCTGGTGCCACATTACATACTGCAGGGCTTGCTGCAGTTACAAATCAGACTGATGTATTGTTAATAATAATACTTCATTTTTTAATAATAATAATTAATTTCTTAGCTGCTCAATTACTTTACACTTTAGTTTATACTGCATTCATTTAGTATTTCAGCCATTAATTATTCCGTCAAACTGTTAATGGTCATATATGCCATTATTTTGGTGTAAATTTTTTTTTTTCTGCCATTCATAGGCTGATCCCAAAAATATGTCCTTTGTGGTTGCTCTTAGAATACTACTGTGTTTGTTTTCTCTAAGGAGGTTTTGAGAAAGCATGTGTTAGTGATCCTCTCAATGGCAAAAAAAAAAACAAAAACAAAAAAAACATTAAAATCATGCTAATTTTATTTGATCCATTTCCCAAGGTGTTTCTCATTGTCCTTTAGTCTCATCTAATGTACTAAAACTACTAAACTAAATACTGAAATCAAATAAAAACTATATGAGCATATTTTTAAAACCAAAACTAATAAAAATGACACAAATATTAAAACTTTAAATTTGAAATGTTAAATAATGCAATTAAAAAGTTTTATTATATTTTTATTAGTATTATTATTATTATATTATTATTATATTTATTAGTATTATTATTAGTATTATTATTAAATGGGCTATACAGGGCCCTATGAAATCTGCTTTATTTTTTCCCAAATTCCACTTAAATTTATTTAATTTTTTTCATTTAAATTATTCTGGATTCCATTTGTTTAGTTTTTAGTTTTTTTCATTTAAATTTTTTTAGACTAATGTTTAATGATTGAATTGAATGTTATTAATTAGCATGCATATCTAATATATGATTGAAAATTAAACATCAGTTCATTATTTAGGGCCCTATTAAATTTTTTGTTTTTTTCACACCTTTTTTCACTTCCATTTCATTCATCATTCTTCTGAATGCATAAAAACATATTTATTTATTCTTACAATAGCCTTATAAAGTTCCCTGTTGTGCATTTACATTTTTCTGTTTATCAAATGAAGGCATAAAACAAGAAAATGAGACAAACGTTTTTTTTTCTTCAATAAATTAGATTTTCAAGTCAAATTAAAATGTGTGATCATTCCTTAAAAACTTTCAACAGTTGTAGTAATAGTAGTAGGTTATTAGAAGTAGTAGTATTACTGTCATTATACTGAATTAAAGTAATATAGTTCTGCCACAATGTCTTCAAGTTAAACCAAACTTTTATTTTGGTTCAACTTGAACATTTCTGTGTGTATGTAATTTGACGTTAGTTTTACTCATAAAATTCTCATACAGTGTCACTCAGAGCAGTTCTGGAGATGTCATTCGTGTATTTATGTCCTCATTTAGAGAGTTTCCAGATGCTGAAATTACAGTGAGCGTCACATGTTCTTCAGTATGTGTATAGTAAACACAACCGTGTGTCTGCATCATTTATTAATAAAGAGGCACGCAGAACATGAATGATTCAGATTTAAAATGCTTTTTTTGTGGCTTAATATTTACAGATAGTAGTCATATCATGATTTGATTGAAGTGTAACAATGTACTTTTAATGAATTTAATCCAAGCTTTGACAAAATCCATGATATCCTTTGTTAAACTGTAAATTCCATTCTTATGACTGGATTCAACAATTCCGTCCGCATTTTCTTTTTTTAGCCATATGTAGAATTCAGATATGCTTGTTATTAGCAACACTGGTGGCCATTAAGTGAACTCTAGCCAGCAACTCACTTTCTCGTGTGATTTAGTACAAGAAGTTCAATGTAATTCAGGACACTAATAAAAAAAATAAAAATAAAATCAGTACACTGATATACTCACAGCCAAGTTCTTTTTGTTCGTTGAACATCCAGTAGCCATCTACTCTTCAGAGAACGCCGTTCAGATAAATATACAAATATGTGCTGCACGCTTTCCTCTCAATAATGAAATAAACAACAAAAATTGCAATGCTGAGAAAGCAGCAGTTAAGAAAGCATTTAATCATAATCAAACCCTACAAGTCACCGCATCATGTACAGTTAAGGTTAGACTAATCAAATTTACTCTGTTATGATAGACTATACTATATTTTTGATTATATGAAAATGGCTGAGGGAGACTATAGTTTGAATGAACTTTTCTTTGTATAACACACTGGCATTACAGTACAGAACAAGAAGCTCTTGGAAGAGAGTTCTTACGTGAGCTTGAATAAACATCACTTTGTTTTGATTTACTTGAATCCTTTATATAAAAATCAAGTCTTTAGACTTTTATAGACAATCTAAGAGGTTTTGTTACCAGTGTTTGGGGAAATTACTTTTTAAAGTAATGCATTACAATATTGCGTAACTCCCTAAAAAAGTAACTCTTACATTACATATATAATTACATTATATAAACCTAGACATGGATGCATAGTGGTGCATTTTAATCACGCAGATCCATGATTAAGAACTTAATCATTTTCAATACTGCCACATTGAGATGCCTGAAGAAAGTAAAGAAAACATACAGACTGCAATACAACAATTTACAACTCTGATGAGAAATATTCCTCATATCCTCCTCAGTATGCAAAGGGAGAATAGTCTTCAGGCGATTAATTTGTCATTCCGGCACAAACACAAAGAGTCCCAGTGTTGTGTTGACGTGAACTATTGTGTTGTACCTGAGCCTGCAGATGGGCACCTGCTCAGCTAAGCAGAGTGATTTAGATGATCACAAATGAAACAAGTCACAACATCTCTGTCTCAAGACTAGGGCTTTTGGAGCTTATTTTAACAAACACATGAATGTGCCAAAACACACGCAACACAAACTAATTGTCCAGCGACCAGATGGCCAGCAACACACCGGTCAAGTAAACACTCTTACTCGCGTGGAATCAAGCCAAATCATGTTTCACTAAACCAAATGAGAAATTGTTCTGCTGTCGAGAGAATAAATGCATCACAAACCGATCATGCTGACAGCAGTATTTTGAGAACTTAAACATCAACTCAATCATGTTTGCCATGTTTTTTTTTTTTTATTGTATTTGAATGCTTGAGATGAAATTTGAAGCAGTTTGGCATTCTGTAATTCATAAGCATTTTGATATGCTTTAATTATTCAAAAAATTTAAAAGTTTCAGCCCCTTTATAATCATTCTTTTTATGACCTCATGTTAATTAAGAAACGACATGAAATATTTGTGCTTTTAAATTGCCGTTTCTTTTACAAATGATTACATCGAGGCTGTTTAGTAATGAAAAATATTCAAAATTATGCATGTATCTTGAAGCCTACAAAAGCAACAATACAACAATAAGTACACTCTTGGTGCCTAGAAAATGAAATTAAAATATTTATTGATCACACATTGACTTTTTGTGATAACATGCCCCATTAACGCAGCTCACACTTTTATTACAGTTTTTACAGTATTTGTGCTTTTTTTGTAGTAAATCATATGTGTATTTCTATGAATTAGTGAAGGCAAATAAAATATTATAATAATAGTAAAAAAATGTCACCATCGGTGCAGAGAAAATAAATATTTAAATATTAATTGATCAAACTTTGACCTTTCTTTTTTTGACAACATGCCCAATTAGCACAACTATATGTTATGAAACACAATAAAATGTAATTAAACATGTATAAAAATCATGTAAAGAAACTACAAATCATTGTTTTGGCTGACTAAAATCTTGATCTTGAATAAAGAAATATGACACGTTTCTATATATATATATATATATATATATATATATATATATATATATATATATATATATATATAATTAATAAATTAATTTGCTTCTCATAATTATTTATAACTATACCGTGGTTTAATACTTTAAAATCAGGTTGTTGTTTTTTTTTTACTCATGCACTCATAATAACTCCTAATATTTTCCATCATATATTCAATGATAACTTCCTATTTATGTAATCAGGCTAACTCCCTCATTGCATCTAAAATGTATCTCAATGTAAACACATCCTGAAATGGCTAATTAATCTTAAGTCCCATAAGCCGTGGCTTGTCCGAGCTGTCGCTGGTGTTTGTTGGGAGCTCCACACAGTGGAAATGGACAGTATCAGATTGCACCTCTTTGCCCTAATTACCAGAGCTTTGCCTCAGCAGGCCGTCCTGGTTTGTTAACAGCAAAAGCTCATTAAACATGGATGAGGTGGTCTGAGGGGCCTCAGTATAAATACCTGCACACGCCCTGCTGGCGGCACACAGGTGGGACCCTGAGGAGGTGAACAGTCATGACCTGCCAGGCCTTCAGCACCACTGATTCCTTCACTACTCTGAGCGGAGACTCGGCCGCTCTGCCGCTGCTCATGCATCACACCGGAGCCGCAGACTGTCTGCCCGTCACCAGCCACACCGCCAACATGATGCCTTCAGGTGAGTCTCATGCTCTTGGACGATCACACAGTGGGAAAAAAAGTCATACTAAATGCTAATAACAAAATGCACCTAACTGTATAGTGTTGCAGAACTAGGATAGCTAAAGAAATAATTCTATTAACTGTTTAAAAGGATGAGGAATTGTTTACCATATCTTTTGTTGTTGGTACAAACCCATCTGGCATTTGGCAATAATACTAATGCAATGTTTGGCCTGGTGTTTGTCAGGTACAAATCTGCTTTTATTTATTTACAACATGATCAGTTTTCCTATTAGAAAAAATATATTTTTTATTTTTTATTTAAAGCAAAGCCAGTTAAGAAAAAACAATCAAATAATATAGTTATAGATTTAAAATGATACATTTATCAAATGCACTACAGTTAAAAGCCTGGGGTCTTTAAAAATGTTTATGCTCACCAGCGCTGCATTGATTTGACCAAAAATACAGCAAAAACAGCCAAATATAATTACAAACTAGACCAACTGTTATCTAGTTTAATATATTTGAACAAGTAATTTATTTATGTGATGCAAAGCTACATTTTCAGCATTGTTACTCCAGAATCATTCTAATATGCTGATTTGGTTATCAAGAAACTTTTCTAATTATATTTAATGTTCAAAACAGTTGATGTAACTGTGACATGGTTTTTTTTTTTATGAGTAACTATTATAAATGAGTTCATAAATGACTTTTCTGTCAGCTCTGGTTAATTTGTTGCATCCTTGCTCAATAAATGTATTCATTTAATATGTCTGTGGAGGACAATGACTTATTTTTTTAATCTTTGATGAATAGAAAGTTCAAAGAACAGTATTTATGTTTTAAGTTTTTATATTATAAATTACTTTTCTGTCACTTTTGATCAAATCAATTCATTGTTGCTGAATAAATGTATTCATTTCTTTAAAACAAAAATAAAAATAATAAAAAAGAGTGTTGTATCACTAAATAAATCTATCACTATTCTATGAAACATTTCTTAGTGGAAAAACCCAACTCATAGAATTGAAAGAAGTTGCAAACATTACATCTGAAATAAGTGAGAAAGCTGTACTTGTATAGATCCATCTCTGCGGTGACAGCATTCATCCACTGGGAATACTTTCCTTAGAGGTTTTTATGAAAAACACAGAACAAGCTCAAGGTGATGAAAGAGAGACACACTGGACTATAAGCGGATGTCTTTTTGACCTCGTCTATATGATCCTAAAGTTCACGCATTATTTGATATTGTGTCCAGTCCTCACCGCTGTCATCACTCACAATCCGTCTGACTCTCACTCTCAGGAATGACCTTTCCAGAGATCACATCTCTTCATCTCAGGGGAAATGTTTTGGGAGAAATATCACCAAATCAATAGTATATATGTATTTTTATATATGAGAAACATGTATTCTACTTCAATTCAAATCAGAGAAGCAGGTGAGATTGAATAAGGTGTTTTTTTTTTTTTGTCACCAAGGCTGCCTTTATTTGATTAAAATAATAATAATAATAATAATAATAAAATATATATCCTATTTTAAGTATTATTTTTGTAGGTCATTTCTGGTGATGTTAAGCTGAATCATCATTTTCAGTTTCACATGATCCTTCAGAAATCATACCAATATGCCATTTATTATTATGTTGAAACCAGATGTGCTGATTATTATTATTTGAAAACTGATACATTTCAGGATTCTCTGATGAATAGAAAGTTCAAAAGAACGTCATTTGAAAAAGAAAACTTTTTTTATCATGACAAATGTCTTTACTGTGAATTCTGATCAGTTTAGTGCATCTTTGTTGAGTAAAACTATTATTATTATTTTTTTTTAAAGTAACTCTTACTGGTCCCAAACTTTTGAAAGATAATGTAAATTTTGTCCCACGGTTTTTTGTGACACCTCTCACAGTCACTATAGGGAGCAAGAAAAGACAAACAGTAATTTGTTGTAATAAGTCAGAATTATGTAGACGTGGCTAATCGGCTCAATTTGCACAGCTGTTACTTCTCCGCACATAATGATCAAAGCAGACATGTTATTAGTTTGACATGTTGATGGCTAAATTACCATGCTCTTATTTTGCCCAGTTTTGTCTCACACGCGAGAAAGTATTAGTGAAAGTTTGATCAGAAACTCGACGAATTGAGTCAAATCTCTGCTCATTGTTTGCCATAGTAAATCATAGCTCTTATGCATAATTACTGAACTGTGCAATTTAACACGGGCTCTGAGCAAGAAGATGCAAAACTCTCAAATGAAATGTTTTGGCATTTCTATTCACATGCACATATGCCCTCTGTTAACTCAGCCCCACTTACACCTGCGGAAAGTGACTTCGAGTGTCAGAGTATACAGCTATCTGAAGTCTGAAGTGTTATTTATCATAATGTGGTTGTTAATGTATCTGAGCGCTTAACTGCTGGCACTAAAGCAATGGGTGTTTTTAACAAGGCATCAAAGGTTGATCGCTTCATTTCAATGCCAGTCTTGTGCATGCACTGCTGAACAAGGCCGGCCATCATCTTGACGTGAGTGTTAGTGGAGGCTGGTCTCTGAAAGATGTAGCGGTGCTTGTTGAGTTTGATTACCACCCACGGGTTTACTCTGATCTGAACCAAATTCAATTGAATGTTCTGTGCTGCTCTGACAGCCGGAGGTCACTGTGCATATTACCAACTATTATCTGTATTTACATACTTGCTTTCCTTCGTTAAACGAGTTTAATTCTATTTTCAGATGCATTTGATGAAGGAAGGAATTATGCAATCTGGTATTCATTATTACTGCAATAATGAATTATTTGTGTAAATGTCACCTCAGCAGAGATGCGATGAGGTTCGGGAAATGTGGCAGTGCTTCTTCTGCAAATTCAAAGCAAGATGATCAGGGAAACAGGTGCCCATAGTCACATGAATGGGGATATACTGTAAGATTTTATATGTTAGGTTAAGGATTCTAGGGGTGCCATTCGGATATTTCACTTATAGTCCACAAGAGAAAATAATAGTGGAATAAAAAAAAAACGCCTTTTCAAAAGATTCTTGATTCTTAACCCTGGGTTGTTTCCAGATAACAACAAAGAATTGAGAATCAGGGGTATGTAAACTTTTGACCAGCGTCATATTTATCAATTCTACTAATAGTCTATTTGTGACCCATGCAGGCAAAATTAATCTTAATGCACTCATTTTAATTTACAGCAATACACAGCCTAGCAATCCCAATGCTCCAAATAGTAATTAAACATCTACAATTATCTTTATTTGTACATTTTCTGAGAGAATACCTTTTTCTCTGCTCGCTTCTTGCACTGCTGTTGACTGATGATATATGAATCGTGCACATAACGCAGCTTCAGCCGTTATGTTTGATTATTTGTTTTTCTTACTTGAATGCTTTTGCTTAGATGTAAAATGAAGAAAGTAGCTAATGCAATAGGCCTATTTGTTTCTTTCTTATATTTGTTCTACTGTTCTTGATTTTTTGCATCTGTTCTTATTTTTAATATCAAAGATGAAATTAAAAACGGCTTTATTGTGATTATTAATATGGTAATTAATATTGAGAAAGGAAGTGGAGGAAACAATGCAACATTAGCTGGTTTTGCTTTGGAACTTGATTTTTCTCTGAACTGACTTCGCCGACTTCAAACGAGCCAATCATTTTTGTCAGAGTCCAACAAATCATTTTGAAGGCCTTTTAATGGAGAATGAAAATAAAAAGAACTCATAATAAACATTGTGACTCATTTTGCCAGGTGCACAGGTCACATTTTGTCTTGTGGACCACATGTAAACAGATTTTATGTGAAATAACTTCAGGACAGTACTAAATAAAAAAAGGACATGCATTTTGACGATCCCTCTTTATTTGGTAAAATATTTTTTTGTTGCAGAAATGTACTGCGAAGTGTTTGTAAAATTTTGACCGAACTGTATATAGCATACATGTTAAACACTGTGTTATCAAATGTTCACACATTCTGATTTGTGCACTGTAATATACAGTTTATTTCAATTTAAATTACTTTTTAATGTTTTATTCTATTATTTTTTATATTGTTGTTGTTTTTTTTGCACATATATTACAAATATTGCAATATTGCATTGTTCACAGTCATGCCAATAAAACAATAGTGCCTTTTTGTCTGTCAATATCACAGATATTAGTGTCTGGTTTATTCCCCTCAGGTCTGCCACTGGTCCAGTCGTCCAAACGCTCTCATATGCACCTGTCCGCTTCTGCTTTGGGCAATGCATCAGCCAGCCTGCACTACCCAATGCCCCCATGTCACTATAGCAACCAGCAGACCACCTACGGCATGATGGCAGGTACGTCAGGTTACACACAAGTTACACAGGTGATTCAAGTATTGTTCTTCTGTGCATATGCATTACTGTACATCATATACACACACAGAATACAGGATTTAGGATGTGTGTGTGTGTGTGTGTGTGCGGTAATGATGTCTGATCTCTGTCTCCAGCACAGGAAATGCTCTCTGCCAGCATCTCCCAGACCCGCATCCTGCAGACCTGCAGCGCTCCTCATGCCAACATGGTCAACGGAGCCAACTCACTGCAAGGTAGACCTACAACCTGGGAAACACGACAACAACAGAGGACATATTTTCAAAGATCATAGTCAGAAGAAATCATGTATAATCAGAGACAAATAGTTATCCATGACATTGTGCTGGTGTCTGGTGTTATTGTGCCTCACATGACTCGTAGCCTTCTACTAGAAATGTAAGAGTTTAGCAGGTAATTTCAGTGTGTTTGTGCTTCCACCTAGTGTCTGTAATAAGAAATAACAAGTGTGTGTTTAGCGTGAGATTTAGTGGCGCTTACAGATGACTGTCCAAAAAAAAAAAAAATCCGCGGACCTATTTGCCTTCACCTCTTTGCCTATACTGTATTATAACTCATAGAATCATATTCATGTGTATGCGTTATTGTAAATGATTATGTTTAATGTAAAATAAAAAATATAATGTGTGTGAGGCAGGGGCAATATTGCTCTGAAAATATCTAGCCACTAGAGGGAGATGCAGATCAAGAGATTTAAGACACATTCAGAAATATTTTTCATCCCCATTGTATGGATGTAATATTTTGGAAATATTGGAAATATTGGAAATATTGTATATATATATATATATATATATATATATATATATATATATATATATACTTAATTGACAGTCCTCAAAAATAGAAAACTGGTAAAAAAAAAAAAAAAAACTAAAAAGAAAAAAAAATCCAGGTGTTGCATTTTTCTTGGAAAAAAATTGGAAAAAGAGATGATTAAGAAATATTAATATTATACATATATAATATTAAAGCCAACTCAGTTATACATCATCTTCACAAAACATATTAATTTCTCAAATGTGATTTATTACTGAAATTAAACCAGATAGATCTCACAGAAATAGACCTCACAACATCTTTAATACTGAATAACCTTTTTTTTGGCTGTTTGAATCTGTTGTTGTTCAGAATTACGAACACATGATATAGTTTGCAGGGTATTGAAAGATGTCCCAGTGTCTCTTGTAGTCTTTATGGTTAGATATTTTAAGATTTGATCTCCTCGAGTTATTATTCACGCTAACACACAGCCTTGACCTGTGTCCTGTCCCGTAGGAGCTCTGGCTTCACGCCTCTATAAGTTCCCAGAGCACAGTTTGGGTGGGGGCTCCTGTGCTTTGACCCACAGTTTACCGCCGCTGCCCCAGGCCCTGCTCATGGACGAGCCCACCCTAGGAGACATCAAGCAGGAGCTGCGCAGGAAAATCCGGCCCCTGGAAGAGCCGCCCGACATGGACTCACCTCAGATCCGTGAACTGGAGAAGTTTGCTAACGACTTCAAACTGAGGAGAATCAAACTAGGTTTGTCTTCTGAGCTGGACCATATTTTTATAACACTATGTAAAACATTGGCACATCATATTTATTATGTAACTTAGTTTATTTAGCTTAGATGAATAGTTTATATTAGATAAAGTTTATCTACATTCAACTGCACACTTTGTTTGCTTGACATTTGCTTGGTCATTTACACAACCTTCTCTGCCTAAACTGATAACTCTCGGTCAGAATAATCTGCAAAAGTAAACAAGATTAAATGCAGAAAGTCATTTTTAAAAGTAAAACTTTTAATTTGACATTGTTACAAAATGCATTTTTAAAAAGTGTTTAGAAACATAAACCTTTTTTATTTCGTTAATATCCCAACCAGCAAAATACGTTCGAGTTTTGCGAATGTGCACTCTAACATTCAGGACAGAAATGTTTTAAAAATGCTTTTCTTGCTTATGTGAACATCAGAGAAAATATTAAAGGAGTTATAGATTTTTTATTTTTTTTTAAACAATATGGGAACGCTACTTTTGAATGTTGTTTGAAACGTATTATACAAGTAGAAAAGACATTTAAAAGACATTATATGAACATCCAACTTAAATGTTTTATAAAAACTGCATAACATATAGTATAAATAATTTTTGTATAATATACTATGGTATAATGTGGTATAAATAACTTGTTGTGCTAATGTTTTGTTTACATTGCTGAAGACCATATGTTTTAATAAAAAAATTTTTTTAAATTAAATTTCTATTAAAGGGGTTCACCCAAAAAAATTTAATTCTGTCATTAATTACTCAGCCTCATGTCGTTCCAAACCCATAAGATTCATTCATCTTCAGAACACAAATTAAGATAATTTTGATGAAATCCGAGAGCTTTCTGTCCCTCCATAGACAGCAATGCAACTGAAACATTCCTGAGCCCAGAGAGCTAGTAAGGACATTAAAATAGTCCATGTGACATCAGTGGTGCAACCGCAATTTTATGAAGCTACGAGAATTACTTTTGAAAAAAAAAAACGAAATATCTTCTCTTCCGTGTCAGTTTTCTCCAAGGTTTCAGGAGAGCACGATGCATTTAAATATCTTAAATTGTGTCCTTAAAGTTGAACGAAGGTCTTACGGGTTTGAACCGACATGAGGGTGAGCAATTAATGACAGAATTAACATTTTTGAGGTGAACTATCCCTTTAACTTCACTGGAAGAGCCTTGAGGGAATACTACCAGAAGATAAAGCCATAGTTCTGAGAATGTTCCCCGTTAGCTAGGATTATATCAAGTGCAAATAAAATAATCTTGAAGATTTGAAGTACATTAAAAGTGCACAATCAATACAATTAAGCACACTTCTTTTTTCACAAGGGTTAAAGCTTCTCCTAACTTTTAGCGTTGATTGACAGGTTACACACAGACCAATGTTGGTGAAGCGCTGGCGGCTGTGCACGGCTCTGAATTCAGCCAAACCACCATCTGCCGCTTCGAGAACTTGCAGCTCAGCTTCAAAAACGCCTGCAAGCTCAAATCCATCCTGGCAAAGTGGCTGGAGGAGGCTGAGCAAGCCGGTGGTGAGTCAACACACTCCTTATTTATTCACCATCTTATCATTATCCCTGAGTTTTTAATGAAAGCATAAGCTGGCAGAATCACTTCCCTTATTTGTGACTCCCATCAGCTCTTTTTAATGAGAAGATGGGCATGCATGAGCGTAAACGCAAACGGAGAACAACCATCAGGTAAACGGGGAATCTGACCTACACAGAAAACAAAAGCCATTATATCAGCATCTCCCTCTAATTAATACCTAATTAGTTCTTAATTTCCTCCCTCAGTCTTGGGGCTAAGGAAGCCTTAGAAAGGAATTTTGTGGAGAAGAGTAAGCCATCATCTCAGGAGATTGTGCGGATGGCGGAGGGTCTCCATCTGGAGAAGGAGGTGGTGCGCGTTTGGTTCTGTAACCGCCGGCAGAGGGAGAAGAGGGTCAAAACCAGCCTACATCACAGCTCCTTCATGGCCAAAGAGACCGCAGCCTGTAGACCTTGAAGATCCAGGGTCTCAGCGATGCTGATGTGTGACTAGCTACTGGCAAAAAAAAAAACACCACCAACCTTTGGCAGTGAGTGGGTTTATTGTACCGATTCACCAGCAGGAGTACTGGATATGCTGTAGGGACCCCAAACATTTATTTGATCACACTTAAGAATGTCTGAATGTTATATCATCAAATATCAAACCAAAATATCAAATCAGTTTGAAAAAGGTTGTATTTAGAAGATGCATGAAGTCAGTTCTCCTCAAGTTCACACAGGAGTCCTATCAGAGCAATTAGAGGTGTGGAGAATCACATTAACTAATTTGTGAATATATGATCCACTAACGTTTTACAAATACTTAGTGCCACAATACTATTTCTTGTTAATGAACATCCAGTTTTATTGTTTAAATCCCGAATTTCTGATGACTTTTGTACAGAGCCCCGAACATGACATGCAGGAAGAAATAGTGGGCTATTAGTAAATTTACTTACTAATAAATAGTAAATCGAGGGAACGCAGTGGTTATCGTGTGCATGTTTTAGTTCATTGAGGGAACGAATTAGTAAATTGTGCGGACAATTTATTTATTTTTTGTTGCATGTCATGTGCGGGGCTCCGTACTTTAGTTTTATTTGAACAGGTCATAATAAATGGCAGTCGGTGTCAGATTATGACATTCATAGATTTAAAGGGGTGCTTTTAGTGTCCAAATACAATTTTTATTTAATTTAATGTTTTTCAACTTTGACAGTTTGTTAAATATTGTGTTTAAAAGGGTTAAAATAAAGTTATAATGCAGTGATATTTATACATTTGTGTCCAAATTTTATTTTATTATGTTTTCTAATGAATAAGACCATTTAAGCAACCCCTTCACTAGAATTGAACCTTGAACTATTAAAAGACAACATTTTTCACATTTATTTTTATAAAATTGTTTTTGCTCTAAAATGGGATACGTGATTTCTTTATCACTATTTTTGGACCTGAAGATACAATTTAAAATTGCTTATAAGGGCAGAAAAGCATCTTGATCCTTTTTAAAGTATTTAAAATAATGTATTAATCATTCATATATTTAAATGCATTCCAATCAAAGTTTAATTTATTAGCAAAATATGCAAATATTCTGAAAGCATATCCTGGAAACGTGTCATTGCACTGTAGATTTTTGTATGAAGCAAGTAAACCTTTTTGTGATGTAATTTGTAAAGAAATTATAGATTTGTCCAAATAAATGACTAATAATGTGGTCATGCTTGGTCTGTCATATTATCATAAAATCCTGCATGTCATTAGCTGCTCTATAAAGCAAACTGTGTTAGGCATGACATTTACATGCTTCGCATGAATTGTAACAACATGGTAAGTGTGTTGTGATTCAGATTATTAGATATAATCAAACATCATTGCATTGGAAGAGAATTATGCATCTATCATGTGTGTATGATGTGTGTTTAATTAGTTGTCTACTGCATGCAGTGGAATCATCAGAGCTCTGCTGGGTTTTACTGAGGGATTATTTACAGTATTACATTGTTCCTGACAGTGTTATAATGAGGCTCTCACCTGCACACAAGCGCTCTCAGCAGAGAGATATGGCTGATGATCTATATGATCATCATCTCTTGCCATTGACTGTGTCAGCAACACATCCCTTAACTCCCCATGGGATCTAATAATGCATGCAATAAATACAGTATACTCTGGGATAATGTTGGCAGGATCTGACATTTTCAGTATATATATATATTAAAAAAAAAACAATCATACAATAAAAATCATACACAAAAACAAAAATCATAGATTTGTCCACATGTATTCCAGCAGATTCTGCACTTGACAGGTTTTTCAGTCCCAACGCTAGCAGCAGTTACACATCCATACCACATTAAATTACTTTAAAATTAATGGACTGCACCATGGTTCATTTAAGAAAGGTCACTCTACAAACTCATTAAGACCTTATTTAAAAACCATGTTTCGTTATGATTATGACTAATGATGTCTAATTTAATGAAATGCTCTAAAAGGCCATTAGAAGAATCGTAGAGGTTCGTAACGTTTTGACTTCTAACAGATCAGTACAGGTCACCCTCTTATTTTCCGCTGGCTTCTTAATAGTTGAACAAATTTGGTTATAGTATAAGTTAAACATCAGTTTTTCACAAATGTGAAGGTACTTTATTAATTAGAAAATCAAATCAAAGCATAAACTGTACATGTATATACACACTATCGGTTAGAATGGACAACAAAATCTTTTTAATACATACAGATGAAGTTGAAAAGAATAACTGATACTGCAGTTCTTCTAAAAGGCTGGAATACAATCCAAACAGATTTTAAAACACAATGTTTGATCCCCTCCAACTGGATGGACTCATGGTCTGTGCATATCATTCACATGTGATTCACAATCTGTTTTAATTTTGTAAGATCATTAGACAGGGTTGAAGGGTTCTTGACTTCATTACATTATCATATCGACAAAGATTCTCATGCAAGATATGTTATTTTATATATTCAAAAGTTTATACAAAACCTCACTGCAAAGGAAAACTTTTTCCGTAACTTACATCCTTAAGTCATACATAACCTAAAAAGACATGAAAATACACAAAATTAGAATTTTTTAACTAACATGACATGAGATGATAAGCCCTATAATGCATGGGAATTCAGTGGAGTACCAAATCTTCATGTTTGTGTACATTTAAAGGATTTAAAGGACAATTAATGGTCACAGTAATAGCACCCTTAAAAGTTAAAAGTAAAGTGTGTCATTTTTGCACACTAGCAGAATCAAGCAGACTGTAACAGAAGTATGCTCTAATAGTGTGAATGCAATCCAGATGTACTATATTCACCGTGTAATTGTCATGTGACAGTTGTGCCACAACATTGTTATTCACAAATCCACTCCGAATGGGAAAGTAAAATGTCCATCGTGTGCACTGCTATTTTACTGTACCATTTTATGAATACTGTGAATTTGAACATACTACTGTTTACATCGTATATATTAGGGAAGTATGCATTTTTGACCATTAACTTTTTAATATCCCCACCCCCTAATTTGCTATTGGTCACCCAAACAGATAGACCCGCCCCACCCAATCATGCTCCATTTAGAGCCACTGGTGGTGCAAAAATGACATCCTTCACCTTTAAATAACTGCAGCAGATTTGAAGAGCATTTTGTCAGTCTGCTGTTTATATCTGACCACAGAATCTCCTCCAGTGACTCACTGTCATACCCCAATAAGAGTGATTGACATTCTTCCTTTATTTATCACTTAGACGCTCTCTTTTCCCACACTGAGTCCTTTGGTGGCAGTGGGTACAAATGTGTGGAGGGTGAAGAGATTTAGTCCATTCCCAGAGCCTTCAGCTGTCTCTCGATCTCGGCGTCTGAGATGGTGGCCGCTTTAGACTTCGCTGGGGAGGCGCCAGGGACGATCTTTCCTGCTGAGGGGGCTCTTACCATCTGCGGAAACAATAACAATCAAAGCCCTTTATTTGAGCAGTAAAACTTCAGATTTCACAGATCACCTGGTGCTGCAACTCTATCAGCATAAGCCTCCGTTTAACTGTTGTTTTGGGCAATAGATGTGGGGCCAATCAAATACGATTATTATTTATCCCAACAGAGCCCAAGCACTTTATTTGGGGAAAAACAGGACAAAGAATCTGTGGAATATGGTAACATGAGTATTACATTTTGGCCCAAGGGAATACACATCTGTTGCAATCAGATATGATGATTCTGCATCTCATGAATCTAAAGAAAAGCCTACAGTAATCGCAGCCAGAGTCCAGCCATCTGCTGAAAGCTGCCGCTGGGGCCATCGCCAGAACAACACAGACTGAAAGAAAGCGTACTACCTTTCCTGAGATCTCTATGCCGATCTCATCCAGCACCTGGTTCACGATGTCCTGGCTTTCTTCCTCATCACCTGATTCATCAAAAATCTCATCCAGTGTATCATTGACTGAGAACAGAAAGTTGTAAAAGTTACTGAAATTTGACAGACTGTCCCATTCAATAAACCAGTTTTGGAACCAGATGGAATTAAAAGGATACTTAAAATATTTATTCTGTCATTAATTACTCAGCCTCATGTCATTCCAGACCTGTAAGACCTTCGTTCATCTTCAGAGCACAAATTAAGATATTACTGATGAAATCCAAGAGCTTTCTGACCCTCCATAGACAGCAATGCAGTAAGGTAGTAAGGGCAAACAATTACAGTTGAATCCCTCGAGTATGTTCTTACTAACTTTTCTGGGTCTTGAATGTGTCAGTTGCATTGCTGTCTATGGAGGGTCAGAAAGCTCTTGGATTTCATCAGTAATATCTTAATTTGTGTTCTGAAGATGAACGAAGGTCTTATGAGTTTGGAATTACATGAGGGTGAGGAATTAATTACAGAATTTGCATTTTTGGGTGAAGTATCCCTTTAATGGGCATTAATCCAACTGGAAACCAAGTTTGTTTGCAAGGTAAGTGACTGAACAAGAGCTTCTGAGGATCTCAGGTTAGTGGCATCAAACTGTTGAAAGATATGTAGTATATGTCACATTAAAACAAATACAGAACTTTTTTTTTTTTGAACACTGTAGTTGGTCACTTACATGACACTCAAACTATCTCTTCCTGTCTTAACAGTCAATTTTTGGCTACAATGTGGACTAGGACTTTTGCCGTAAGGTCTAGATACTGAAATTAGTGGCAACCCAACACAGTGCCAAAATTGTTAATTGCACAATAACGAATTTGGATGGTTTCATGCTGTCTGTAGCCAATAATCCACTGCACAGAACACACTGTGTGCACAAACTATGCCCTTGTTGCAACTGAGACAGGTTTTAATATAGTCTGATTTATATTTTCTTTTAATTTATGCAGTTTTAAACATGGTTTTGGAGGATGAGAGCATGTCACACAATCTGTCCAGGTTGGCATCTACATAATTTGGCTGCTTCAGCCAAGCGATAGATAAAATGTGCCGAAGTTGTCTGGATGAATAGCTAATGATGTGAAGTTAAATATGGGAAGTGCTGATAAGCCTACTTATTTTGCTATCCTGACTATGCGTAATTATATGGTGAGATGAATTGAAAAAATGCAATGCAACTCAACATGTAATACATAGTTAGTATATCATTTAGCATCATTTCTTTCCCCTGAACACATCTATCATCTGAGAACATCAAAACCAGCCTCTAATGTGTGTCAGGTACGTCCGAGAACTTACTCATGTCCTCCGTCATTCCTATTTTTAAGTTCTCCTTCTGGAAGTCCTGCATCGTCTGTATTGTCTTCTTGGGGTCCAATTTTTTATTGACAGTCTGCATAGTCTGAAAGACAGAAAGAGTTCAAGCCATCCATCACACTCCCAGAGAATAAACAGAGCATCCTTACGGTGCACAAAACGGTAATAAAAAAACACATGCGCTGACAAAAATCCACCACGGAAGAATACATTTTGAATGCAGCTCAACATAAATTTCAACTTCACACCATTTGGTGAGAAGGGGGAGTACAGTAAGTAGATGACACGAAACATAAAAATAGGTTGCATGGAGAGAAGTGTGTTTTACTGTCCCTCTGGGCTTCTAGACTGTGGCAGACACACATGAAGAGTCCTATCTGATTACAGAGAATTATTTACACACAGCCTCATTATCACCCATCGCATATCTATTACACCAGCTTATGATTGACTACAAATCCCATGATGCATTAACAATCAGGTGAGGAAATATTAATAGCTTCCTTGCTCATACAATATGGATTGGATACACACACTGAATTTTTTTTTGTGGAAGTATGGCTTGTAAATGAGTGAGAAAACAGTATGAGTAGTTAAGTAGTAGTTGAGAGACTGAATTTAAATGGCTGAAACTGCATTTTAATGTGATGTTTCTACATGGCTGTAGTGATTAGTAAAGATAAGACATGCTTTAGAAGTGCACACTGGGTATTTGCATGTTTTCCTATTTAACAAAATAGTGTCTCCAGAGGAAAAATGAATAAACCTAACCATCTCATGCAAAATTTAAAGTGTAACAATTAGGCTTAAGACAAAGGCAAGTTGTTGAGATTTTAATGCCATGTGTACAACTGAAACTATTCACATGGCAAAAGCTGTGCTGTACGGACATTATTTATACATATACAATAACATTGATGAAAATGTATTCCCATATATTAATGATCAATAAACTATCTTAACTATATTTTACAAAAGGATTTAGCAGGGTTATTATATAGTTAACTAAAACTAAAATCAAAATAATACAAAATAAAATACAGAAAGAACATAAACCTTTTTCAGCTAAAAAGTAAAGGTTTATTCATATTTTCATTTTAGTTAAATGTACCGAAATAACTAAAAACTATACAGATAAACACACAAAAACTAATAAACTAATAACACACAACCAAAAGACCAAAATAAAAACAGAAAACATAATTAAAACCAGCTAAAACCAGAAAAACGTCTTTATAAAATTTTATTTAAAATGCTATAATGTGTTTTAATAGCTTAAATAATGTGTTCAAATTCAGCTTAAATTCTCCTAAAAAAACAATAATACAATTACACAATAAAAACTTTATGTTATATACATATAAAAAAATTAAAAAACTTCTGGTCATATTAAGATATTAATCTTATTAACCAAGTCCTTTAAGAGAGCTTGCTTAAAACAAAGAAAGCCACCATATAAACTGCATGTATAATGTCCTTCTGGTTGATTGCAATCACGTTTATTGAAAAAATAGATAAGCTAATTAATTCAGCCGATCTAAGTGGCATAGAGGAACAACATGTCTCATATTTCAAATGCTGTTCATGCATCAGAGAAAACCCCCAAATGAGCAGTAATAAGGACAGTGTGAATCAACACATAAAGACTGCCCTGATACGAGCGGTTTCTAAATGTTGTGCAGAAACTATATAAACTGGGTCACAATAACAGCAGTGAAGTAAGGAGCCCCTCAACGACATGATAATTAAACCCTGTTTAAGGATTCTTTTGAAGTTATTCGCTACATAAGGGATTCTGTTTTTCCAGCACTTCCCGGGAACATCAGGCTACATGTGAATAATACAGAGCCATCATCGGGGGGTGGGGGAGCACTGGGACTGCTGTAGAGCCCTGAAATGAGGGGGTACCACTCCATGGACAGCGATGAAATAACTCATTTGGTAGTCATGCAGATCCATTCGGAGGTCTGAGCATCTCACCTTCGCTGTGGTAGACATGGCTCCAGCCATCTTCATCTGAGAGTTCATGACTTTGGTCTGCGTGGACATGGACGTGACCTTGGAGCTCACGGCGTAGGTTCGGTTCTTCTGTTTTCTGAGCTGTACGAGCTGTTTGGCGAGTATCTTGCAGGCTTCTCGGTTTCCGGTCTTAGCCATTTTTTTGATTTCCATTTCCTGTTAAGAATTAACACATCCAGTGAACAAAGGGTGTTTCTACATGTAATTGGAACAGAATTGAGTTTTGACTTTTAAGACAGAACAAGTCACCCAATTTGTGCCGTGTTTATACTTGTTTAGACCCAGAGGTCTGTGTTTTCTTTACATTAGTAAATGTCTGAAAACAGCTCTCTGCCCTGAGGAACTTCAAGCAGTTAGGTGTTTTGGTGGAAAACTGAGTGTGTGTGTTTCTGCAGAGATCTCCCATGAGAGTGTGTTAGTGAGGGTGGCCCGTCAGAATTAAAGCCTGCAACACTACAACACACTCTCATGTGCAGCACTAAAGGCTATTCAACTCTCTTTTTACAACGTACTGTATCTAGAAAATATTGTGAGACTAGATAAATATTTTTCAAATAAAATCCCCTTCCTACCTAGCATCTGGTAAGTGGAAATGTAAGCTTATTGAAAAGTCAATCACTTCCAGAATTTAACATGTGATCACCTGATGGAGACCATTAAAGCTGTAAATTATGTCATTAATTACTCACCCTCATGTTGTTTCAAACCTGTAAGACATTCGTTCATCTTCAGAACACAAATTAAGATATTCTTGATTGGGGGTGCACGATAAATATCATCCTAACTTTCTGGGTCTGGGAACATTTCAGTTGCATTGCTCTCTATGCAGGGTCAGAAAGCTCTCGGATTTCATCAAGAATAGGGGCGTGATAAATATCCTCTGATCGTTAATGCGCATCTCATCAGTAAAGCCGGTTCTCTAATCAGCGGTAAATTCCATCAGGACAAGCTGCGCAAATCCACGTTCATTATCAGCGTTTATTTGCGCAACTAGTCAGTTAACAGCAGCTCTGTGTAGTAACAGCTGCTCTATGTGAAATCACGCACCTGATGGAGAACCGGCTTTACTGACGAGATGTGCATTAACGATCAGATGATAGTTATCACGCCCCTATTCTTGATGAAATCCGAGAGCTTTCTGACCCTGCATAGAGAGCAATGCCACTGAAATGTTCCCAGAACCAGAAAGTTAGTAAGAAGATTGATAAAACAGTCCATGTCATCAACTCAAATTTTACGAAGCTGCGAGAATACTTTTTGTGCACAAAGAAAACACAAATAAAAACTTTATTCAGCAAATGTTCTCCCCCAAATCAAATCTTCTGCCATTATGGAGAGTACCTCTGCATGTACACAACTCTTTCGCATGGTGCTGCTGACGTACAACCATGGTTCTTTATGAAACCAAAAATGGTTCTTCGGGGCATCGCTGTGAAGAACCTTTTAGAGCACCATTATTTATTTGCTGCGCTGCGCCTTGTTTACGTGCAAAGGAAAGCAACGCGCACGTGGTACTCTTGATGACAATCTCATGTTTGGGTAAACTATTCCTGTAATGTATAGGGAATATAATATGGATTGCCATTTTCACTTGTTGTTGTTTCATAAAGTTGCTATAAATTGTGTAATTTGGGATGATATGGGTTTATTTCTGTTTTTCAAAATTTTCAATTTTGACTGTAATTAAGCCATGAGTAGTTTTGCATTGCAAAGAGAGTAAACGCTTCCAAAAAACTGTTTTTGAGAGGTCTGACATGTACATTTCAGTCTCAACCAATGATGATGAAGAAGTGTTTTGGAATGGGTATCATTTATTCATCAAAGATGCATTAAACTGACCAAAAGAGACAGTCAAAACATTTCAAATATTACAAAAGATTTCTCTTTGAAATAAATGCTGTTGAACTTTTTATTCATCAAATAATCCTGAATAATGCATCATTTGAAACAGCACAAGTGTTTTTAACATTGATAACAATTAACATTTCCTAAACAGCAAATCAGCATATTATTCTGATTTCTGAAGGATCATGTGACACTGAAGACTGGAGTAATGATGCCGAAAATTCAGCTTTAACATCACAGGAATAAAATACATTTTAAAATATTTTAAAATAAAGAAATCAAGGTTGCACTTTATTTTACAGTACGTGTACTTACATGTACTTATAGTGTACTTACAGTGTATTTATCTAAGAAAGTTCTGGTAATACAAGGTAACTACATAGGGTAGTGTTAGGTTTAGGGGTAGGTTCAGGGTTAGTACCTAGTTATTACATAGTTATTGTAATTAATATAATAAGTACATAGTATGTACATGGGGAACAGGACTGTAAAATAAAGTGCTACCGAAATCAAATATAAAATAATAATATATCAGTTTGCAGTTCTGTTTGGTTCCAAAAAGTTGTGCAGAAATGATCAAATTCACCTTTAAGTCGGTCATTAAATCCATAACGTATATCTCAGGCATGCTCTTTTTACCATTTCTCTTGTGTGCTCCTAATGTTAGTCTCTCAGGTAAACTCATGCTGATCAGCTAAACAGACGCATTAGACAGAATGAACTCTAATCACACACATTAGAGCAGGTTCTGCGCTGACATCACAAGATGCATGCTAAGCAAAACACCAGCAGACACATTAACTGCACTCACACACACACACACACACACACACACACACACACACAAGCACAGAGCACTGTCCTACTTTAACACACGATGATGTTGCATGCTGCTTCTGTCTATATTGCCTATGTTTGCCTGTCACTAACAAAATATGACTGGAATAGGGCATTTTTTATGGTTTCGCCAGGGTAAAATTGATATGCCATCATTATAAATATTCATGTATAGAGAGCTGAGCGAGATGAAGCTGTAGCATCAGGCCCATTAGAGATGTTTTATTGTCACGTCAGCCACTAGGCAGCACTATGGATTGAAAAACTAGAATAAAGGTGACAGACTGATGTGCTTAACAAAACCCTTTCAGACACCAGATAATGAAAAGTATGACCCACTTCAGATGACTAATAATTATCCAGCACTTGATAGATATGACACCATCTAGAGCAGTTTTTTAAGGCTGAAAAACAGAAACAGTTAACCCGAAACTCATTTCCTCCCCATCCAAAAACTCTTTAAATTGTATCCCAGATTGTCAACGTGTGTGGGATGTTAAAGCAGCGGCACATGACCGCCCTGCAGCTATCTTCTAATATAGGTCATTTAAAAAAATGAAATAGACAACAAAGCATATCCATGTCTAATTACAATAAAGACGAAGAAAAAAGAACCTCACTCTTGGGAAGCAATTATGCACTTTTTTATGTTTACATAGAAACAATTACCGTAAATGGAGGGAGTGAGCGGGAGTGTTGGATTCTTCTGAGCTTTAACAGCGTGCTGGTTTTTAACGGTTTTAGGCCACGTAATCTACCTGTTTCTAAATGCAATTAGCAGGATGATCAAAAATAAATTAATTATCTAACTGTTCTTTGATGCAATATAAAAGAAATCAAAGAATGACTTTCTGGCATAAGCAGTGAAGCATGGTGCTGGAGGGGAAGAGGTGGACGCTGGGAGTTGAAGTCAGCCGATATGAAACGGTTTTGTTCCACTTACCATTTGCTTCTCCTGTCTCTCCAGGGCAGCTCTGTCTCTGGTGATCTGTCTCTGGGTGCCTCTCAGCTCTTTGGACTGCTCTTTAATGATATCTGTGACAGGATGGGGCAGAGAAAAACATGCAATAAAACCGTCTGGAAAATCCTCATACAGTTCACTGATCTGAAACTGAGAGTTTTTCTCCTTCCTTTTTTCCCCTCCTCCTTTGGTCTCTCACTTATTCAGCCACAGAAAAAATAAAAACATGTAAAGGCGACAATCTACAGTAACAATGTAAAAGTTCCGCTACAACTTATTTACACAGTTTTAATTATTAATATATTTTATATACTGTACAATATATACACATTATTTTTTTTTAAAGAAAATATTTTTATTCAGTAGTGATGCATTACATTAATCAAGAGACTATGGTGAACGGTTACGAAAGATTCAGCAGCAGAACATTCAACAGAAATTAAAAAAATAAAATTAAAATGTAATAATATTTTTCATTATAACTCTTTGCACTATAGTAATAACTAATATCTAAAGAAAATATGAGGGTTTGCATATACAAAATTTCACAACTGTGTTTTGTGTGATTTTGTTTTATATAAATAAAATACAATAAAATAAGAAAATAAATAAATAAATAAATAAAAATACAATAAAATAAAATAAGAAAATAAATAAATAAATAAAAAAAATACAAATAAAATAAAATAATAAAAAAATAAGTAAAAAAAAAAATAAAAATAAAAAAATATGAAAGCATAACGTAAAGGTAATTCCACATCATGCTTAAAATAATTATCACTGCTTAAGTGAAATTTGTTTGTACTATTTTTGTGGTTTGTTGAAGAATACAGCCAGTATTTGTGGTCAAGAAAAACTGCTATGCTCCCGTTAAGGAAGAAAATCTATTTAGGCAACTTAACCACAAGAGGACTTAAATGGGCTTGATTCACAGTCTATTTTGGATCTGAATATTGCAGTTAATTAAATGAAATATGCTTTTTTTTTTAAAAAAACATTGTTTGGGAGCAAAGCCAGCAAGATCATGCTCTTCCTGTTTCCATGCATTTGAGGGACAAGTTAAACACATGCAGTGAACATAAGGATCCTCTTCATACTCCTCCTCTAAGGATGGCAGAGTTCAGCCACAATGCCTAAAGGGAAGATACGCTCTCCTACACCGCAATCAGCCCAACATGTGCCCTCACGAATGCCAATCATATCATAGCATCCCGTGAGGTTAAACTGTCAACATTAGAAGCAACAGAGGACATGGTATACAGAAAATACAAGAAAAGTTGTAAAAATAAGTTAATAAATTAAACTATAGGGGGAAAAAGTTTAATAAAATAATTATAAATGTTAAATTAACGATTTAAGATAAGGAAAAACCATTGCAAACTGATCAAAAAGTTAGTAGAAAGCAAAAAAAAAAAAATTATAATAAACATATATATATACACACACACCAATATAATTTTGTAAGTAAAAAGAACAATCGAATGAAGTTGTTCAAATATTAGTTAAAAAATTCTGAAAAGTATGAATTATGTAATTTATGACAGTAAAAAAAACTGAATATAATTCTACATGTATGTCCATTATAAAGTGAAACTAAAACTTCATTCATATTGTACAAAAATAAAAGTACAAAAAAGTCACAAAGAGTTTTTTTTTTTTTTTACATAATTATCATAATAATTTAGTTACTTGCCCATCTCTAAACCTTGATGAGAGTTTGTGTACACGTACAAGTCTACGCAAAAGATGACGTATCGCAAACGTAGTATTGAGGGAGGGTTATCGTCCACAAAACTCGCTGAGCTCAACCAACTCTGCCATCTGAGAGGATAGTTTGGCACGATGGCTCACCTTGGGCACGAAGGTCAAGAGGACAGAGGCTCGGGAATGATGGGAATTCAGCTTGACCATGACCACAGCATCAGAACGTGAGTAAAGACTATGACTGACTCAAATTATTTTATATCAGTTTACCTTCAACTCTTCTGCTTCACTGATAAACGTCGGTCATGTATTATAGACTGTGCCATGTGTAGAAGGCTGTATAGGCAGTAGCTATTTTAATAGCTGATAAAAGCAAATAAATAAATAAATAAGAACTTTGAAACATTCTCTTAAATAAGGATGGTGACAATGCAGAATAATGCTACAATGCTAAAAAAAAAAAAAAAAATGAAAAGCCTAAAACAAAACAAAAAAGATAAGTACGGTCTTAAAAATTATGGTTATTAAGTTATGAATGAGTGTTTCTATTGTTAACCACAGGCTTAAATGCAAGTGTTTGAATGATACAATGAGTTGAGTCTATGAGTTGAGGCAGATAACCTGTTAATCTAACCAGCTAACTATGCCAAATATTCAGAAATCAGTTTGATCTTCACAATGCTGTCCATTGAGGGAATGTTGAGCTCTCAATATAATAAACATCTATAATGTAAAAAAATAAAAAAATAAAAAAAAACTTTAAATGTAAAATAATTTAAAATAGACATTTATATGAGGTAACCAACATGATTCAGTCTAATCTTGGTAAGTGGCTTTGTTACTTTTCACGATAAATCGTTTTCACTTCTGGTACAGTGAAGATAATTTATGTAATAATTATAAATCAAATAAAAACTCAGAAGACATAACGCATGGATCACGGACAGACACATGAAAACAACTGTATTTTTAAATATATAAAACACCTGTTATTATAATGCAGGTAGACGAATGTTTATTCACAGTCATTATTAATAACAAAAACACCTTTATAAACACAAGTAGCAAACATTCCGCATTTCTGACTGAGACTTCCGGTAGTAAACATAGAAAAACAGGTCAAACATGCTGATAAAGTTTCAAAAGATGCAGCAGGCAGACAGGTGTAACTTATATTCAGGGATCTAACCATTAAAAACTATAATACAGCAATTAACAAAGTGACTTACCGTCAACTGTCTTCTTTTTAAACAGGGATGCCATGATAACTTAGGCTTTGTTTTTCTCTTTAATTCAATGTTAACCTAGTTTCTCTCGCTATCTAACTGCCTGAGCCTAGCTGTGTATCGATCCTCTCAAAGGTCTCGTTTTCCTTGTTTTGTCAGCACAACTGACTGACTCTCTCGCATGATGTCAGAGTCACGCCGCGCTGTGGGGAGGACGTCACGAGCGAGGGTCTCCTTCACGTCCTGTAGGGGGCAGCGCCTCACTCCACAAGGCGCTCTGAGCTTCTGTCACTTCAGCAGTTTCGCAAACTGCACACGCTTCTGTGATGGACATTTTCAGCAGTGTCCTGGAGTGCAACTTGAACATAATTCATCTAAAACAATTTCTTCTACATTATTATGCATGCAGTTTTTATGAACTCGCAGTAATTGAGTTTTTGTTCTCTAAAAAAAATGTAATTCGTCACACGACTGTAGGACCATTTACAATGAAGAAGTCAGGACAAAATGTGATTCTCACTCTAGATGGTTTAAATGAAACTTGCCACCTTTTGCTTTCATATGTAAAGGAGTAATTCATTCCTAGACCATGAGTTAAACAAATAAACAAAAAGATCAATATGTCAACTAACCGCATAATGACTAGTCTAGTCAAAACAATCCTTTCTCCCTCAGTTTATTCCAGCAAATTTATTGGATAACAAAAGCACTTAAATTCCTACCATCGTGCAATATAAACAAAGCCATATTCTTCTGGAGTATCCATCACTCCTGTGGACTTTACTGCAGGTTATAGATGCCATAGCATTGTCAAATTTAATATTCTTATCAATTTTACGCTCCATCCATCTGAACAATTTGTGGCTGGGTTCCTTGTGGGTGTAATTCTCATGGTATGGTAAAGTGGAGCAGACAGGAGATTACTGCCCCACAGCTAAGAAAGCGGAGCCAGCGAGACAGGAGGAGCAGGGGGTGACTTTGGGAGGGATAGCGGATGTGTGCCCCCCAGCACATTATACCCTCTCTCTAAGGAGGACACGGCGCATCCTGGGGCATTATTCTCGTTAAGGTTATTAGGGAGATGTTTTCCAACAATCAGCAAGGTTGGCAACAGGGACTAGCACTAAATGTGCTAATAATGGTAAGAAGCCCACTGGTGATCCATCTTGCCCCAAGCACACAGACCAATTCTAGCCTGCAATAATGAGACAAAACTACACTTTTATTTGCTATTGAGGGTGTCTTTAAAGTATATTAAAATCTAAGTTTCATATTAGAGAGAGTCTTTCTCTGTGCCTTCGGAGAAGTCCCACAGAGAGTCCTCTGAAACATTTATCTCTCTGCTCTGTTCCCGCATTTGCCCGAGGCTGGCAGACGTTTAATGCTAATGTGCTAACTATGTTTCCAGACAATAATAAAAAGTAAGATATCTCATCTGTGAAATTAGATACTCTCACTTTTCCTGGTATGGTGTTGCTGTTTAGAGGAGCTGTACTGATCCACAATCCATTGCTAATCCTTCCACTTCGATGCTATCAATATCATTTATTTAAAGAGATGCAGTAGTTTTGTCTGATGACAAATTATGCAATGTAAAATTAATCACCTTAGACTGTCAAAATAATTTTTATGACACTATAATGCAAGTGTTCAAGGCATGACTGTTAACAAGACAGACTTATAGATGTATGCAAACAAGGAGCGTTGATTCTGGGTCTCATCATGCTGATTTAGTGGCCACATCTTCATGGTGATGAATGCGTTTTGCCCGACTGCTTTGAACTGGTGGCAGGGCATTAATATATCGAGTGACTGATTCCACTCCATCTGCCCCGGGAAGAATACCGCATCAGAGTGTCCCGTGCAATATTGTACTGGATGCCAACTAGGGATTACGGTAATGAGAGATTATCACCCCTGTTGAGTTTTTCTAACACACACACACACAGGAGTGCAGCGACATACTCTGCATGCAGTGCTTGTCACATACACTGATAATGACCACATAATTAATCAGTCCAATGCATGGATAGTGGCACACAATGACACCCTCAGCCTTGAAATGATCAAGTGAGGTGCTGCACACCTAAATGGGGTCCCAGTAGCAGGTCTTCTTCTGCGCTGTAGTAACTACAGCCTTAGGGTTAAACTGAGGCCAGAATTATTCAGCTGAGGCAAATGAATGGTATTTGCATGGGGAATTAAAATCATTAAAGGCAGAAGGGCATCAGGAGGACGAGTCCTTCATAGAGGCATAGAGGAACGCAGTCCTTCAGAAATAGAAAGTCTAGACAGAGTTTGTGTGCCAGCACTGCTCATGGTCAAACGGATGTTTCAGTACAAGCTGTATAATTATAGCAATTCAGGCAGAGATGCATGGAAATCAACCACAATCTCTGTTAATTACTAAAAGTGCTGGCACAGCAGAATGAAGGACCTGTGACTGAATCGCTGAGGTTTGTTACTAACAAAAGCTTGCTTGACAAGCCATTGTGTTCTGAACAACTTTCCTAAAATGGATTGTTAAATGTGTCTAATAAGCTGACTTCCCAATTAAATCAATGATCATAATGGAAAGCTTTCATCAGACGGCATGATTAAGTGTTTGGACAAAATGCATTTTTTTTTAATCTTAAAAAGGTTTTTAGTTTGCAGTTAAAGGTCTTAAATCAGGCTTTAAGTTCAAGTCTTGAATGTATAGAGTCATGGCAGTAAATGTTGCATGCATTGCAAAAAAGAAAAAAAATCTATAATTATAAAGTAATAGAGATCAGTTGACAGTTGTATTTTCACACTTTGACGAGTTGTTAATACAAAGCATTTGCATTAAGTGAACATACTGACATATTGTTATTTTCAATTTATTACTTATTTCTTTACTTTGTCTTACATTTGCATTCAAAATACCTGCAGAAACTCATTGTTTAATCCATCTGATATTTCCAATGACATTCAAAGAGCAAATAACAGTGTGATTGTCTCAAACTATTTTAACATGACATTAATCACAAATTTTCTTCAAAAAGCAAATTTTCCAAAAGGACTATATTTTAATAGAAAAGCAAACCATCCAATTATCTGGTGCTCATAGTCCAATCAGTGCTGAAGATGGTTCTGATAGAGTGGCACATTTATTTAAATGAACAATAATGAAGGTGACCAATTAACATGAAAAGCCTGAATCTGAACCTGCTCTATGGTGTTCACACCAGCAGGAAGGAGCCTCCTTTCAAGAGTCGCAAATGCAATTAACATTTTAATTTGTAATGCAGGACGACTGTGACAATGAGATTTCTGAACCAGCTGGATTGTTTCTGAACAATTAAAAATGCGAAGAGGATCTTTGTGTCCTAGGACATGCTTGTTGAAGTCCCATTAAGATATCTGTGACATATTTCACCATTTGTCTTGGGGAAGGATTTTAAATTTCCCCAAGAAATGATGTTCTTTGATTTTGCCCGTGACACAAATTGAACCCCATTAAACCTTACGCCTCACTGATGTCGTAGAGATAACTGCTAACACTGCCTAAAGGCATGATGGGATAGTTATGCACATGATTACCTCATTCTGGTGGAGATATTGCAGTGTTCTCTGTGTCTTGTGAAGCTTATGAATTATAGCACTCTAGAGAATACACGATTTCACATGAACATCTAATTTAACACAATTTGTGGCTCATTATGTAAACATAACTACATTCCTTCAAGCTTCATTTTAACAATCATGAAACATCATAACACATCAATTGACCATAGCATTACTGTTCAACTGGGCTCTACTTAAACCTGCCACGACAGCAAGGAACCTGTCTTTCAAATATTAAAAAGAGAAATAACACATGAAGTGGATTTTTGCTCTGAGTATCAAGCCTTGTGCACTGATACTGTATGAAATGCCCCACTAACACAATTGTTTTTCATCTGACAGATTGCTGAACATACAAGTAAGTTCTCTCCCACTGAAGGCTTCAGTAAGTATTAAAGCAAAGAATAAACATTTAAGAGCTCCTGCTTCCTGAGACTCTTGGGATTTATCTGTTCCTGAGGGCTACGCTTCTGCACAGCCATCTGGAGGAGACGAAGAGAGGACGTTCAAGAAGAACTTTCATGAAGATAAATCCTGCCAAAGATACACTTAACATTTTTAAAATAAAAAATAAGCATTGTATCTTGGTTGTATCTTGACCTAATAAGTATTACATGTTGTTAAATTGATAGACCCCTTACTAAGAAGCACTCCATTGAACCTGCTTAACAATGTCTGTTTATTCAACAGTACAGTGTAGACATTTTCCAGCCACCTCCATGCACAGTTTGTGTATTTTTAGCTTCAATCCTATACAAATGTGAAAATTATGATAAATATTGCAGGGGCACATGAGCAGTAGATGTTGGTTTTAAGTTCTGTGTAAAATCCTTTTTAAACCAATCCTATTTTACTGAGAAAAATATGTCTAAATCTGAAAAAAAAAAAAAAAAGTATATTCCAAGTTGAGGTGGAAAATTATGTGCTCAATGATGTGGGATATTTAGAAAATGAATTACATGTAAAAAAAAAAAAAAAAAAAAAAAAAAAAAACAATTCCAAGTTGAAATGTAAAAAAAACAAACAAATTATATTAAATTATATTACAAACAGACTGTGAGAGTGTCAGGTGAAATTCAGATCAATGGGTGTCGATCTTATCTTTAGTGTCTAACAGATTTTGATAATGTGAGTTGATCTCCATCTTCATTTGTCAGTACAGTAACGCAGCACTAACAAAGTTGCTGTGTTACTCTAATTTGCATTTAATTGAGGGTTAATGCCACTCAACCTCTGGACAGAAGTCTTGTCCGCAGGCAAATTCTCACATGCAAAGGTCTTGTCTGGAGTGATTGTATTTAGATTGCATAATGCATCAACCTGTATGTCTTTTGTGCCACACCTGTGACAACTTCCAGCAGTGCGGATTGTAAAGACCACTTGATCATGGGAGCAATGATGAATACAGCTGAAAGACTGCAGCATTCCCATTTCAGTTGAACTATTTTTTTAATTTTTTTATTTTATTTTATTTCTCTCATTCATGCACACCAGACTTTTTATGTAGATCACTGTTTTTTCAGAGTGGATTTATAAAATGAAGTGTGCAACAACTGCCCCCTACAGTACTTATTGTTAGAGGTAAAAACGTCTTTCCATCAACCTGTAACCTTTGCTTCCATCTAGAATTAACAAATCATGAACTTTGTTATAATTTCTATTGACACTCTGTGGTGCCTTGGCATTGGAAGTGATATGAAAGCAAAAAAGGAACCCCCCCCCCCCCCCCCCCTCATTTTTTTTAATGATCACACTTTATTTTATTGTACTTTAATTTCCGTTGTTCGCAAGTAAAATGACTCCACCACATGGGGGATTTATTAAAATGTGTGTCAGTGGAATTTGAGCCTTTGAAGCAATCCTTTGTTAGCTGTGAGGCAGAGAGAGAGAACTAATTCACTGCTATAGCTCTTCTGTGTTTCCTGCTCAAACACTTATGAAAAAAGATTATGAACATGATAAGAATTATCATAAGAGTTATATTAGAGTATATATATAAAGTGGAATGGTGAGATTCATGCAGTTAGGCCTGTAGGGTTAACTTGGATCGACAGGAGAAGTCTTCGTTGCTCTCTACTGAATGTGTGTGTGTGTCTCTGTGTGTGTGTGTCCTGATGTGGCTGTAAGTCCCTACCCAGACTGTGCCCTAGATAAACTTAGTATCACAACACCACTGAATTATTCGCATCTCTTTCTGCATTCTGTCTAACCATCAGAGTGAATAAACCATTGTCATTACAAGTTCAGCCCTGTCTACACGAGCAGATGAGATCAAACAACAACTGGGAACAGAGCTAGGCAGGGCAAATTAATAATATAATGAACCATCTTGTATTTTCTAAATGGCTCCCCATCTCATTAGGTTGCTTTGTTACAATGAATAAGTTCTCTCCTGTTCTGTAGTTGACTAGTCTTGATGCAAGGTTTTTATATATATATATATATATATATATATATATATATATATATATATATATATATATATATATATATATATATATATATATATATATATATATATATATATATATATATATATATATATATATATATTGATTATTGGTATATATCATGATAATAAAATGTTGATAAAATGATCAAAATGTTGATCCATTACTTTATAATAGATCATGAATATAATCTATTCTTCTCTTGCTATGTTTGCAAATGGAAAATGGGTCATGGGTCATTCTCACTTTATCCACCTGCCCTTCATTTCCAACTTCTCTCTCTCTGTAATATGAAATATTCAGTTTATTAATAATAGAAATAAAGACCAGTGTTGTATATATCCTGTCTATTTTAAAGACTTGAGGTTTTGTCCTCATGTGTTAATCTGGTTCCCAAGTTTGTTACTAAATTAACAAACTCTAACTGTAAACAATTAATTATTGAAAAGTGGATATATGTAGATTTATAAAAACTCTCAACTACTTTTCTGCTAAAGCTTTTATCAGCATTTAATAAATTTTTTATAATTTAACATAAATTGTAATACATAATATTATTACAATGCAGGTTATTAAAACAAAACAAAAAATGAATAAAGAAAGAAAAAGATGAATTCTTTGTCTGAGAGATTGTTTAAATGTCTAATGTTAAATCTGAAAGACAATCCCCCAGTAAATTGTGGTTTGGACGCTCAGCTGGTCTACAGCAGGTGGCAGCACGTGCCTAATGCAAACCTATCTAAAACATTGCTAATTATGAGGACAAGACGTGAAATCAAAACCACAATTATTACAATTTACCCTCAAGCGCTTAACATATTACCATTACCAACTAATATATACCACATTATCAAAGGCCATAAGTGAACATAAATTAAGTTTAGGAATGCAAAGCAATAATGAAAAACAAATGCGTAGCTAATGCCCATAACAACCTCAGCTAAGTATCTGTTAAGTATTATTTAAGAGTTAGCTTTGAGCGTTTACAAGATAATAACTCTTTATCCAGCGACTTGTCTTTTACTAGTGTGGTTTGTGAATATTTTTCTCAGTTTATTCAGCGAAGCCCTGGTTCCACCAATCAGATCGCAGCGCTCCAAACTTCCCACCAATCAGAGCAGCTGCTGTAACTTCCACGAGCAGCTCGCGCCTGTCGCTCTGTTTTGATGCGCTGTCCGTCTGTAGGTGGTGAAGCCTCGATGGGGACACTTTTGTTTTTATGCTAATATTCTCTTTCACAAACCGCGGAGCTTTTGTCAACGCTCAGGTTTATATTGGGGGGGAATGATGACAACATGTATCTGTGGCTGAGGAAGCTGCCGTGTTCCTGAAGAACCTCTTTAGATCGTGTAATCCTCTGCCATGAGTTGTTTGGATGTTATGTATCATCAGAGTTATGGAGCTCATCACTACTTGCCCACGACATCAGCAGCAGCAGCGGCTTACAAAGCGGCATATTACCAGCAGCAGCAGGTATGTCACAACTCATGAAGAGTTAAAAAAAAGTTCTGCTTCAGATATTTATATATGCGTGCAGGACGGTATAGTTCATTTATTTTAATGAGGATAGCAGAATAAAGTAAACTGTGACATATTACACCCAAACTTTCTTCATACAGTGGACTACCAGTAAAAAAATATATATATATTGGGATAAAAATGTATTCACTTTGATCTAACCATGTTTTGCTTAAGTGTTATTTCTTTATATGCTAATGCAACATTTTACACCATAGACTGAACAAAATTAAGCATTGCTCGGCTAACATTTCTATCAAAGTTATCTGATATGATCAAGATGAATTTGTTTACCTCTGTCATACTTTATTGCCATTTTTAAGTTATAGCAAATAAACTGTGAAAATGTGAGAAATGTTGAAGGCATCTGAATAAAATATGGTTCGACTGTATAGTGTATATATATATATATATATATATATATATATATATACATATATATATATATATACATATTTAAAACATATTTAATAAAGTTGAAGTTGCAGTCAAGAAATATTTAGACCCTGTTCAAAAACATCTCAGAGTCAAGATTTAGTTCATGAAGCTTTTTATTACATTTTTTAACATTTTAGGGTTACATTTTATTTTAAGCTGCCCCTGTTACAGTGTAATTGTACATTTAAGTACTGAGCAATAATAATAATTAACTACTATTAACTTGTCTTAAGATTACTTGCATGTCATTTTTGCATCATTTATTGTTATTTTTATAATAGTAAGACTCTAACTATACTTACTATAATAGTAAGACTGTCTCCCGGCTGATTTATTATCTAAATACTACTGTTATGAAATAAAACCGCATGACATTCGATATAGAATTCCTCAAATTCCATGCAGTGAATTACAGCTGAATGTGTTTAAACAGTCTCTCATACGAAAATCTTCACGGGCGTAAATCAGCGTGCCACTAATGTGCCAAGAGTGGGCACTGGGCCATCGATTCAGTCTATTTTTGTGGAAGACCAGGTGGTGAATGTGTGCTATTAACCCCTGAGCAGTTATTCTTCACTATCTGTGTCTTTCAGCAGAAGAAGTTCAGTGCCTACGGCAGGATGCAGGATTCAGAGGAGTTTCCCTCGGACTGTGGCCAGAGGAAGCAGTCTGGAGCGCTGAAGCCCCGTCCTGAGCCCGAGCGTCCACGAGAGGAGGAGCAGAGCGCTGGAGAAGAGGAGCGCTGCAAGGAGACGCAGCCCGCCGAGGCCAAGTACTTGAGTGCCAGGTGTGTGGTCTTCACCTATTTCCGAGGAGACATCGGGGATGTGGTGGACGAGCATTTCTCACGTGCACTGAGTCAGGCCAGCGCCTTCAGCAATGATGCCAAGACCGGCAGACTTCACTCCGGAGGACCATGGAGAGGTAGAAGACAGCGTTTCATGGGGATCTACAATATTTGTAATCCTAAAATCCAATAATAGTGCTTATAGATAAATGTAGTTATTCATTGAATTGAAACGAAGCATCGTTACGTTCAAAATCTGTGGGTCAAATTGACAATTTAATGAATCCAGTCACTCTAAATGTAAAAGTATATTTAACATTTTTGTGCATTTTATAAACAGTGGTGTAACTGTTTGTAAACATTTTAAGTTGAAAAATGTGCTTTCCTGAAGCTCAAAGAGTGAGATCATCCCAAAGCAAAAATTATGGGTCTGATTCCCATCAAAACTGGGCACCAAAACATCACAGCAGTGTCAATTTCTTCAGATGAACGCATCTTCCAAACGCCTAAATGTAACTAGCCTTATAGGGAAGTTGGGAAACTATCATAACAAAATACATACCATTTTTATCTGCATTTAACCATGACATTTGCAGGTCAAACTGATCCAAAAACAAACTTCATAATCATAATAGAAATTTTGTATGCATGTTCCACCACACCTCAGGTCTTTGTCTTGGCCTCTGATTGGTCAATATAGCTTCACTGCTTATCTAAACACATCCTGTGTTTGTTAACTTTTTTTGTCAACATCAGGATTTTATATTAAAAATGTATATAAAACTATATTAAAAAGTTTGTATTTTTACATTTTGAATAACTTTTTCTTGGTATGACAGGGGTGAATGTGATTTCACCAAGTGCAAAATGATCCTAGAACAACATTTCAATCAACCAATCAGAATTGAGGGAATTGAACTGCCCTCTGGTTTTAGGGATAACTTATGGGATAGGGTTAGGTCTATATATTTGGACAATAATGTTGATCCAGGATCATACGGTGACCGTATGCCAGGATACAACAAAACTATTTAAATCAGATATCCTGATATTTAGGAACTTTGGTGTGTTTCAGAAGGAAACTCCCACTCTGAGGGTCATCCGTCGTCCCTGTGGGGTAGTGGCTACCCGTGTCAGACCTCCTCTCACCCGGACTTCCCCCTCGCCGCTGCCTTCCACCCTGCAGACGCTGGCCTCTGGAGCAGCCACAGCCTCGCGCAGACCGGCCTGCACCCTCCCTCTGCTCTCACTGACTCCTGGCACTACGGCCTGGGAGCACAGGGTGGAGCGGGATACCCTCACGTGCACGAGATGTACCCTCACATGCACCCCCGTCACCCACCCCCACACTCCCACGCCCACCACGTGCTCCATCACGCCCACAGCCCCGCTCTGGACCCGCGCTTCAGCCCGCTTCTGCTGCCCGGTGTGAGAGCGTCTTGCAGCCCGACGTCCTGCACGGATGCAATCAAAACTGAGCTGGAGCCGAGTAGCATCCCAGCACCAAGCTGGCCCGCTTCTTTCCATGGGTCAGTGGACATCTATCATGATACAGGTGAGACAACTCTTCTACAGCATGGGGGCGTATGCAGTGTTATGGGTTGTTTAAATTATCATAGCATAGTCATTTTTGTTGGAAATAACAATGTGATTATTGGAAGATTTAGTGGATTAAATACTTTACAGTCATTACATTCACTACCTTACGAAAGTTTTGGGTCAGTAAGACTAATATAAGTATTATGCTCAGCAAGGCTGCATTTATTTAATTAAAATTACAGTCAAATTGTGAAATATTATTAACATTTAAAATAACTGTTGTCTATTTAAATATATTTTAGAATGTAATTTATTCCTGTGATTTAAAGCTGAATTTTCAGCATCATTACTCCAGTCTTCAGTGTCACATGATCCTTCAGAAATCATCCTAATATGCTGATTTGATCAGGATTATTTAATGAATATAAATAAATTTATTTGAAAAAAGAAATTTTTTGTAACATTATAAATGTCATTACTGTCATTTAGAATAATTTAATGCAATTTTGATTAATTTAATGCATCATTTCATGAATAAAAGTATTAATTTCTGACCCCTAACTTTTAGTACATCTAACAAATGAGTAAGTCGAGCATCAGTGCAAAAACAGCTTCACATTATGAGTTAAAGACACAAAACACTCAAATGAAAATTCATATTAAAACTCAAACTGCCTATAATAATCCCTTTTATATCTAGTTCTTCCTTGTCTTGACTAGTTTGAAGAATGTCACACTTTTCACATTATTCTATAATTTGCTTTCACATCTAAATAATGTAAAGCCAGATTTAAATGCCTTGATGCATGAAATATAACTACCATATCAGTTACAGGCTAATATATCTGGGGCAGTTTTGGATATGTTAGACAATGTTGGTTACTTGTGCATATTGAATATTTGTGCATCATTTTCTCTATTTTTACATTTAGATTCCTTTTGCTGACACATGTATTTAAAAAAGAGCTTAATAACACTTTATTGTAATCTTCAGAATTTAATGAACACCATTTTTTAAATTCTGTACATTCTGTGATGCCTAAATTATTATATATATATGCTGTATAAATGACATATGACACATTTCTGTCTTCCTCCATGATAAACCATCAGACCACACACCCCAAATGTTACGTTTCTGAGTAAAGCGAACATGTTTTAATGATTTATCTGCTTACCCTCAGCGCTCGATCAAGACAAAGCGAAGGCCAGTGTTTGGTTCTGAGACAGCGGAGATTCACTGGACTCCAGCCCTGAGACTGGACTTTCTTGGGAACTATTCAGGGCAACATCGGTCTCTACCAGTGAGACGAGCACCAAAACAGCTTTGGGGCAAGCCATCCTGTCTGAGCTTGTGGACAGAGATCCAGTTCTGGACGCTTCTGTAAAGAGCTGTGGACCCCAAATGAAGTTTAAGGCGTTTATCCCCCTCTTTCTTTACTCAAAAGAGGTTTTCTGGAGACGGTTGATGCTTTAGAACTGCGTTTATGTACTTACCACAGGTTCTGTTGAAAGAACTCATTGTATTCGTACATCAGGTAGAAATGTGTGAGAAGATCTTGATTTACTTTAATATATTTGTCTTGTGTTTTCGGTCCGTGTTAATAGATTATTTCTGATGTCAAATCACCTGCCTTTGAGCATCAAGTCATTAGTTTTACTGCTATACATAAACTGCTAAGTTTTATTGGCAATCAATCTGTTTTGTTTGGATGGATTTATTAAAATCATTTCAGTGATTACTGTCTCTTTAAATGGTGTCAGTCGTAGCGCTTCATAATTTCGCTTGTATTTCAAATCTGTTTACTTTGCCTCATCAATAAGGCATTTGAGAGGTCAGGGGCACCAAAACACTGCTTATGCTGCTCTTGACCAATTTTGGGAAGGAAATAAGGAGAACACAAAGTCCCAGAAGGGATAGTGTCATTCCGTTCACATGTAAGCTGCACAATCTGGGACGTGTCATAAATGGAGTTATATTGCAAAAATGTTTATGTGAATGCTCTTAAATGTCAAAAGTTGGTATGCGCTTCCTGTCTGGCGATCCGAGGCGACTTGAACAATTGTAGTTAAAACAGACTCCTCTCATCCACTGCAGATACTGTACGTCCTAATAGAGGTCCAGATAAACCCAAAGAATGTGGCGATCGGCCCCTCCGTGATTCTTTGACCCAAATCCACACCAAGAATGCAAAGAGCGCAGAATATGCAGTCTGGTGTGAAATCGAACATTATTTTGGAGGGCTGCAGCTTTACATATTTTTATGCAAGCGCAGTGCCAGATATTGCATGATATTCGTGGTAAAAGACAGCTGTTGGGCTGCTTGTCCTGTGGCAGTGTGAATGGGTGAGATCTGCAGCTGCTCCATACTGACGCACAGTTACACACTACTCCAGGATAAATAACTCGAAGATTGAATGGACACTTGTGGTGTGTTTTTTTTTTTTTTACTGTATTTGCAGAATATAATATTAATAAATGAAAAGGCTACTGAAGTGCATGTTTAGAAAGTGGACTTTGAAGTAACATCGAAATTAGAAGCTTTCCTTCGAACTAGATTTGACTTATTTGTTTGTCATGGTTTTAAAGAAGTGCACTTATTTTGATGTGCTGACTAACATACTAAAGCACACGTTCTTGATTATAATTTTAGCTTTAGTGTGTTATTTGGTATTATATTTAAAGTGAAGATATTTTAAATGTACTATATAGCAAGCAACAAATGACACATATATTTAAATATGTGACAAGTTTCGGTAATATTTTAGTTGATGTAAATGCTTGTCAGTGCATTCAACAGTACACTTTAACTATATTTATCATTATCATAATTATGAAACAAATCAAAGTGTATTTATTTCAGAATTGCACATTTAATTTATCGTGTTACTTGCTGTTTCTAATTAATTGGAAAATGTACTAGCAATTTCTGAGTGAAAATTGCTTCATTTTTAATAAGTGTGTCCAAAAAAGCACCAGATTTTAACAGCAATTAATAAAAACTATTATAAAATAATATTAATTAACATGTAATTAAGTGGCTTAAAACATTACATAAATTTTGCACTTAATGAGTACTCTTTATTATTAATATTATTATTATGGTTTTAAAGTTTTGTTTATCACAGTAAGGGAAAAATAACACAATGATAATCAAAATACTGAAGAAAAATGCTTTATAAACCAGATTTTTACACACATTTTCACAGTTCTGGCAAGTTATCTGCTCATTCTTTTTGTTGAACCACTCACTTCATGTGACCTTGGAGCACAAAACCAGTCATAAGGGTCACCTTTTTTGAAATTGAGATTTATATACATCATCTGAAAGCTGAATGAATAAGCTTTCCATTGGTGTATGGTTTGTTGGGACAGGGCAATATTTGGGCAATTTGAAAATCTGGAATCTGAGGGTGCAAAAAAAAACAACATTCTAAATAATCTAAATATTGAGAAAATTGCCTTTAAAGTTGTCCAAATGAAGTTCTTAGCAATGCATATTACTAATCAAAAATTGAGTTTTTGTATATTTCAAGTAAATATCTTCATGGAACATGATTTTTACGTAATATCCTAATGATTTTTGCCATATAAGAAAAATCTATAATTTAGCCCTATACAATGTATTGTTGGCTGTTTCTCCAAATATACCTGTGCTAATTACGACCTCTCTATTTACTTTTTGAATAATATAATAGGGTATATTTAGGGTTGCCATGATTAAAAGATACATATAAACAAATAATTTGCATGAAATTGGAAGGGAAATTGTTGAAATGGGTATTTATTTATTTAAATACTTTTACTTTTTGAATCTGTTTGTCATGAACTACCAAAAACATCATAATCTATTTGAGCTAAAACTTGTAAAGTCTTCAGCACTTCTGAGATTGGCGTCTGTGCTCGGGACTAAGAGGTGAAGATGGCTCTTGCTCTCTCAGCGGTGTACAAGGAAGCGGAGTTTGCTCCACAGGCTCTGCCCCTCCTTCAGGAAACCAGTCCATTGGAGACAGCCCTCACATTAGCATGGGATGCACTTCTATGCTAATTCCTGGCACCCCTCCGAGATGCTCCAGCCACTTCAAACCAGGCCACTGATACAGGACAAGCAAAAACAGAGCTTCATTCAAATCTGAAAGTTTGCATTAGAAATAAAAAATAATGCCGTATCATAACAATTTGTGGTTTCCAAACCGATGTTAATATGTTAATGTGATGAAATGCACCTTTGTAAAAATCACCAAAAATGAATTGAGTTCAAAGGAAATGCTGTTTGTTTGCTGGTCACATACTGTTTGATATTTTGTTGTCTAATGCACTGATTTGCATTTTAAGAGTGTCATGTCTGTGTGTCCGAATATGTTTTGGGGTCACTATATGTAATTGATATTTGTAGCAATGAATACAAAATAATTGACTGATTAAATACTTAGTCCAAATTAATATAAGAAACTCTTAAAAAGAGATTTTTTCTTCCATACTTGTAGGTTGTATGTCCAAGTGCTGGAGTAAGTCTATGAATTAATTCTTTTCTTTATAGTTCAGAATCTGCCAATCAGCTCAAATACTTCTTTTAAAGTCGCTGAAATGAAATGAATGGCTTGACTGTGTGTGAAACAAAAGCCCTGTGCGCAAAGACTGGAGGGTCACGCCAGTTCACCCCAGGAGTCTGAAAACGACCAGATAAAGCTCTCCAGTCACATTTTATTTTGATGCTTTTGCTGCATTAATTGATAGAACCGTAAAAATCCTATGCCATCCTTTATTTAAAATACATTTATCTCACACTATAATTCAAATCCATTAACAATTTTATTGACAGAGCACTTAAGACTTGCTGATATAAAATTATAATTACACTTTATTTGCAATATTTCTTTATTCCACAATGCACGCTTCTTAATACTATGCCTAAAATGTTTTTTAATGTCCGTTAATGAGGATGATCATTGAATAAAATCGGTCTTTAAATGCAATATGTAGAAAGTACAAAATGAGTTGTTCCAATTAAGCAGACGTTACGTAAGCTATATCAGTTTTGTATATAAGCACAATTACAATTAAGCATAAATATATAAATGTATTTGTAGTATACTTAGCACAAAATAAATGTTTTTCAGATACATTTTACTCATTTTTATTCACTAGGGTAGACAGAAAAAATAATTTAACATGAATTGGCACACTTGTGTTAAGAACATTCAAACATTTTGAGGAAATTAAATGGTCAAAGTGTCAAATCCGGAAAACAAATATTTTTTTTATACTTAATGTTAGATAAACACATGAAAAGCACAGTGTCAAATTCCCAAGTCTCAGTAAAAGAGGTTGAGCCTGCAGAGGGGCCTGACTTCTCGCCCCTGGAGTGCTGAGCTGTCAAAACAGGCACATTCCTGCGTAATTGAGCTGATGATTAGTCTAACAATCACCAACACAATGCCAGCTGCCAGGATGTGAAACTGCCTAAATACAGGCATCCCGGTTCGACCTGGCTCATTTGGCACCGCTCTGTTTGTTCAGTGGGCTTGAGGAGCATATGGCAATCATAGAGACAGCTTTTACCAAATATGATCTGATCTCTCACATCCACATGCCAGTAACTCTTTCAATTTGACAGATACATTTTCAATAATTTACTTTCCTCATGCAGGCCAGCAGATATAAAATGCTTCCCTCTGGCTCTGTTTGGATGTTAAGGGCAGGGTCCATTTCTCCAACCATCACGTCAACACCCTCCTAAGTTGAATTAAATGGAGCGTGGTGCTGGAATTAAACTGCTTATGTCCTCAGATTGGAGCTCTTACTTGTTTTTAGTGCCACCTGACCATTCAGTACTTAAATGAGTGAAAACAGGCTGCTCAGTGGTGTAGAGCAAACTAAATGATTGGTGCTTTTGTGAATCTTTATATTGGACTTGCATTTGCCATTTTAGAAGGATTTGTAAATGTTCATACTTCTGGGTCCCAAAAGAAGCTTGTAGTGATGCGATAGAAGCACCATTTTTGGTTCCACAAAGAACCTTTCATTGAACAGTTCTTAAAAGAACCCATTTTTACATTTTTGAAAAATCTACCTTTTTGACCAATGGAACGTTTCCGCATTCCAAATTCCAAATTCCAAATTCCAAATTCCAAATAGAATCATAGATGGCAATAAGAACCTTTATGTGTAATGCTTGCATATGCACAGTGGGGTCCAAAAGCCTACCTGTCCATGATTGTGATCCACCTATTCAAAAGCATGAAGAGTGTTTATATACAGTACATGTGGCATGCACTTCAGAAAAATGCATATTTGCACAGCACTGTTAAATTAGTGGTGTGAATATGTGGACTGTGGAAACGTCGGCAGCTGGAGTGGCAGTAAATCAAAGTGAAACACAGACCTAATACAAAGTCGACACTGATGAGTGTTTACAATCAGCCTTTAGGAATATCCCATCAACATTTCTGCTCAGTCCACCTGCAGAGCGCATGCCCACCCACAGTGTAATGAGAGTGAATACCTCGCACTTAATGACAATTTAGTTTCCTCCCCATTTCACACTGTGCAATAAAACGTAATGATGTTATCAAATATTTAACACCTGATATTGGCCGCATGTTATTTAATATGCAAAAATTATATGAAGGTGGTTCATCCATACTGTCAACATTTAAAATGTCAACAAAAGATTGTGTGTTGGAATGCATGAATTATATATTATACAGTGGAGTTAAAGAGTCACATTCTTGGATGCATATCTCATAATAGTGGTTTGGAGATTAATGAGATGATTTCAGCTGAAGTGATTTTACAGAACTCTATGAATGTGTCCTTATAACCTATAACCGAGTAACCTAGGCTTAAGTGTCACACTCAAGTGTACTATGGTCAGGAATAACCTCTTTTGGGCTTTGAACCTACAACTTTCCAGTTGCCTGCACCAGTCTTTAACTTTATGGCAACTTGAAAAATGATCTTCTAACTATAAGCAATTTTGCAACTACATGTCAACTAGCAGTCGTTAGAGTATTAGTAGACTTGACTGTTCTAAAGTGGACTATCAAAATAAAGTGTAACTGTAATTTCTCAGAAAATACGTTTACACACTTTTAATGACTTTTCACAGCCCTGTCGTAAACCTCAGTATTGGTAACAGCATATTTAATTTCTGACAGGAATGAAAATGAGGCTGTGAGGATTAAAAGCACAGTTTGCCCAATCAGTTGTTCTGTTGTTTAACATACTGATAGTTCAGCTGATGAAACATCTTTCCAAAAGACCTTTAGTAGACAAAAAACTTCATGTCCTAATCAGTTTTGAAACTTTAATAATTTCTTGCAATCCATATGACATTCACAGTGCATGCCGTTGGAAAGACAGTAAGTCTCTCTCTCACACCCTGGTTTTCATCCAAATCATATTCAATACAGTGTTTATCCTGAAAAGGTTTATATACAAAAAAAAGAGTAGTAGCCTACATTGTAAAAAAAAATTATTGTGAATTTAACGGTAAAAGACTGTACAAAACTCTACAGTAAAAACCTGTTGAAATGGTTAACGGTAATATATTCCCCTAAAATATACAGTTAAAAACTGTACTGTATATTATAACTGGATGACATGTAATTTTATGGTAGTATACCATCTTTGCAAGAGAAAAAGACACTGCATAATTTACAGTAAATAACCGTAATTTGACATTCCAAGAATTTCATGACATTTCATGACAGTTCAAGTTTGATGTTTTTTTTTTTATCTTACAAGTTTTGTATATTGGACGTGTATGTTACACCTAATGTTGTTAAATTGCATTGTTTCAGTTTCATGTGTGTCACCATGATGGTGATTAGTGTTTGTTTCAATCACACTGTGCACCTTCTATACTGTATATGTTATTATTTAAAAGCTGCTTGTGATGAGCTTTGGTTCATCATGTGACTTTTGTACCGTAAATTTTACGGATTATTTTTTTAACACTGTAAACATATGTCCTTCGTTTATTTGTATATAATAAAACACAATGACACTATGCAAAATTATATCTCTTTAACTGTACATCGTCATAAATATATAATCAGTATCTACATTAGTCTTACGGTTGATTGAGAGCTTGAGACTCATTAGAGTCATTTGTTTGGGATTTACTATATTAGTTGTTGCTTAATGATTTCAATTCACTAAAAATCAAAGGAATAATTAAAGAATCAGACCACACTGTCAGTTTTGCACTCTAGTAAACTCTCATTTGTTTCTGATATTTTTTCTCGATTCCCATTCATGACTGTACACTGTCGCTACATGATTGCCTGGACTGCTCTAAAACATTTTAATGAAATAGCCTGCAATAAGAGCAAACAGCCCCTTGAAATTATTTGTAAGCTGAATAAACTAATAGCAGGTAACCATCTTGTCCCCAGTCTAAAAAAGATCTCATTTAGGTCTAGAAATATTATACTCTCTAGGACACACAAAGACAGTTGAGAATATGGACAAAATTGAATCTAGTACAATAATCAGTCATATCGGATTGTATATGAAGACCAGTGAGAGTACATTCAAAAAACAAACTGGCTATGTTTAGTGAAATACACAGTAATTAAATCATAGACCTGGCAGCTGTGACCCAGCTTGAACACAAGAGGAACATAATGGAAAGAAGAGAATGAGGGAGTCTGAAGCAGGTATCAGGCAGAAGACAGGTTCTCTAACCCTCACATCCTGCATTCTCACCAGGACACAGATAAACATTACTCTCAATCCCTTCCTCTGGGACACTTCCTAACTTCAGTGCTGTGCTGGAAATAATATTGTTCAGAATTAATATATATATTTTTCCACTTAGATCAACTTATACTGTTCCTGTAGCTCAATTGGTAGAGCATTTCGCAAGGTTGGGGGTTCGATTCCCTGGGAACACATGATAGGTAAAAATTTATAGCCTGAATGCACTGTAAGTCGTTTTGGATAAAAGTGTCTGCTAAATCCATAAGTTTAATTGAATTTATAATGTTAGTAGAATTTCTTAGTGCCACAAAACGTCATTCTTTAGTTTCAACCATAACCATTTCCCACCTTTTCTCTAAAACTCAATTGACCAGTTCTTAATAAAACATGCTGTTTGCATGTTAAATTATCAACGGCATGCTTCCAGAGCCATTTCTGCTCACAAAAAAGCTTCAGGTTTGTCAATAAATATAGCTGTACCAGCCTCATCCTTCAAAACACTGTAACATTTTCTACCGTACACTGTGTGGCATATTCACAAAACAGTCTGCTGAAATGTGTTTCTGTAGGTCAAACTTTGGAGAATGGTGCTGGTACAAGGTCACGGGTTCAATTCCCAGGAAATGCACGAGTTAATTAAAGCCATTGTACATTGCTTTCTATAAATGTGTAAATGTGCAGCTCATACCATTAAGATTGGTGGTTTTATTGCAAAGATCAGTAGTTTAATTCCTTATTGCTTTCTTTCCAAAGAATATACAGAGGAGTAGGTGCTACACAGACCTGAAACGGCACATATTTCACATATTTTGTCACTGTGTCTTCTAGGAATAATATAATCTATCCATCCCTATAGGCATTACTTTAGTGTAACTTTGTGTTCACATATATCCATGTGATTATTCCAAACCCTATCCATCTTATCCTTGTCGTAAGTGTGAATACTATGTTGGAAATCTGAGTAGGGCTCTGGAGTCCAAGACAAAGTCTCCTCCTGCAGAACTGTGTCTAAACCTCTCAGCTAACGAGCCAGTTCCTGCCATGAAGAGCCGGTCTGCAGGGCTGTGGTGTCTAATTTGGACACAGACACACAGTTGGAGTTATTCACCCAAATATCTGAGCTCTGGTCCCTGGCCAGATAGAAAAAGTCTGGACGTGGTCAGTGCTTATAAGCTTTAAGAGAGGGATTCCTCTTTCCTCCCCAGAGCTGAAGACCAAACATTTTCATTAGTGGTGCTAATCACTGAGACTCAAGGTCATCTGATGAGAGGAAGGGATTCATTAGGAGGCCTGCTCCCGTTCGCAGACTGCCACCTCTGTTTCTTTTGCTCATGTCTAAACTCTCTGTGGTCTGTTGACGGATGAATTGAGCAGGTGGAAGCCAGACTACAATGTAGCGGAATTGATACTTCAACAGGTTTATTCTCTCATTCACTAAATCTCGACTCGATCCACAACTTGGACATTTTCAATCTTCTTTGTCTGTCTAAAATCTAACCATGTCCTCCTATCCCAAATGGGTTCAACTGTATGGATAATGCATTACAAGTTAGTTATGGAATCAGATTGCTTTTTCAAGTATATAAAGTAATGCATTACTTTTACATTTACAGCAAAATATCAAGTACATTTTTCAAAGAAGACATGCAAGTTTCTTGTTTTCCTGTGTATTCACATGAATTGGAAGAGAGGTGCAGAGCCAGAGGCACTTCCTTTAGCCTGTGGCTATTCATTTCAATTTTTGTGTTAAAGGGTCTTTACAGTTGCCAAAAATATAATTTTGGGGGGTTTTGTTGTTTAATAAAAAATAAAGTAAGCAAAGCCCATGTGACAAGAATTAATGCTAAAGTAATATAATGCATTACTTTTCATAAAAAGTAACTAAGGAACGCAATTAGTTATTTTTTTATGAACACAATAATGTAATGGTTTTAAAAGTAACTTTCCCCAAAACAGCAAGCAAATCACACACAAAGCTCTTTGGTGCCCAACAACTCCCATGAAGCATTTTGTACAGTATGTATATGCATGTTTTGCAATAAACAACAATAGACTGTTTATATATAAAATTAATGGTTGCACTTTATTTTACAGTACTTGTACTAACATGTACTTATAGTGTACTTACAGTGTATTTATCTAAGAAAGTTCTGGTAACCCAAGGTAACTTCATGGGGTAGGGTTAGATTTAGGGGTAGATTCAGGGTTAGTACCTAGTTATTACTAGAGATGTTCCGATACCCTTTTTCTCTTCCCGATACCGATTCCGATACCTGGGCTCAGGGTATCGGCCGATACCGAGTACTGATCCGATACCTGGGTGTATATCTGTATATACAGCTGTATATACTACTAGCCCTGTGTAAATTGCTAGAATTTTTTTATGGTGTGCTTCAGACAGATCCCTCAATAAAACATGAACAAATACATGGTGAACTACTGTATTTATTACAGTATTTTTATTATCTAACATGAATTTGACAGTATTATTTATTTTCTTATGCAAAAAAGAACTTCAAATGCAGCCAAAAATCTAACACCGCAAACTAAAAAAGGTATTTAAGTTTTACAATATAACTGTATAAAAAAACTGCAACAAAAAAGATCTATTAATCAGATAATCTCTTTACAACAAAACAAGTAAAAAACAAGCAACCATCTAGGCATAATTATTATTATTATAGAGACGTATTATTATTACTGTAGGCTACAACAGTAGCTTTATATATTGTCAATTTACTCATGTAAACCAAACATTTATTTTAATGGGCTGCCATGAAGATCTTTGAGTGTCTGTGTTTATGATATGACAGTATTCTCAAATGAAACGGTAAATTCTCATGAAGTGACGGTTTATGCGTTCGTGTCCTCATGACACACAGCAGAGACTACAAAACAGCGAGCTCTCGCGCATCTGTGCCAGTCACCCACAGAGATGTAGATTTTGCGGGAGTAATATTTAAATAGTATTTTGCAGTTTAATATTCACAGACACTAGTATATATTCGGCTACTGTCTGGAGCCCTGCGCTTTGACTTACACGGAAGCGACTGAACGCAGCTGCCGGTACTGAATATACTCGAGAGTCTGTAACTACCGGTACTACAGAGACATACTGCTAACCACTGATCTATAATATAGTAGCGGCTTCACTGTGTTTTGGCAGTTTAGAATGTGATGAGTGATCCAGTCATATATAGATAAGGGCTGCTAACGCGTTTTCATTTCTTCTTCGCTGCTCTAAACAGGGGTTGCTTGTGGCAACACAGCACAACTTCCTGTGTTTTCAATGCATTTTGAGCAGCGAAGAAGAACCGTGCAGCGGTTAGGCAAAGCTTGCGGTCATAACTAGGTCTTTTTTAAGAAAATGGTATCGGATCGGTATATGGGTTCATGTACTCGCCGATGCCGATGCCAGAATTTGTTGTGGTATCGGAGATATTTCCGATACTAGTATCGGAATCGGAACAACTCTAGTTATTACATAGTTATTGTAATTACTATAATAAGTACATAGTATGTACATGCGGAACAGGACTGTAAAATAAAGTGCTACCAAATTAATTATTCTATTTTTAATTTGATTGTCATTTGCAGTGCTTCATGGTATTGTAGTTCCTTCCCTCATTAAAGTCATTGGACACACAATCTTGTACCTTTGTAATATTGTCCAATTGTAAAAAAACATTTTTGCTTGAAATCAAAGTTTGTAATTTTTAAACAAAGTCCAATAGTAGAGTGAATCACAGGAACCTTTTTGCATGTGCCAATACGCATTGGATAGTTTTTAGAATTTTTTTTTTGTATGTAGCCATCTGATAATACAGGCTTTTTAATCTGAAAGAGTGCCATGGTCATCCTTAAGTTTTCTTTCAAAGTTTGTAATGTTGTGATTGACCTCGTGGCCGGATGTTTGGCTCATGGCTCTTTAACAAAGGCTTTTTTTAAATCCCTATTGGAAATATTAATTAGACAAATACTTCCAGAACCAAGCTCACTCTTGCACTCTATAGAAATTCAGTTCCATGCTCCTTTACACAACATGGCTCATCAGGTAACACAGGGTTTGCTTTTCTATGGATGACATGTCCTCGATATGTGAGCTGTGCTGAGCAAAACTGACTTCATTTTTTAAAAGAACAATTTTGCATGTGAGAATGATTTAGCATGGGAGAAGCACTACACAACTTTTCTCTAGTCCGTTTTCCATCTTAGCCAGAGGTACTTAACTGAGTTTGTAAGCAAAGCATGGGCCCTGTTAATGAAAGACAGCGCTCAGCCAAGGGCTAGAATAACAGAGCAGAGCATATGCATAGCTAAAATATTTCTCCACTTTAATAAGAGATTAGTAGGCACCCTCCACCTGTTTCTAGGGTTCAGGCGCTTGGCAACAGAGAGAGTGGGCTCAGCAAGAGAGTGCAGCCCCTACATCTGTTTGGCACGTTGTGCTTTTCAATCACAGTGCTGGGCCACAAGCTTCTCATGCTCACAATGAGATCACTGTGTTCTCCAGGGCCCAGACCGGCCCTCAACAACCACCGCAGCAAAGTAAACAAACTCAGGGGAATGTAAATTCACCACACTACCATGTATTTAAAATCTACTTACATGAGCCAATTACATTGTTGGCTAAAAAGGAAAAACAACTGTCACGGGCTGGTGAGATATGAATGATACTGTACTGTAGACAGTGGCCAGAATTAACCTGCCAATTGTGGGTGGAATTACAACATTTAGGCTACAGTCCAAAAACGGTTTATTCGTTTAAGATTCGAGTTCATGTTCTATGACAACAGGATTATTATTCATTTTTTCCCCTTGTATGTTTATGACAAACACCGGTCACTGTTTTGGGGCCCGTGATTTTAAACAATAGTACGGCGGCCGAGAGAGCTCAATGCGCTGCAAATGAAAAAACACATGCAAATAGAAAAACACCTGCAAATTTAATTGTAGAAGCGTGTGCAAATAGATACAGATATCGGAAATGTTTAAGGGAGCTGCAAAGTGACTCACGCGGCAGGGACATGCTGATCAGTGTTTGCTCTGAAAAGTGAGATTTTTGTTTATGTTAGTGCTGTCAAATATTGATGGCGATTACTCGCATCTAAAATAAAATATTTTTTTTTACATATATTTATTGTGCATATTTAAATAGACAAACATGCATGTATATATTTAAGAAAAATCTGTCTATAAATTAAATACATTTTTATTTAAATTGAATTATATGAATATAAATATGTAAATATTTTCTAAATATATGCTGTATACAGTGTAGACAGTGGCCAAAATTAACCTCCCAATCGGGGATGGTAGAGTTATACATATATGCATAATAAATATACACAGAACACACACACATATATTATGTAAACAATAAGAACATTTACTTGAACATCCTGATCATATGATTCCGATGACACATGTGCCGTCAAACTGATGAAGATGTATTCTTAATTTGCATGTGTTTTCTGCATGTGCAGCTCTCTCAGCCATCGTACAATAGCACTGGTCTTAAAGCTGCGGTAGGGAACTTTTGACGCTCTAGCGGTTAATAAACAGAACTGCTTGCGTCTTGCGGAAGAACATCGTAGCCGGAACTATTTCTCTCTGTTTATGTCTATGACGAATCACAAAGGTACTGGGTTACTCCGCCGCGGTATCCCCGAAGAAATCTAAAATAGTCAGAATATAAACACTTATTATAGGTGCACCCTAGTGATTCAGGACAAGCCAAAAACACGGTTTGGAAAATGGATTCATGGTGTACTCACTTATTATATAAATTTTTCTACATTTTGAACACAACAAAGTTACGGACCGCAGCTCTGATTGGTTGATTTCTTACCGGGAGCGATGGAGTTTCTGCAAATGGCAATAGGACCACTGGGAGGAGTCAGAGGAGCTTGATTTTTTTCACAGATTATCTGTCTCATATTCTACTGTCAGCACATAATGACAGGTTTAATAAATATGTAAAAAATATTTTTTTTACAAAAGTTCCCTACAGCACCTTTAATGTAAGGAGTTTTTTGTATATACTGCATGTCACAACATGGAGAAAAAAAATATGATGATGTTAAAGTCGTGACAGATGTTTTCTTTACCTGACATTTTGTATGTCTAAGATTTGCATCATGCATGTGTCATGATTCTGCCCTCGTGTCCTTGATTTTTCCTAGTCTTGAGGCAGGATCATGACAGACCCGTGTTTTGTGTACAAGCGCATGGCCTTGTCTTTGGGCCATGTGCTTGTGTTGTCTCGTTCCCTTGCCCCGCCCCCCTTGTTAACCTAGTCGTGTCTTGATTGTCCTATCTGTGTCACCTGTCGTGTCTTAATTGTTCTCCCTATTTAGATCTCCTAGTGTGCTCTGTCTTGCGTCGGTTCATTGTCATTGAGATTTGTACCTGTGATTGTGTTCATCACTTGTGATTGTTCCTCAAGAAGTCTTTGTATACCGTGAGTGTTTGTTTATAGTTGGTGTTTTGTGTCTTGATCTTGTCTGCCCAGTCTTGTTTGGTTATTTAGTCTTTTCCCTAGCTATTGTTTTCCCCCTCGTGGGTTTTGTTTTCCCCTTTTTGTATTTAATAAACCCTTTGTTTGAGAATCCCTGTCTGCACCTGAGTTCCTCCCTTACCAATACCTGACAGAATGAACCGACCCCAATGGAACTCAGCAGACAGGAGGCAATGCTGGATGGCATCAGCCGGCCAGCGAGATTGTTTTGAGGGCTCTCGCCTTGTGGTGTTCCGGGGGACCAGGGGAGGTCGTTCCGGAGCGAGCGGGCGAGAGGAGGAGCCCCAGAGGTCCCCACCTACCCAGCTGCCCACGGTCCCAGAGGGTCGTGTCCTGGCCGTGGCAACCCTGGGGGATCAGGCAAGTCCCCCCCAGAGTCCTGAGGCACCTCCCACTACCTTCAGTCTCCCCAACAAGCGAGGGAGACGGTTTTCATGGGAGTCGGCTTCAGAGTCTTCGGCGTCCGAGTCTGCCCTGTCCGAGACCAAACTCCCCCAACCCGCCTCTGACCCAGCTGTAGCCTCTGCACCGCGCCCGAGGAGGAAGAGGAAGAAGAAGGGGCCTGCCGGTCCTGTGACCCTGTCTCCTCCCGAGCCAGCAGCGGTGAGCGTGCCTGAGCCAGCAGCGGAGAGAGCTGGCGTGCCCGTGCCAGCAGCGGAGAGAGCTGGCGTGCCCGTGCCAGCAGCGGAGAGAGCTGGCGTGCCCGTGCCAGCAGCGGAGAGAGCTGGCGTGCCCGTGCCAGCAGCGGAGAGAGCTGGCGTGCCCGTGCCAGCAGCGGTGAGCGCTGGCGTGCCCGTGCCAGCAGCGGTGAGCGCTGGCGTGCCCGTGCCAGCAGCGGTGAGCGCTGGCGTGCCCGTGCCAGCAGCGGTGAGCGCTGGCGTGCCCGTGCCAGCAGCGGTGAGCGCTGGCGTGCCCGTGCCAGCAGCGGTGAGCGCTGGCGTGCCCGTGCCAGCAGCAGAGAGCGCTGGCGTGCCCGAGCCAGCAGCGGTGGGCGTGCCCGAGCCAGCAGCGGTGGGCGTGCCCGAGCCAGCAGCGGTGGGCGTGCCCGAGCCAGCAGCGGTGAGCGTGCCCGAGCCGGCAAAGAAGAGAGCTGCAGTCGTGAGAGCGGAGGAGAGAGCCGCGGCCGACTCTGCAGCAAAGACTCTTGTACAGTCGGTCTCATCCCATAAGGAGCTGCCTATTATCCTAGCTGCTAAAGCTTTTTCTGATTATTTGTCCCGTCTTGTCCAAATTTTAGAAGTCCCCGTCAGTCCTGTTTTGTCCCCTGACCCTGTCCCCAGAAGTCCTAAGTGTCCAGCCGTTGTCTCCCCGTGTCCTGTTGATGTGGCCCCGTGTCCCGTTAATGTCCCCCCGTGTCCTGTGGTCCCCCCGTGTCCAGTAGATGTGGTCCCCCCGTGTCCAGTAGATGTGGTCCCCCCGTGTCCAGTAGATGTTGTTCCCCCGTGTCCAGTAGATGTTGTTCCCCCGTGTCCAGCTGTCGTCTCCCCGCGTCCCGTAAGTGTTGCCCCGCGTCCCGTAAGTGTTGCCCCGCGTCCCGTAAGTGTTGCCCCGCGTCCCTTGTCTGCTCCTGTCATGTCCCCTGTCAGTTGTCCTGAGACCCCTCCCCGCCCCTCACCACCCAGACCTGCCCGTACCCCCCGTCGTCAGCCTTCGTCCTGTCCTCCTAAGATTCCTACCCCACCCCCCCGCCCTGGTCTGTCCCCCATGAACTTTGTGGTCCCGCCCCCTCCCCTTCCCTGTTTGTTTTTTTTGTTATGTCACCCTAACCCTGCCATTGTGTTTTCATGTTTGCCTTTGTTGTTATTTGTCATGTCCTGTTGGTTTGTGTCTGTGTCCCAGTCTGTCATGTCAGTCGTGTCCCGTGTTTGATGTTCCCTTGAGGAGCGTCTGGAAGCCGCTCCTTAAGGGAGGGGTTCTGTCATGATTCTGCCCTCGTGTCCTTGATTTTTCCTAGTCTTGAGGCAGGATCATGACAGACCCGTGTTTTGTGTACAAGCGCATGGCCTTGTCTTTGGGCCATGTGCTTGTGTTGTCTCGTTCCCTTGCCCCGCCCCCCTTGTTAACCTAGTCGTGTCTTGATTGTCCTATCTGTGTCACCTGTCGTGTCTTAATTGTTCTCCCTATTTAGATCTCCTAGTGTGCTCTGTCTTGCGTCGGTTCATTGTCATTGAGATTTGTACCTGTGATTGTGTTCATCACTTGTGATTGTTCCTCAAGAAGTCTTTGTATACCGTGAGTGTTTGTTTATAGTTGGTGTTTTGTGTCTTGATCTTGTCTGCCCAGTCTTGTTTGGTTATTTAGTCTTTTCCCTAGCTATTGTTTTCCCCCTCGTGGGTTTTGTTTTCCCCTTTTTGTATTTAATAAACCCTTTGTTTGAGAATCCCTGTCTGCACCTGAGTTCCTCCCTTACCAATACCTGACAGCATGTTACTTACATCTTACTTAAACCGAGCACCCTAATGATGCAGCTCCACCATCAACAGCAGACAAATAAATCCATTTATTCACATTTGGACTGATAATTGATGGTTTAGGGGAAGTCGAGGGCGTATGCCATAAAATAAAAGCCCATGTACAAGTAAAACATAAGACGGTACTTGACATGGGGGGTTTAGGATAGACAGAAGTGCCAGACAGGCATCTGAAATCACTTAAGAGGTTGTGCCTGAGCAGCATTGAGGTATGCAGCAGCCAGAGGAATGCACTGACTTTGACTGCACTCTCTCACATAAACCAAACACATGCCATGACTCAACACAGGTAAGAAGGAAAAGTGCACCAGTCACAGCTCCACTGTAACGTGCAGGCCAGTCATTTGTCATAGGGCTGTAACATACAGCCCAGTCATTCATCACTAGCTTCCTTAAGACCTCCGAGGGAAAGAGGCTGAGATCATGGCCCAGGACATGCAGGATTAAGGTACAAGCAGCATGACAAATAAATTAAACCCAGCAGAACATATATCTCATTCAGATGGCAATGACATGAACTATCGGCATGAATGGCTTCACCTGTTGATGGACCGTTTTACTGTAATAAGTCAGCACTACTCACATTTCACTATGTTGAATATAAAACTAAGGCATTAGAGTACAGTCATTCAACCCGAACCCTTACAGTGACCAATTCCTAAATGTAACATAATGTGATGTATTCTTAGTACACCCCAAAATGTATTTAACAGTATTTACAGTGTACTTACCTAAGAAATTACAATGAATATGACTCATAGACAGTCATAGAGTTTATGATTGACAAGAAGGCAAGTGAATAATTTTTGGGTTAACTTTTCATTTAATAAAACATGATGGAGGAGATAGTGTCCGTGTCACTGCAGTGTTAGGGGTTGTTCCTTGTCATTGACTTGCTGGTTTCTGACGGCCCCCTGTAGATCCGAATCAGCCTAAATCTACAGACCGTCAATGTACTCCCACAGTGATCCCACACTCCACCCTATCCCTACAAACACGGCCATTGTCAACTAACTGAGTTAGAACAGACGCTAAGGTTCATGCAGGAAGTGATCCGTCAAAATCCTGTCTCTAATTAGGCTCATCAAACGGACTGGCCCTTAAAAATTCAGCTCTGCAATTGAATAATGTGCTGCCTGTACTACTCTTCACCTTTTCTGATATTTTACCTGTGAACCCGATTAACAAGCACATCATTTATTTGTATTCAGCCCCTTCATACATGATAGGACAACAGGAATTGGAACTGGTGGGTCTCATAAATGGGGTTAACAAAATTGTATTTGTCATTTTGTTGTCATCTTGATAAGACAGTCTAGGGTGCTTCCTAGCTTTCGGACCTGAACACTGGGATATGCACCAGTAATGAATAGCTAAATGGGACAATAGAGATAAGAAAACTTATCAACTCACTAGTGCGTTTATAATCACTTGCAGACTACTCTAACTCAAACTTTCAATGAAATGATTTTTTTTTTATAAACGTCAAAAGAATTGTCGGAAGCTTAAAGAGATAGTTCAACCAAAAATTTGAATTCTGTCATTAATTTCTTACCCTCATGTCGTTCCAAATCTGTAAGACCTTCATTCATCTTCTGAACACAAAATGTGGATATTTTTGATGAAATCCAAGAGCTTTCCGATCCTCCACAGACAGCAACGCAACTCACACATTCAAGGCCCAGAAAGGTGATAAGGACATTGTTGCTTTCTGTGCACAAAATTGAACAAGAATTTGGACTTTATTCAACAATTATTCTCTTCCGCATCAGTGTCCGGTGACATTCACGCGAGTACCATGACACAAGCTCTGCGCCTTGTTTACAAGCAGAGAAATACACATGCATGTGTCGGCAGACACTGACGTGGAAGAGAAGAACTGTTGAATAAAGGCATTATTTTTATTTTCTTTGAACACACAAGATATTCTCGTAGCTTCATAAACTTGTTGTGTTGGAATGACATGGGGGGAGTAATTAAGGACAACGTTTTCTTTTTTGGGTGACTCTTTGGTCACACTTTATTTTAGGGTCCAATTCTCAATTTATAGCTTTTTAATTCTGGCAATCATATTTAGGCTTCAAAATGTAATAGTTGACTTTATTTATGAGGATTATCAAGATGAAAAAATCATGTTAGAATTGTAAACTTTCATTGGTCACAGAGCTTGCCTTCTGCACTATTGCAAAAGCCAACTTCAGGACTCTATACAGAACAAGCAGTTTTGCTGAATGGATGGATCGTGTTATACAGTCTATTCAAGTTCCTGATTCAGGTTCGAAACCCCACCAGCCGGAGTCTTCCAAACTGTGAGCTCCTGTAGCTCAGAGAGTGGAGCATTGCACTAAAAATGCCAAGATCATGGGTTTGGATTCAATACTATGTAAGTAACTACGTTAAGTATGTATGTGTTTCCCAAAAGAAGGCAAACAGTAGAAAACAATGGCACCAGTGGTGCTCTCTACAATTTACTTAGACTTACAATGTTTTTGGGAAATGCAGCCCTGGTGTAATGACCCTTGTTCTGCAAGTCTGTGGCCAATCGCACTGATATTTACTCACTTCATAACCCATGCTGCCACCTGCACCCATTAACACAGTCAGGAGAGCCAGGGGAGGGAAGACATGACAGGAAGGAGGCACCTCACATATGTCAAATGTCTTCATGTAGCCAGGCCCCTTAAACAAGTGTCAATCAGTTGCTCTAGGAGCCAAGAGGAAGTCGAGTGGGTGAGGTGGGTGTGTGTAGAGCTGGGCCGGGGCTCCTGTCGCTCACACTAAGACAAGCCCAGCAGGGGATCTGATCCTAACCCTACCCCTACCCAGCAGGCTGGGCAAGCCTCTCGGTAGGTCGGCCAAGCCCTAAACAAGCAAACCTGCCAGTACCCTGAGAGAGCAACCCTGTTGCTGTCGGTCCCCTAAACTGGATGGCAAAACAATAGCTGGGTGAATACAGGACAATGGAATTAGCTCCCAATTTGTATCACTTCCCCAAAGGATTGAGATGTCTTATCCTGTTAGGAGCTCCTCTCTGCTGAGCGACACATCCTTGCTTTGAAGCATGAGAGGGATAAGCAGGCTAAAGCCCTTGTTATCCCACTTTTTCCTCAAAGAGATTACAATCTTAGCTGCGGTGCGGCTTTTGGGTGGCGTGCGCACGTCGACTGGAGCTTCCCACGCTTGACTGACACCCTGCCCCGGGAGGCGTCATCCCTTTAGGACACATCAGCCGTCGTGGCACTTTCAGAAAGCGCAATACTCCTCAGGTGCTGAGCGCTCTTTGCGACACCCAGGAACCGTCACTTTCCGGCAGCTGTTTCTTGCACGACAGCTGGAGGCAGGTGTAATAAAGAAGAGAGCCTGGCCCCACTCGAGGAGAGGGTGAATGGAGGGGAATGTGCATCAGGGGGCAGTATGAGTGGAATGTGTGAGTGATAAAGAGTCTTGGCGGGTTGGTTCTGTTCGGCTCATGCCACAATGGCGTCTTTGACAGCTGAGAGAACAGCGCTTTTGTGGGGCCCTGCCAGTGACACTACACATTGTTGTGAATGCTCCGCATAGCAGACATTCTCCATCATGCCTTCTTCTGTGCTCAAGGATTATCAAGAATCCCTTCTTCTTTCTCTCTCGCACTTCTTTTTGTGTGGCTGTACATTGTGTTGCCAGCTACTGTGGAGGCTGAAGGACTAGCAGAGAATGTCAGCTCTTGCTGATGACCTCATTCACACATCAACAGTACAGTAAAACACTGGCTAATGTGCCGCCGCTCCACATGATGTCCAACAAACTAAAGACCTATTAGAAAGTTGCATTTAATTAGCTCTAGAACATGTTAACATTTTTCAGCTCTAGAATTGCAAGTACTCTTTTTCATTTCAACAGTGTTTCTTTTCACTATAATGACTCTTGATATCACTTACCGTTCTCATTATTATGGCCATTATACACATTCATTTTAAGTAAATGATGGGGACTCGCTAGCTACAAACAAACAAATAATCAAATTTCCTGTGCATGTATTACACAACAGTCATCCATGTTTATGAACGAAACTCATTACTGTTATTATTATTATTATTAAACTGTTTGAGTTGTTAGAATTCAACAACAACATATGATTTGTGTAGTATTACCTTAATAATTTAATAACCTATTAATATTCGGGAAAAAGTCATAATTTCTGTTAGGTTTAACAAAGCAAAGAAGCAATCTTTTCAAGTATTCTCAAGCCTCGGTTGATAATTACTGCTTGGGAACCACTGCTCGCATCTATGATCAGCAGCTGCTGAAAGGTTCAAACAGGATGAGTAACGTAAGAGAGGATCTACCAATCTATCAATATGAAGCAGAACCCTGGGAAGTAGAAAGCACTCATGTTCCTTTTTTATAATATCACTGGACATTTCTGATTAGACATAGATCCCCAGTGCAACCACAAGGGGCAAAGCTAATTGAGTTTCCATCTTATGTCTTTTGAGTGGATTTGATTAAGCACATATCCAGTGGTCTGGGATAAACACACACACACACACACACACGAGGAAAGATTTGAAATGGTTCCTGATAACCTTTTAAATAAATCATGTTGAGTAAGTACAATATGCTCTGTACATTTAAGTGTGTGCGCATGAATGTGGTGTTATTTAAATTGTAAATTGTAAAGTGGCATCTTTTGCATTTTGTATAGGTCATAATAATATTATTAATAATAATAATAATAAAAACACTACAAAATTTCAGTTTTTAAAAGTTTTACAGCCAACATATTTAGTTTTTTGTTTGTGGAAGCCCATACTACACTTAATCTAAATCTGAAAATTGGGCTATTTTGTTTTAAATAATTATAATGTATGCATCTGGAATGTTATCTGACTGCATATAATATTTGTAAATAAAATAACATATAAAAAATTAATTTCACTGTGCAGGACCATTTGAAATGATTGATATTAATCATAACAAATGCACTGACAAATTCTGTCATTCAAAAAAAATCACCAAAATTTTAGGAATAAAATGGTGAATGATATAAACTAACCCCTTTGTAAAAACCTTCAGAATATTGAATGGAATACAAATACGTTTGGTGTGTGTTCCTGCTACTGAAGTGCAGATTTCTGGTTCAGCGCATGAGAAAAAAACTCATGACACTTAAAGAAATGTAATTCACTACAGATGCAGATAGGTAAAGTGTCAAATAAATGTGCGTATTGCCCTTTTTCTCTCCACTTGTCTGAAAGAAGACAAGTTATAGAAGTCCAAAATGTGACCAGTGCCTAATAAAACAATGGTTTTGGTTGCAGTGTATTTCTTTAAAATATTATATATATATATATATATATATATATATATATATATATATATATATATATATATATATATATATATATATATATATATATATATATACACATATTTAAAAAATTCCTGCTTGTTTAAATACTTTGAAGAAATCCCCTGAATACAGTCTAAATGTAAGCTGGTAGTGAACAGACTCTGCCCTGCTCTTTTGAGAGATGACATTATAGTCGTAATCTGAACCCTGTCCAAAAGGGCATATGAGGCTGGAATTGGGCCGGTTTCATGTCCTTTCACGATGCATCAGAAAACAAGGGATTTTATTAAGAGAAAACATCATTCTTTGCTATGTTCCCGGACTCCTCCCTTTCTCATGTTGCACAGCTCACTGCGAGCCTGTGTATGACACCCACATGTGTGCTTTCTCTCTCTCTAGTGCACAGCTACGAGGATGCTGAGGTTTCTGGTGTCATGTTCACAGCACTTCTGTTAATGTGCTTGGAGCAAACGTACCATATTCACTAAATTAGAAACTAATGAGGTTCTGCACATCAGAGAATCAAATACATAAAGTGGTGACAGTATCAACGGATAATTGACATGAAGCTCAGTACTCACATAAAGTGCTAACAAGTGTTTAAAAAAAAGGCAATCAAGCTCAATCCTGGCAAACATACACCTCCAGCTGCAAGAGTACGACCCCTTTGCCAGCGCACTGATAGCGCATTGTTTGATCTTTTAGATTGCACAGCTGTATCCTGAATCTGCTCTTATTTAGTGTGTTTATGTCTCCTTCACACGAGTTCCCTGACATATGGCACAGATGTGACAGATAACGCACATCAAAGACTTTGTGTTATAATTCTGCACTGAAAGAGACATGCTCAAATATTCTTCCTTTTAAACTTGGTTCTCCAAACCACATTATTTCTGGGGGAAATTATAGAAAACTTTTATATTTTTGGATACTTTTAAAACACAGTTGTGCATTAAACATGTTGTTAACCTTTGTTCTAATGATGTTATGTTGTAATTGGTAATGGAAATGTACTAATTAAGTTACGAGAGCCTGTGCATTAAAGTAGAATTCCCTTTAACATTCAATGGTAGTTGCTTGGCTGGCACATGCGCTTTGAATTTTGCCATCTATGCTCATGTGCTCCCTGCTTTACAGTTTTTGCCAGCCAATCACTGACCTGCCAGAAAATGACATCATTATAGCACTGAATGCCTAAAGGCACTACAGTTAATTGTTTTCACCTGAACTCAAAACAAGGCCTCTAATTTTTACCAGTTTCAACTAAGCACTCCTGCACTAAGATGGTGATATAAAAAGACCAAATTCATACACCTTTTTATAAATGCACAATTTATACATCTTACTAATGGTGCATACTATATATATAAGTAAACAAGTTAAATTGTATGTTAAGCTTCCCATACAAAACCATTAAAAAGAAAAAGTTTCAAGAGTAGTTTTATGTAATTTCTGGGACTTTGGCACCCCTTATGGTTAAGTAAGTAAATGCACTGTCATATATATATATATATATATATATATATATATATATATATATATATATAAGGAATGGCTTCATTTTCTGCACCAGTCACTTCTCAAGCCCTTCATTACAAACTATTCTAAGCAATGACCAAAAACAGTAGACCGGGGGAAATTTAAGTCTTTTTCATTCTTTTAATAGTGCTCTGAAAAATGTGGGCACTGGTAAACATGTAATATAATATAATTGCTTGAGAAAGGAAGACAAACATTTCAAAACACATTTAATAAAAATCCCCTGAATGGCTGATATGGAAAGCTGTTTTTTCCCGACGCTAATTTGAACTAATGATACTGTCGGTAAGAGGTTTTCTTAAGCACAGCGTGAAACACAAACCACAGTTTTATGATAACAGACAGCAATTTTCAATAAATAGTCACATTAAGTGACAACTGGTTTATGGTGTCAAGTAACTTAATAAAGAATGCACTTATAGACGTGTGTTTGTTGTCTGTTTAACAACACATTTATATGCAACTATTAAAATCAGAATTTACAGTAGGAACTATGTGTTTCATGACAGCCATTTAAACCATCTCAGATCATGAAATATTCTCCAATTGGTCACAGAAATGTACTTAAATGTATTGAATGTGCACTTGTAGCATATCAAAGAATATATGCTATATATATACTTTGCATCTCAAATATATGTAAAAAAAAAACTGTACTTGCTTTTAATATAACTGTTGAAATAAAACAACACTTCAGCGTATTTAAAGAAAGCAGACCCTTGTGTACACTTTGCAATAATGTCAAAATATAAGATTTACTTTCACGCACACCTCATTGTGTTTTAATAATCTGGACTCATGCAAAAAAAAAGTACACTTAATTTGATGTGTTGACTAAAGTAAAATACTTGATTATAATTTTTACTGTGGTGCTTTATTTGATTAAAAGTTTTAAAGTTAATATATTTTAAATAAGCTAAATTGCAACTCATCATTACAAATGTGTAATTAAAAATATATTTAAACACAGGAAATATAAATTTCAGTAAGAAGTACTTTAAAATTTATTTTAGTGTTTCAAGGACAATGAAAGTCATTATGAAATTACATAAAGATGTGCTTAAGTACCACTTCTGTGGGTCAAACTAACACTTTAAAGTTCAAATAAATGCATTTAATGCCAATTTAAAGTATAATAGATTTTCATTTAAGTTCATTAGTGAGTTCATTAAGTGCTCTTTTTAAAAGAATGCTGAAGGTTACTTATTTTTTCACAAGTGACAGCTTTCACAGTGTCATTTCAGGAACAAAGCGTGTGTTACCATTCGACACCCACAAGTTTATTTCTCCTCTACATCAGGCTCAGTGCTGGATTTCATTTGCCAGATTGCAGTGCTGTTTTTAATGCCCAATACAAACAGCCAGCATCATATGATCACCTTGGCATCACATGTGCTAATGATCCACTCCTCTCCCATCCTCCAGTAACCAAATGGCCCTTCCCAAAGATAAGAGCATGCACGCTCCATTAAACCTTAGGGCTGCCCTGGGAGTTTCTGGAATAGTTTCAAGACGACTTTGTTAAATTTATAACCCCCTGCAATGGGAATAAAATAATGAAAGGAATTAACTCTTATTGTCCTCCTGGGATTTGGCTTGTAAGGCAGAGTGTCTGTTTCTGCATGGGTGACTTTTTATTTGCTGTAAGACATGTAAGGCAGTTTACAGAGCGATGGGAAATGGTCTTTAAAGAGGTGCTCTGAAGAAGACCAGAGATAAAGTGAGGTACTTTGCTGCTGCCTACAGGGATACTTCACGATAGTATTATTTTAATCCTCATTTCTTTCTTCTGTGGAACAAAATAGCAGATATCTAGAAAAATGTCCAAGCTGCTGGTTTCCACTTTGGGATTCCACTATGTTACAAACAATGAAATTCGGTGGGGTGCAATGTTTCAGGGACTCTTTGTGCTCCAATTATGTTTTTATTATATGGAATTAAAAAAACTAATGTTTTATTTTGTTTTGTTTCCCAGACAACAGTTGGCACAATATGATGGAGAGTGAATGGAGTGAACTGTCCCTTTAATATTCCAGTAAAGGAATAGGAGTGAGGCTCAGGACTGTGTTTCCATCAGTGCCGACACTTTGCCAAGGGGCATGGCGAAGCACTGGCCCTAAAACAAGAGCATCAGCAGCAGTGTCCTCCCTTCAGCAGAAAAAGGAGCTGCCTTCAAATGATGGACTTAAATGTTTAGGTTCATAAAATTGGATATTGCTCAACTGTGATAAAGCCTATTCTTAGAACTGTTTTCCTGCATTGCATTCTCCTCATGACTGTGTAGATGAGGAAGGAGGAGAAGATGAGGATCAGCAGTACCTGCCTCCCGTCTGTCTGGGTGTCCCTGAGAACCCTGCTATCCGGCCAGTCGTCTCCAAACACAGCACTGGCCCTGAGCCGGCCACACATTCCACAACCTCCAGACAGCTACAACTTTATTTTCAGGCAAAACGGCATCAGTGCTCTCACATCACATTCCCAAAAAAGGCACTGCGGCCCCAGACTACCCTGATTCTCTATATGACTTCACCATTGAGGAATTAAAACAATGTGAGTTATGTCAAAACCCATAGAGGAACATACTAATGATATGATGCTAATAGATAAAGTTGGGTCCAAAAGTATACAGCCACTATTTCATATATATATATGAAACCTGAGATGAAGCCTGTTGACTGAAGAAAACTAAAAGAAAATTATTTTCTGATCAGTTCCAGGCAGATTTATGTGAATCTTCACAAGTTCATAGTTGTCTACTGTGCAAATAATAAACTCAAAAATCAAATCCCATCAATTTTAAAGTCGAATACTTCTGCCTTTCTAAAGGCACTTTATAATTTTGTGATTAAAATCACATTTTCTGAAAGTCCATTACAGCTTAAGGGTATAAACTACACATTAAAATATTCATATTCCAATTAAATACAGTAAAATTACTGTCATAAATATAACCTGACAGCATGCATGAACGGCAATAAATGGTCAAAGTTAATCTTTGAAACCTTTAATATTTAAAAACTTTCATTTCCCGAAAACTGCGCGAGTGTGCCCACTGCCCTCTCTGGGGAAGATCTTATTCTGTCTGATGAACATTTGAGTTTGAAGCAGGATATCGACTGGTTTGCATGCACCATCAGAGTTATAGGAAAGGGTTAAAGGTCTCATGCAATGACTTTCCCTTTCCTCCAGATAAAAAGCAGAAAGAAACTAATTTTGATAAATCACTCACAGAGTCTCCTCCCCAGTTTGAAGACTTTAATTGCACTGGGCGTTTATGACCCAGCGCTGCTCATCTGCATATATGCAGCATATCTCTGAGGACACACAAACCAACTCTGATTGAGGGACAGTAATTCTCAGCCCACAGTGTAAGCATTTTATTGTAATTGAGTCACTGAGTCTTGTATCAAGGGGCGACAGATAATTGGACAGTCAGCTGAACATGGCAAGTTGTTGGTAATTTGAGAATTTGATTGCTCTTTCTTGTTATCTATCAAGTGGACGTGCAGTGAAGTGCCACGAAACAACACACACGTATCGGTAGCTGTTACAATATCACCAATCACTGCTGCAGGACATAGCAAATCGATTATGAACAAAACCAGTCATAAGGGTCATGTTTTTTAAAAGCTGGATAAATAAGCCTGCGATTGATGCATGGTTTGTTATGATAGGACAATATTTGGCTGAGATACAACTATTTGAAAATATGTAGTCTGAGGGTGCAAAAAAATCAAAAGTTGTCCAAATTAATTCTTAGCAATGCATATTACTAATCAAAAATGAAGTTTTGGTATATTTATGGTATGAAATGTACTAAATATCTTCATGGAACATTATCTTTACTTATTATCCTAATGATTTTTGGCATAAAAGAAAAATTTATAATTTTGACCCATACAACTACAAATATCCTACCTGTGCTGCTTAAGATTGGTTTTGTGCTCCAGGGTCACATATTAGCCTATAATAGTCAAAATTACTATGCTAGCCTTCCTTTTCTGAAAATCTCATTTAAAAGTAATGGACAATTTAAGAAATGTTTTAAATTGCGTGAGTTCCAGAAGTAAACTCTTTTATACAAGTGTTTTCTCTCTCTCTCTCTCTCTCTCTCTCTCTCTCTCTGACAGTAATGCACTACTGCCCTCATCTGGATATCACTGTGTTTGTGCAGCAGCGCATTGTTGTTTTACCATGCATTACAAAAGAGAAAAAGTGTGATGTTTTTCATACAAATAGATTCCGTTTACTTTATCTGTATCCCGAGGGGAAATAATAATCGGTTGCAAGTAGCTTAATTTTGCCCAGACACTAATTAGACAAAAAGGAGCATCATTAATCATCTGTCTGAGCTCAAATAGCCCCCTAAGCACAGTCTCCAGCATTAGATTAGATTGTGTTTACCCTGGTTTATAAACCGTTTCAGTATTACGGGGGTTTTGATGATCAGCATTAATGAAATTACTAGGAGGATGAGGGTCTGTCTATAGGTTTATTTTAGGAGAGTTTTCATTGAGTTATTGCCATGTTAATGGTCGTATGGCTTGTTGAACAGCGCCACCTGCTGATACTAAGAGTAGCCTACAGGCAGGACTACTAAATAGCGATAACTAAACGCCTACATTTATCAAAAGCAAGATGTGTTTAAAACATGTCAGGTGTATTAGCCGACCACTGGCAGTTATATAGCCAACTGCTTTGAGAAAAAGAGTAGAGACACTGGGCATGAATGGTCTTTCTGCATGGCATTTGAATGAATTTAAATAAAAGAATGTGTGGTTTAAAAAATAATAATAATAAAATAAAACATGCAATGACGATCCACTGTGTCAGAAATTTATCAATATTAATGCACCTTTATAATATTAATAAATTTTTTAGTCCTTTCAAGCAATTAATTGCATCCAAAATAAATGTTTTTGTTTACATAATATATATATATATATATATATATATATATATATATATGTGTGTGTGTGTGTGTGTGTGTGTGTGTGTGTGTGTGTGTGTGTGTGTGTATTTATCATGTGTATATACACACATACAGTAGCTATATATTTTAAAAATAATTGCATGTTTATACATTTATATTCTTATACTTTATATATAAATATATTTAATATATAAACATAACGTTGTTCTTAAATATATACTTGCATGTGTTTGTATTTATATATACATAATAAATCTACACAGCATACACACATATATTATGAAAACAACTTTTATTTTGGATGAGTTAATCGTTTGACAGCACTTGTTTTTTCAAGTTAGGGAAAATGCTAAATGAATGAATGAGCGAATGAATGAATACTGGGCTTGACAAAATTATTGTACAAATTTGGTTTATTGTTCTAATATCTTAAAGTTTTCATGTTGCATTCATCTGACTTGGGTACAGTATTTATTCCTTTTCTAACACATCTGACTGCAATTCCTCCTAAAGCCTTTAAATCAGATTCGGTCAACTCCACACAGAGCTCAGTTCATCTCTGGTGTGCTGTTTTCGAGTAGCTCTCAGCTTTATTGTAACGTGCAAAAATTTTGGCAAGCCGGTATTCAGTTCGTGAAACACATTAAGTAGGCAGCTGAATTCGCTCACAGCAACTTTAATTTACTATTAATTGTTTGATTTTGTTGTTATTTTGTCATGTCTTTAGCACAAAGCGTCATCAGTGTCCTGTAGAGGGCGCACAAGCCCAGTCGATGGGCGGAGAGAAGCGAGTGACGCATTTCCTGTCTCTTTTAAAATCCAGCCCCTTTCTCGGAGAAATTACAAATTTCTTTTACTGTCTATGGAAGAAGCGGAGGCAGTCGACACTCGACACTCACATGATGTGAGTCACATCAAAGACAGAGTTAACTGCATAGACATCATTAACCTACCAAGAATGCATATCAGGTAATGTGTCCTTTAACAAGAGTCTTAAATGCTGTTCTTCAGGCTGCTGGCAGGTTTGGCGCTCCATACGGTGTGTTTGCCTGCTAAACACGTGCTCTCCACCGGGTCTTGAAGATTGTGGAGAATGATAAACAACTTGATAATATGTTTATTGTATAATATAGTATCGGAACTCGGACAAATATTAGGCTATTTTTATCCCACTGATGCATATCATCTTAAGCTGAAGTTCAATAAATACGTGCTACATAGATTGGTCAGCAAGCATTTTATCATCAAAGTGTTTACCTGGGCCAAGTGAGAGCTTTTCTAGATCATATTGTGGTGCCAAGTAAAAAAAAAAAAAAAAAAAAAAAGACATTTTTTGTAATGCATTAAACCCCATTATTTGAATAGAAAGTTCAAGAAAACTGTTTATTTAAGGTATAAATATTTTATGACAAATTGTCTTAAGTCACTTTTGATCACTTTACATTTTTAATTACATTTTATGTCTGTATAATTCAAATTATAACTATTATATAATAAGTCTTATGAACTTTACTTGCATTTAGTTTTGTCATCTGAAAACAACATCTATGAATTTTGTTTAATGCTTCATCAAATAACTTAATTGATCATTACAAAAAAGTGTGACTTCACTGACCCTAATATGAAAGCCTGTTACAGCCAATGAATAAACATTTTTTTCCCCCTCAATCTCAACTTGTTTTTGCTCCAAATTCTGACTTCTCTCAGAATTGTGAGACAAAATTACAATTCAGACTTTTTTTTTTTCTCAGAATTGTGAGTTTATATCTTCCAGTTTTGACTTTATAACTCTCATTTGCGAGTTAAGCCAGAATTGTGAGGCATGAACTCTTAACAGATCAGTCTTTTTTCTTTTATTCCACCTCAGAATTCAACTTTATGCCTCACAATTGCAAGTTTATATCCCACAATTCTGAGAAGTCTGAATTGCGAGTAAGTTGCAATAACTTATATTGTGGCAGAGACATGCTTCCATACTTCCATTTATTATTTTTTATAAAAGATTATTGGGAATGACTGACTATGGTAGTGAAATGACTAATAGACACTCCCCTCTTTCTCACTAGATGTGTACGGTCTGCAGGACACAGGATACGGGCCGCTTGCTCTCACTGGGGTCCGTGTGTCAGCTGAGAGCAGAGGGACGGTGCCCAATAAATCAAAATACATTTAACATGCAGGAGGCAGCTGTTACCTGTCCATCAGCTGCATTAGCATACCAGTGAGTGCTCACTATGTCAAGAGCCCTTCTGCCTCATGAATATGTATTATATCTGATAATATGACTGTATGGTTTATATGATGGTAAACAAGCTTAATCCTGTTTTTTCTCCCTCTTAGGTTTGCAGCATAAAGCCAATATGAAAGGAAACTTAAAATGGCATCCAAACAAAATAAGACTTTGAACAATTGTAAGGTACAACACTTCAAATGGTCTTAAATGCACCTTAAGTGCAAATGGTTTAGCAACATAGACTGAAGTGGATGTCAAGACGTTAACACAGTAAAGATGTGCAATGATGACTTGAAATCGCTGAGGTCACGACCAGTGAAACTACATAATAGCATGTATTACCTGAGCACACATCTGTGCTGGTTTGTGTGCTTGAAGGCCTTAGGGCTCTATTTTTGACTCCTTTTTTTCTCTTGCCATTGTTTCCACAGGCAAAACTATAAATCCAGATGGCATGCTGGATCAACCCGAGCCGATGAAAAATAACAGTGGAGGGCCGAAAAGGCTGGGAAAAAAATAAATGTATGAAGGTGGTGATAGAATAAGAATTTCACACCTACAGTACCTACCACACATGGCTTTCACACATCAGATAGGGCTTGGAGAGAAAGCCCAGATGAACACAAATCTAGATGTACCATTTTAGTATACGTGACATTAGCTAATGTTATTGTCTTATGCTTTTCACTGTAATATCTGTATCTTCCGGTTTCATATTAAACCCTGAACAATGCATCCAAACAAAGAATACTGCTTTTGAGTTTTTTTTTTCTTGCTTAATGTAATGAAAAAATAAATTAGCCTATATTTTAATAACTACAGCTCATTTTTATGTTTGTAGGAAAATTTATTTATGACCTTAACAGGAGCATAAATTAAGTTTGGGGTAACTTTCTTTAAAAATAAAAATACTTTTATACGTTAAGACTTTACATCAAAAGTGACAGTAAATACACTTTTGTTATTATTTTCCAATTCAAGTAAATGGTTTTTCAGAACTTTATATTCCGCAAATTCCTGAGGGGGGGGAATCTGGTTCATTTTACATTTCAAAAATGCAAATGAACCAGTTTTTAACTCTGATAATAATAAATATTTCTTCAGCAGATCAGCGTATTAACATGATTTCTGAAGGATCACGTGACCCTGAAGACTGGAGTAATGATGCTGAAAATTCAGCATTTCATCACAGGAATAAATACAATTTAAAATGTATTTTCTATGTGCTCTTGAACAGTTATAAATGCATTTAATAATTTTATTTTTTTTAACTTAATATTATGTATTGGGGTGGTGAAAAACAAATATTCATAACTGCAGAGGAAACATCGCAGCAGATATGGTGGCCGGCGCCCATCCAGAACAAAAATCATATATTTTTTAACAAATTAAGTTTCTTATATCACCACAACAACCCCTAAATAATAATGATTTTAACAATAATTAATCAAATCTCCATAACTTTTCTAGTCACTCAAAGTGCTTTACATTGTCAGGACTATCTCCTCATCCACCACCAGTATTTCTACAAATTTCTACAAATAAAAATGTTTATACATTTTGCAGGTATTTATTGTGTTGCCTTCATGCTAATTTAAACTGAAAAACAAACTTGGATGAAGAGTAAACACTGTAGTGAACAATCCAGAAATCCTTGTTGGTCCTAAAATATGCCTCATCTTGCAATGCAAATGTAGTTTTGATTTAGTGTGACCCACATGTGATCTTGAGCAATTTCCTCTTGCATGTGATTATTTCTGCCCAGCAGGACCGATGTGTTTATATGCACTAACTGTTACTGACGAGAGTTATGAAACTATTAAACTAATGGAAAGTCCAAAGGCTGACTGCGTTTTCATTAATGTTATTAATGTGCTTCTGTAGCCATAAACACAAGAGCTCTTAACTCGGAAGACTGTAAGAGTCATATGCAAATTACAGTATTCATTTCATAATGCTTTTAGAAAAATGCTTCGTTATGTAACCCAAGAAAAAAAAGTTGATTTCTTTTATACTGACATTCGTTCCACCTGGGAGTGAACGAGGTCCAAAACAAATCTGGCACAAAAACAAACAACAGTTATGTGAAAGCAAAACCAAGCCAGGCTTATGTAAACCGAATTACTCCATTTTTTCCTCCTCATCCTCCTGTCCTTCCTCATAGTGGCGATACTCCGGCTTCAGCTCCCAGGTGCTCTTATGAGGCCCTCGGGAATTATACACCCCGATCTCCCGAAGAATCTCCTTCAGGTAGATCTAGAGGAAGAGCAGATCGACAGGATATGATCCTACATCATCCATCTCTTAACAACTTTCTGAAAAGTGCTAAATACTTTATTTAGCCTCGCTTAGTGTAATCTATCCACTAAATGGCAAGACCACCGTGGGAAGTAACAATTATCGTTCTCCGTTCTTTTTATCTTCTTTTCAGTTATGACTCATGCAACTTCAATCACATTTATATTTCTCCAATCCTTCAGGGAGACCGAGGCAGCAATCAAGTGGCAATTATTCATAGGATCATCAAGAGCTCACTTAACCATGATAATACAATCAACACCAATAACATGCAGAATATTTGTGATTTCTTGTAACACAGTTTAATTTATCTCTTGTATAACTTCTATAAAAAAAAAAAAAAACTGATTTAATCAAAATTGCCATTAACCGAGCAAACATGATGAACCCTTGCGAAAAAGTGCACTTGAAGGTTTTTCTTTTTCCAAATTGCAACCTCATCATTCAAATGTGTTGTTAAATACATATTTACATACATGACAATGTTTCAAATATATTTTAGTTTAACATAATTGCATGGCAATAGACTATATGTGACCCTGGACAACAAAACCAGTCTTAAGTGTCCATTTTTCAAAATTGAGATTTATACATCATCTAAAAGATTAATAAATAAGCTTTCCACTAATTCATGGTTTGTTAGGATCGGATAATATTTGGCCAAGATACAACTATTTGAAAATCGCCTTTAAAGTTATTTCTTAATGCATATTACTAATCAAAAAAATAAGTTTTGATATATTTACGGTAGAAAATTTACTAAATATCTTCATGGAACATGATCTTTGCTTAATATCCTAATGATTTTTGGCATAAAAGCAAAATGTATCATTTTGAACCAGTGTTTTTTTTTTGGCTATAGCTAATTTAAAGGGGGGGTGAAATGCTATTTCATGAATACTGAGTTTTTTACACTGTTAAAGAGTTGGATTCCCATGCTAAACATGGACAAAGTTTCAAAAATTAAGTTGTACGTTTGAAGGAGTATTTCTGTTCCAAAAATACTTCTTCCGGTTTGTCACAAGTTTTGGAAAGTTTTTTTCGAGTATGGCTCTGTGTGACGTTAGATGGAGCGGAATTTCCTTATATGGGTCCTGAGGGCACTTCTCCTGGAAGAGCGCGCACTCCCGTATAGCAGAGCACTGAGAGCACAATAGGCATTCACTGATCAGAGCGAGAGCGTCGCGAAATGTCACAAAAGGAGTTTGTTTTTGGTTGCCAGGGCAAGACAACCCTGCAGATTACCAAAAGAGAAACAGCATTAAGGGACCAGTGGATGGAGTTTATTTTTACAGAGTATCAACGGAGTTGTGTAAGTGTTTTTGTTTGTTCCCTGCATTTTGAAGATGCTTGTTTTACAAACAAGGCCCAGTTTGACGCCGGATTTGCACATCGTTTATTTCTTAAGGATAATGCAGTCCCAAGGAAAAAGGGTCACGATCGTGTGTTGGAACCGCAGGCGGTGAGTAAAACTGCTTTAAATATCTCTGTGTTGTTAACTTAGCTATCGGCGTGTAAGCACATCAAGTAAACAACATGCGATGTTGTCATCAAACTGCACTTTCCACATGTACAGCTTAAAAAAAAAAAAAAAAAAGACGACAAAGTGGAACGTAGTCATTTTCCAAAACCGCTAAGCAAATATATACAGTTTCAGTACATACCACACAGAGACGTCGTTGCTGCTGCTGCTCTTTCTGGATCATAAATATACGCTGAATCTGACTGTTAGCCATGGTTTGTTTTGGTTGGTTTTGTCCTCACGGTATTGTCACAGCTTCGCTCTCAACGCAAAGCCTACTGGCGCTCGTGATTCTTTAGCTCCGCCCACACGTCACGCCTCCTGCCGCTCGTGTTTTTCCGGGAAAAATCGGTACAGACTATCTTTCTCTTATGAATATAATAAAACTAAAGACTTTTGGGAGTTATGAAGGATGCAGTACTACTCTATAGGTACTCAAGATTAACAGGATATTGAGTGAAAACGAGCATTTCACACCCCCCCCCCCTTTTAAACAAACTATATTACACATTCATTTATTTACAAATAACATTCACACTTTATTTGAAGTTCTCGCCATTAACAAACCATTAACCATGACTTCAAACTCCAAATTTTAGGAGGTAGCTGTTAAAGAGGTCATATGATGCAATTTAAAATTTTCCTTTCTCTTTGGAGTGTTCATGAATAGAGAAGTTGCAAAGACCAAAGATTCTATAAATATTCTTTATAAAACTTTGATTCGTCCACGCCCTCCTAAAAGTGCCTAGTTTTAATCACAAAAGCACTGGGTTACTCCGCCACGGTACCCCCGAAGCAATCTGAAATAGTCAGAATATAAACACTTATTATAGGTGTACCCTAGTGATTCAGGACAAGCTAAAAACATGGTTTTTTTACCGTGTACCGGTAGCGGTAAGAGAAACAACCAATCAGAGCTGCGGTCCGCAACTTTTTTTTGTGTTCCAAGTATACAACATGTATATAATAAGAGAGTACACCATGAATACATTTTCCAAACCGTTTTTAGCTTGTCCTGAATCACTAGGGTACATCTATAAATAAGTGTTTATATTCTGACTATTTTAGATTGCTTCGGGGATACCGCGGCGTAGTAACCCAGTACCTTTGTGATTCTTCATAGACATAAACAGAGAGAAGTAGTTCCGGGTACGATGTCCTTCCGCAAGACGCAAGCAGTTCTGTTTATTAACCGCTAGAGCGTCAAAAGTTCCCTACCGCAGCTTTAATACAAAACCTGCGGTACAAAATACACTCATTTATTTAGTTAAATGAGTGCTGTCTGTCACTCACTGTCTTTAATCAGTTCTGTGTATGACTGTATGCTCATTCTTTATAGAGTAGCAACAATGTCGTTTGTAAAGTACAGTCTTAGGCACATTAGTATTTTCACCCCAAAAAGGGTTATTTTTATCTTTTGCTGTAGTGTGTCAGTAGGAAATATCAGTTTACATTTCCAAACATTCATTTTGCCATTAATTTTAATAATAATCTAATGAGATTGTTGAATGCACAAGCATTCTGACAACGACTGCCTAAGACTAAGAGGGTTTTTACACTGGGCTCGTTTGCTGCGGTCCGAGTGTGATTGTTCCCTGCGCCGCCCGCAGCGTTGGTCTGCTTTCACACTCAATAGTTGTATCAAACCCAGGTGCGTTTGCAGTCACCTTACGTCATCGCAAACGCACATGGAAAACGCCTGGGGAACAAAACGCGACTGAGCATAGCTGTAATTTTTTTGGATATTTTGGTGCTATTATGCACAGTATAATAATAAAATTTGTATTTAATTTTTATTAATTTAATTTTTGACTTTTAGGAGTGTGTGGAATCAACCTCGGCTCTCTCGTGTGTTGAGGAAGCAATGATATCGACAGTGTTACGCATGCGCAGGATACTTTACTTCCTGAACAAGTGCGCACCCGAGTCCATGTTGCTTGCACATTCACACTAACCCGCACCACAGTTCGGTAGCAACCGAGCTCAGACCACCTTCTCCAGAGCCCCTTTCACACTGCACGTCGGACCCGCAATATTTCCGGAACCTTGCCGGGTCGCCTTCTGTGTGAAAGCAACCACGTCCCGGAATTGATTACCGAATTGAACCCGGGTCGGGGACCTAGTAACATTGGGAGGTTCGACCCGGGACGAGCGCTGTGTGAACAAAAGCCAGATCTAATTCCGTATCAAAGTGATGAAGCAGGTTATCGCGCGACTCTTTTAACGGCTGTTTTGAAGGAAGATCAACATTTGCGATGAAAACATATGTGCATTACATGTCACGCGCTGATGTCACGTGTCGTTACGGGATCTTCAAGCGTTGTGTGTGAAAGCACGCACATATTCCGGGTCATCACTGGCAGTGTGAAAGTGCCAAATCTAGCGAACAAGGAACCAATTGCAGGAACACTTTACCCCTGTATTTGCCGGAATGGCAGTGTGAAAGGGGCTCAGGTAGTCACGGGTTCGGTACCCCAAGACGCACCAGGGTCCGATGACAGCGTTCACATCGAACGATTTTTCATGCGAACCGTGCGCCGTCCCGCACTAAACTGCCAGTGTGAAAGCCCCCTAAGACTTTTGCACAGTAGTGTACGTATAAAGTGCGTAAAATTGGATTAAGTATATTTAAATAAGTATTATTAAAATATGTGTACATATGTGTTAAGGGCTCGATTGTCACTGGAGGAAACAGCTGTGGTGTGATGAGCAGTGAACGGAGAGAAAACTTTACAGTAGATGAGAAACCGATTTGTAAAAATCGATGTGTTTCAGAAGGCGGAGCATAGAGAAGAAACAATAATGTACAGTGTGTGGAAAATAATGTGTATTTTGAACCTTAAACTTCATAAACAATACACCAAATACACAAAATAATATTTTTAGCAGCATCATATGACCCCTTTAACTTTAGGATTAGGGATCTAGAATATGGTCATGAGAAATATATGCTTTATAAGCACTAATAATAAACAGCCAACATATCAATAATGTGCACGCTAATAAGCAACCAGTTAATAGTGAGAACTGGTCTTTATACAAGAGTACTCTTTTTAAAAGTGTACTTTTTTCATGAGGGGATGCACAAGCTCTATAAATATAATGGCACAGTGTTTTCACGTTCAACTGCCTTGAGCTGGACAACTTACCACCGGTTGCTTTGTGATGTCCACCAGGTCTCTGATGTTATAGTACTGGTGTTTCTCAAAGGCAGAGAAGAGCATTTCCAGAACCTTCTGCTTGTCAGCTCTTGCACGTTTGCCTTCCTCTTTCTTTTTCTTCTCATACTCCACCTGAACAGAAGCATAAGCAAACCAGAGCATTCATTCATTTGCTCACATTATTATATCCCTCTCTCTCACACACACACTTACATTATGGCTGTGGTTGGACACAGGTTTGTAATTTGTTGTGACAGCCTTCTCAAGCTTCTGGGATAAACGAAGAGGTTTGGTGGATTCTTCGATCTGGAGCCTGTGAATAAAACCGATCTCTTGAAGGTCAGATCTAATGCCTTTGATTGGAGTATTGTGATCAAGCTTCGACTTACTTCTTTAGTTTCATGTAGCTCTCAGTGACTGCAGGTCTACACTCGGCTCGCTGCACAACCATGCCTTCAAGAGCCAGCTTGTCTTAAAAACAAAAGACATTCTACTTTATACATTTCTGAGATGGGACAGTTCACCCAAATATTGAGTGGTCATTATTTACACACCAGGTGAGTTATAGTCGTTCATTCATTGGTGAATTATTCCCTTTTTAAAGCAATAGTTTAACCTTAAATTAAAAATTGAACCTTAAATGTACTCACCTTCAGGCAATCCAAGATGTAGATGGATTTGTTTCTTCATCAAAACAGATTTGGAGAAATGAAGCATTATATCACTTGCTCACCAATGGATGCTCTGCAGCGAATGGGTGCCATTAGAAGAAGAGTCCAAACAGCTGATAAGAACATCACAATAATCCACACAACCCCAGTCCATCAAATAACATCTTGAGAAGCAAAAAGCTGTCAGTTTGTAATAAATCCATAATCAGATTTTTAACTTTAAACAGTTGCTTCCGGCTAAAATACGAGGCCTCTATCCATAATAGTGCTTTCTCCAATGAAAACAGTCTTGTCTGAATCAGGATCGAAATATGCACAGATCAAAACAGTTCAGAATAGTTTCAAACAAATATACCTGTGGATTTTGATGTGAGAGGAAACCAGAGGAGGGTTTAAATACATTAAAATACACAGCTTTTGGCTTCACGTGACATTAATTGATATTCTGGATTAATGTGTTTTACTTGATGATCATGATGTTTTTTATCAGCTGTTTGGACTCTCATTCTGACGGCACCCATTCACTAAAGAGCATCCATTGGCGAGCCAATGATGAAACCTGTTCTGAAGAATAAACCAACTCATCTACATCTTGGAGTACATTTTCAGCAAATGTACATTTTAGGTGAACTATTCATTTAACATTGCACAGCCATGTTCAAACACCATGTGTCATGCATTACACACTCACACAAAGTAGAAGCAAACCTAATTAAAAATATCTGAGTTTTGCAAGCAACTAATGGCTTCGCATTGTACTAAAACGTTAACATACTTCAACAGCAAGCACTCTAATAAAGCGTTGGCACGAAACCCCTCTTACAAGGTGACAATTGAAACACTGTGATTCAACCAGGTGGTTTTTATGGCACTATTCTGAAGTGTTTGACTTTTGTATGGTCAGCCAGCCACGAGTGATGATTTTAATCAAACCCCAATGAGCCTCGCTCCTGCAGAACGCCATTGTGCTGCGCTGCTCTCGTTCGATGGCGCGCCGTGAAGTCGGCCTAATGGTTTAGCTTGCTTCTATTGATTGTATTAATTGTACCGCGGTGCCTGTAATACCTTGTGGTTGTTGTCTCAGAGGCCTTTTAAAAGGGCAGAAATATTTCAGTCACAAAATCCATCACAGCATCACTAATGCGAACAGTTATTGGCAATTATTGCCAGATGAGTGGTTGAGCACTTGTTGGAGTAACTCCATAAAAACGCCCACTTGTGTTTCACAACTTCAACAAAGCATCCATTTTCCTCGCAATTACCCGGAGGCTATGAAGAGGGGTCAGGGCAAACCGAGACCTCCAGGTTCGCATCTCCTCTGCACAGTCCCTCCCCGAGAGTCACGTGACTCGCGCATCTTACGAGGCCGGTAACGTTACATAAGTATTTCCACACAGGATTCAGATTTAAATCAGCCGGAGATGCATTAATGCTGGCTCTGAATGGAGTAGGACTGTGTTTGGGGGTGGCACGAGTTGCTCAAACCGATGGTGGGCAGCAGATCCGATGCTGAGATGATAGCGAGGTTACGGGGGTCGGCCTTCCGCCTCCTCACAAGATCCCACCAGTTTGACTTCCTCAGAGACGAGAGCAATAACATCCCCGGCCCTCAGCAGGACACAGCCTCTCTACCTCCACACACTCACACACACTCACACACACACCCACCTGCAGGCAGAGCTTCAATCCCCACAGTCTCTTCATCGGCAAAGAAACAAACCGTTTCAGCGCCTCGAGGTCTCTTAAACTCAGCGCTCACTCACCTCGGCGCCTGCTGATTTTGATCATCTCCAAGAGCGTCTAGTATTGCACACTGAATTTTACGAGACCGCTGCATTTAATTTATGCTTTTCAATTAAGATTTTTCATTAGCTGGCAGAGTATCAACCTCTCGTTCCTTTCAGCACTGAAATTTGTGAAATTTGCCAGAGCACAACAGTTGTCGCCTAATCTTTTTAAAAAGGACTCTGAGGGAGTAGACAGAGATATTTCTGGGACAAGATAGAACAGTAAAATAATAATAAGACTCTTAATCATATGCCTCAGAGGCTTTTTAAATCACGTCTGTGGCACAATTTCTCTCCGCTCTAACTCTGCCGGCTTCATTTCCACATTTGTTTTGAAATACTGTGCACTTGGTAATTTATTGTCTGCAAACACTACGCAAATATAGAAAATGTACTGCCAGTTTCACAAACAATAGCATGTTCGGCAGCCCCAAGTGCATTTAGACACTTAGTTGCATTTAAAAATGCATGAATGCATTGCATTAGTTCTAAAAGCTTCTCAGCTGGTCTTGCGGTGATTCTCAGGGCTAATATCATTCAGAAGTGCACATTCTTTCTGCGAGGGTTAGATGATTTGAAGCAAGTGCTCTTATGGGTGCAGGGCATTACTCGCTCATATGTGGCCATTTGAACAGCCATAGGTAGCTGCCGCTTTATTCGGAATCAGAATGTTTCCATGACAACTACATAAAAGCTAAATTCATACTTAAGGAAATTCAGCTGCTAAGAAAACAAAGACAGATTTTTTAAAATTTAATTTAATTTTCACAGTGGTTCAATTCCAAGGTAACAACATATCAAACAACAACTCGGGAGGACTAGATTATAAACGATGAAATTAGTCATTCATCCATTGCTGAAGAGATTCATTTGCTCACTTTCTTTCGGTGAATCAAGTCACGTCTCTGTTCTGCGTTTTCCTTCAAGGGTGCAAAAAAAATACAGTTCGCTAAGTAGTGGACATACTTTATGACAAAGTAATCTCAGGGTAGTTTATCATATCATATTTCGAACATGTGACCATTTGAAAACCAGTTTCATGCAATATTTAAGCTTCAGTTTGAACAGTATTATATATATTGTTTTCAAACTAAAGCAAAAAATATGCAAAAAAAAAAAAAAAAATCCATATACCATGTGGTATTTTAATGAAAAAGTGTGTTTGAGCTATCATCTTTTAAAATAATTGCCATCCGGTTTGCTATTCTGTTTTGTAATGCATAACCTAATTGTCCAAATAGTTTTTTTGGCCATTTTAGTTGTATGAATATGCATAACTGATTATGAATCTGGCCACAAAGCACAGCATTTGCTCCACTTTGTCTCGGTTCATTGTTTCTGCATTTGTCAAGCCTTACATTATTCTGCACAGTTAAGCTAATATCTCCCATCCATGTGCTCTGTTCTACATTTGTCTGCTTGAGCATCTGCCACTGATGGACTAAAATCAATTTGGGCCTCTTCAAATTGAACAAACAAGTGCACTAATTAAAACAAAAGATAGATGAGAAAAAGCAGGTCAGCCACCCACAATTTTCTCTGGCATAGTTAAACCCTGTTTGCCATTCAAATGCATATGAATAAACCCAGTAATCACACGATGATTAAACCATGACTGAGCAATCGCCTATAAGAACTATAATCAGTCATATATGACCATAATAAACTGTCACTGCATCAGTAATCAGATGGCTATGTGCATGGGCGGCACGGTTAAAAAAAAAGGCATGAGGAAAGTGGCACAGTGTTGCACAGACGTACCGTTTGACATCACAAATCCAAGACAATACAGGCAAAAAACGATGTTTTACAATTGTGAGACTTATTCTGCTGATTATTGAAAGCATATCTTCTCAGACTAGTGGAGAGAAATCATCCAAAATACACATTTAAATGTGTATTTTATTACACTTTCTATCTATCTATTTGCATCTGTAGATTACAAATAGAACAAATCATTTCTTTAAAAGCTCCACTTCAGTAGCACCAAATTTTAGTTTTATTCCTATCTACTGTATAATCAGGTTTATAATCAGTTTTTTCATATATATAGTTTTCTGGCTGTTGACAGTATTTTGTGGAGCGATAAAGAGAGACACTGAAAGCCCCTTTGTAAAATAAATAAGCAACATTTTCAAACACCTTTGACTGAAAGGTCAACAAAATTAAGCAATTTTTATCCCCTCTCTTTACCCAACATTCAGATTTCGGTCCTTCAAATATAATCCAATTATCAAATATTTAATTAGATAAAGCCTCATTTGCAGATTCAAACATAACATTTCAGAAAAACTGTAATACAAAATTTTTTGCAATTCTTAATACAAATCAATCAACTTGTGAGTAATGGTTATTTCCATTAATTTTTTATGTCGTTTTTTTTTTTCATCTGCTGTCTTGCTTTAAATAATTTAATATAATCTTGTACTGTTTTTCACACAAAAAAAGGCTTGTGTGACATTAACTAATCCATAGATCTAGTAACAACCCACAGACTGTGCCATTGTTCAAAACTCATCCACAGCAAGTAAAACTCAAGTGATTTAATACATCAAAATACCAGCATGGTGTGTATAACAGAAGCAAGGAAATTTGCTAAATTTGCTTCCAAAATGTAAATGATGTGAATTTTTTAAATATTTCTACTGTGAAAAAGTGATAAGTATATGTGAAAATATCCAATTTAATCCATCTGTTGAATATGTAAAGCCAAATCATCCCCAGCACACAGACAGTGGATTAGCCTCCACCCCGTCTCAGCTGCTAACAATGTACACGCAACAATAATTGTCTCAGAAGGGTCCATCTCCTCTGTCCTGGGGCTCCCACAGAGGCGCTGTCTTTCGAGAATGACGGACAGGCTGTCATCTGTTAGTGACATCACTGAGAAAAATGTCACAGCGATTCTGCTGCTGTTTAAGGGCATGTCTTCTTTGTGAAAGACAACGAAGCACAAGTTTAACTAGGATTATATTAAGAATATCGATTCAGAGTTCTGGTCCCTGGGTGGTTTATATTATGAAACATCACTGCATGTCTTGGTTGCATGTACAACACCCTTAAAGACGGCTTGGTGCCAATTATGGGCTCAGTCCCCATGACTTCAAGTGAAGACGTAGGCTTACTTATCAAAGGCTCCCCCGATATCTGGGTCATGGCGAGTACCTCAAAGCCTCTCAAAGAAAAGGAGAAGGCTTTAATGTATTCATCCCTTTTGATATGAATACTAACAAATAATTTACATAACTACACCTACACTACTCGATACGGCTCTCGTTTGGCGATAAAGCCGTCAGTTGTCGGCACATCACACAGACAGCTTTCCAAAGCAACAACTTAACATGACAGACGCCAAAGCATTAACATCTGGCTCTCATTGGAGGGAGTTCATTATGTGGGATCCCTGTGATTCGGACCTCTCGGTGAGTTCACGTGCCGCCACCCAACCAAGGAGTCCTTTCATCAGAGGGCAGCGACGCTAATTGCCGAGCCAGAGAGGCGCTGAAGTGGAAAGGTGATTATATGCAGCTTCTAGATCGAAGGGCAGCTAGCAAAACGCTCGCTCCCTCCAAGCCCACACCACTGACGCAGTAAAGCCCACCCTTAACACCCCTCCTCCCACTGTGAGTGCCTGCGCGCATGCATATATGTGTGCGTTTGCGTGGCTGTGAAAGGCTCAGACACTGTTGGCAGCGCACACTGCTCCCGCGCTTCATGCCAGCACCACTCAGCTGCGCTCCTGTTTGTCCACCCGCCCGCTAACGCGCGCGCTCCCCACACGCTCCGCCAGGCTGGGTGTGAGGCACGGCATGGAATGGAATCTCAGAAGGATGGAGAGTGAACTGAGACAGATCAATCCGGACTTGCTGCAGCCCAGCAAGAGCTTCAAGAAACCTTCCTCCGGCACCATCACCATCAACGTGGGGGGCTACCTGTATGCCGCGCAGCGCCATACCCTGGCCAAGCATCCCGGCTCTCTGCTGGAAGAGATGGTGACCGGGAAGAAGCCCGTGGTGCATGTGGACTCCATGGGCAACACCTTCATCGACCGTGATGGGCCGATCTTCCGGCACATTTTGAACTTCTTGCGCATGGGCGAGCTGGTGCTGCCCGACGACTTCAAGGAAGCCGAGCTGCTCCGACGCGAGGCCGACTTCTACCGGCTGAGCGAGCTGGCCCAAGCCCTGCAGGACTGGGAGCAGCAGCAGGCCACGCAGCACGAGCCCGCCTTCCTGGAGGTGACAGACAGCCACGAGCGCTCGCAGGGTCTGAGGGTCTACTGCAGCGACAGCACCTTCATCGAGAAGGTGAAGAACCGCCTGGTGCAGATCTCCAAGAGCCGCTTGGACGGCTTTCCGGAAGAGTTCGAGGTGTCGTCCAACATCATCCAGTTCCGGCATTTCATCAAGTCGGAGCAGGGCTCTCGGCTTGTGCTGAAGCAGGACAGCACGTTTTTGTGTACACTGGAGTGTCTGAAGCTGGAGGCGGTGATGCTCGCTCTCAAAGGAGGCTATCGTCTGCTCACCAGCCTAGACAGCAGCCGTGGATCAGTGGTTCAGTGCGAGGCTCTGCATTTTGTCAAGTGACCCGAGCAGAACTGTCACCACATGACCTGCTGTAAAACCATCCTGCATCAACAAACACCAGCGTCCTCAACCGAAAACCTGTTCTGGAGTACTCCACGCTAACCGCTTCTATGTGACACACTCCGACAGACAGCCTTGAGAAACAAGAGAGAGAGAGAGATGATGTGTACTGTGCTGTGGGGTTATGTTTGGTGCGTGTTTGTAATCGTCTTCTGTCTGAAGAGCAACAGTTTGTAGTGTAGATGGTGATGATAATCAATCTGATTTGCAGAGTACTGTGGAATCTAAAGCCTAAGTGCAGTGATCATTACATTTGTGAGCAAGTTTTGTAATTTGTGATAATGTGAACATGTAGTAAACAACAGGTAGTAATTTGGAGTCTGTGAATGTTTTGCACAATAAAGCCACATCATTTATTCAGAACACTGTTGAAATGTTCATCAATGAGACTGTGGATCATCTTCGGTGACGGTATACACTGACAATCACTGCATATGGTTTTGTCTGTGAACTGTGGAATGTACGGTGGCTTAATTATTAATATAGCTACTTTTATTTTTTTCTTATTTGCTGTGGAGTCGGCTTGTAAGAGAGATACTCTGTCCTAAATTGTAAGTTCGCAATATTATGCAGCAAAATGTGACCTAAAATTAAATTTCCTCCAGCATTGATCCAAATTCGTATGGGTTTGATCATTTTTAGAGCATGTGGCATACATACATCCACCACAGATATTCTAGCATGTGTCCACTGATTCATAAACATCTGATGTATCACCAGAAAACTAGTAATGCTCACTTAGCTCAGTAACAAACCAACAAAATCTAGTCAACTTCACCCTTCAACTTCTTGTCAATCTACTGTGGGAAAATATCAAGTTCAAAATAGATGTGAATTTTGCAACAAAACATTCACAGCGCAGAGTTATTCTTAAAGAAAAACAGCTCTGCTCGACGGTTGCAGTCTAAGTCAGCCGTTTCAAAGAAAGGCAAAGGCAGACATATGGTTACACTCACTTTGGATTAGCCGACATCTCCACACACTAATATCCATCTGTTTCCATCAAATCTGTCATGCACTCTCGTGCAATCTCCCACTAAAATGAGTCTAAAGCACATTTCTGACATGGGGAAAAAATGAAACGCCTTCCATCTCCACAGTCTGTCGTGCGGACATCAAAACAGGGCTCTTTTTAATTGCAGATATCAGTCATTCATATTTGATGAGACACGGCAGGGCTTATTAGCCGTTGTCACCGGCTGATGTGTTTCTAAACCGCGGCCAGCAGGGGACTGGAGACCTGCGGGAGGGTGCTGGGAAGCAGGAGCATTTATTTCACATGGAAGAAATCCATTAACAGCTGAAATATTCATGGATTAGTCTCACATCCAAATGTTGCCAGGAAAATGAGACTCCTACATAACAAAAAAAAAATAAAAGAAGAAGCCAAAGATTCTCTTCATGTGCTCCCAAGGAGGCATGACTAATGGCTCCCTCTCAATTTGATCAAAATGAATGGTCAGGCAAATATGTGACTTCAAGGACTCGTATGCCCTTAAGAGACTAATATCTCAGCCGCAAGGAGAGAAAACCGGAGTGAGACCGAAGAATAAAATTCCTGCTAATGTACTTTTCAAAAAGTGTAAGTATGAACAGAGGCACACCGCCATGTTAGAACTACATAAAATGGGCAACAGTCAAGGCCATCTGTAACAGAAGAGCACTAATGCAACAAATCAAAGTTTCATAATCAGTTGGAAGAAGAAAAATACAAGAAACAAAGCCTGCATATATTTTCATGCTAACTCCTGATATTCAGCAAGCATTTATTAAACCAAACCAAACATTCTGGACAAATAAATGTGGTAAAATGATCATTATTCAAATGATTGGCTAACGTCACTGCATAGAAACATTAGCAATGCCCCCTCGCTATTGAATGCTTTTTGACAACATGATCGGTTCCTCTTCATCTTTCAACAATCGTTTCTTTTGTGAACTCTCCATGACACTGTGCCTCGTTTACAAAACAAAATGCTCTGATAAATCCCCTGATTAATCCGGGGTGCCATTAACCATAAACTATCCATTTGCTCGTTATGCTGAGAACCTTCTGAACAAGCAGAGATGTATAAAGTACTAGAGAACCATACTTGAGTAAAAGTACAAGTGCTCTATCAAAAAAGTGACTTGAGTAGAAGTAGAAGTGCTCTTTAAGCACCACACTTAAGTAGAAGTACTAAAGTATTCAACATTTTTTGTACTTAAGTATTGCAAGTAGTCTATTTTAAAATTTACTACTCAAGTACTGAAAGTAAAAGTAGAAGTATTGTGTTATGTAGCTATTAAAGAAAGTAGTCAAAAGTTTGAACATATTGTTTTTACTATTTCAAATGATTAACCTAAAGGACAATCACAATTCCTTTGACTGTAACTTCTTGTAAATAAAAAACGGTTACTAGGGTTATTTAGCCCAATTTTTAAAATGATGTCATTAATAACTTACCCTCATGTTGTTTCAAACCCATAAGACATCTGAGGGTCATTTAGAATTTTTTGAAGCATCGAAAATACATTTTGGTCCAAAAATAGCAAAAACTATGACTTTATTCAGCATTGTCTTCTCTTCCGTGTCTGTTGTAAGACAGTTAAAAACAAAGCAGTTTGTGATATCTGGTTCGCGAACGAATCATTCGATGTAACCGGATCTTTTTGAAACAGTCCACCAAATCGAACTGAATCGTTTTAAACAGTTCGCGTCTCCAATACGCATTAATCCACAGATGAATTAAGCTGTTAACTTGTTTAATGTGTCTGACACTCCCTCTGAGTTAAAACAAACCAATATCCCGGAGTAATACATGCACTCAAACAGTTCACTGACTGAACTGATGGGAAGAGAGAACTGAAGATGAACACCGAGCCGAGCCAGATATATGACTCGTTCACGAGTCAAGAACCGTTTCTGTCAGACGCGTCCGATTCGTGAACTGATGAGCTGACGATACTGCGCATGTGTGATTTAGCGTGAAGCAAACCGACACACAGAGCGTCTGGAACCGAACTGATTCTTTTGGTGATTGATTCTGAACTGATTCTAATGTTATGAGCCCATGTGCAGTCAACGACAATGACGCCATTGCGTCGAGCGCAAAAGAATCGGTGAACTGTTTTCTTCAACTGGTTTATTGAATCGAACTGTCAGAAAGAACTAACGTTACTGGTCATCCGAGAACCGATGCAACCGGTTCTTGACTCGTGAACGAGTCATTATCTGGCTCTGCTCGGTGTTCATTTCTCTCTTCACAGCAGTTCAGTCAGCACGCGCAGTCTCGCTTGAATTCGCTCAATGATGTGCCAGCTTCATCAAACCTGCCATCTACAGTTCTGGCAGTGGTTTGTAATGGAATGATTCGTAACATTATTATAATTGTAACGAGTAACGATGCAGCACATAAAAAAAATATCGGAGTAAAAGTATTAAACTCAGCGAAAATATGTACCGAAGTAAAAGTGGAAGTAGGAGAAAAAAATAATACTCTAGTAAAGTACAGATACCGCCTTTTAGTACTTAAGTACAGTAGTGAAGTAGTTCTACTTCGTTACTATACATCTCTGTGAACAAGCCATTTAAACCAAACACGTCAAAGTGAATGTTCTTTTCCTCTGCTGACGACAGACTCAAGCTTTAAGACTCTGTCAGAAAGAGAATGCACATCTGTATACTGTATCCAGTGTAGTGGCAGTGATGGTAGTTCATATTTGCTTTTAACACAACGCAACACTGTAGCGTGATCAAGCATCAGCCATTAAAGTACACATGAAATATATATTTTGCATGTGACTATATTTGTTAGCACACATTGCTTTTTTTTTTTTGTATTGAACAATTCATCCGTGCAAGTCAATACACACAAAAAAATTTGTTTGCCTTAGTTATCTTTAATACAAATCTGAGAATGCTCCTCCCCTCTAACACGACGGACCTTCTGTGATGACGTCAGACTGACCGAAGACATGAGCCGAAGCACACCCCTCCAACTGTCCCCGTGCCCCTTGATAGCACATGGAGGGAAAAACAAACAAACCACGCCCTCTGCTTTCCTCATTCAATATTCCGTTTCTCACGGAAGTACGTCAAAATACGGAAGTAAAATCGGTCGTAAACTTCCGGTTCACGCGGACTTTAAGCGGCTGAACAACAGTGGGAGTTGACCATTTGTCGATTTCTTGCTCTGGAGGCGGTTTATGCAAATGTCTGTGCCCAGGTGACGTCACCTTGCACCTCAGATCCACAACAAACTGTTTTTTGACCTTAATGAAATAAATGCTTAATTTTTTATAATGGGGAAGCTATGAAAATTCCAGGATGTTTTAATGGAACAAAGACCTCTCATATGCCAAAATATCAAGGCAAAATTTTATTTCTCATGTCATGACCCCTTTAAAATAAAACATCCGTCACACATCTGAATGCACTAAACATGCTTACAGCACATTTACCTTCCTGGAAAGAACGACCTTCTAAGCCCCCAACATCCAGCCGTGATTACCACAGTCACATGACTCTAATGTGAGCAGAATCGTGGCATCTCTATTTCAAGTCGCTGATGGAAATGTGCGTAAAGAATGTGCCTTTCACAAGAGTTATAAGTGCCCAAGTCTGACTTTAACCTGGCAACAGGCTTTAAGCGGCCATGTCAATCAAGTCAAGCTGCCTCCTCAACCTATCGTTGTGAAGAACTTAACAAGTAAGAAAAAAAGTGTTCGCCCCTGACAGCTCATCAAAGTCTCAGCAGCTCCTCCACACCTGCCGGCACCTGCTCCATACGCTGCTACTGTTCACTGAAACACTGATCACTCACATAAGAACACGCAAAAATTTTCTCTCGAAATGATAATGTGATAACCTACACCCGAGTGTGTGCAATCATGAAGCCAAGGACACATGTGTCCGGTTCTGAATCACATGCATTACACCTAGGGTCACTAGGTCATTAAAACACAGATGTGCAGTTCAAAGCAATCACTAAGGACACACTCCCTCATTGCAGAGGTTTTCTTTTGGCTTTTATGACAGAGAATTCAAAGCCCTGGTCTTTCTGCTCCCTGCCTGCACAATGATGCGTGACCTCCATCCCTCAAACAGCCCTCTATGTCCTCTTCCAACACTAAAAAAGAAACTAATACCAAAGAAGAGTGTTTATGCTTTGGATTAGCCAATAGAGAGCTTTTCATACCCTGAACCATTTCAATTCATAACTTACTGAGAAAAAGACACTGTTACCCTTCCACCCCCAGAAAAAGCTTTTTAGTGAAACAAGTAGAGGCTCTATTCATGGCCAACTTCTGTGGCCAACCTGTTGCTTAGCAACCACTTAATCAATACCTGGGGCTTGTGAGTGCTAAGCAGACAACGGGAAAAAAAAATTCATAAGTGAACAAAAGCGCACAACACAATGATTGCAATTCCACACTTAGCCTTGTGCGATTTCCAGTAAGGCTGCAATTATTATGCTGCGAATATAAACTGCACTTTACAGTTGAATCTGTATTAAAAATCTTTCATTTGCAATGGTGAAGAGAACGACCCTTTGATGACAGCAAATAAACAAAAAGCTGCACGGCATGATAAAGTACCAGCTAAATAATAATAAAACAAAACTGTAAAATTTATGAAAAAAATATTAATCCATTTATAATGCGTTTTAAAATGTAATTATTCTTGTGATGCATCATTACTCCAGTCTTCAGTGTCACATGATCCTTCAGAAATCATTCAACTCCGATTTCATCAGCTGCTCTAAACTATTAGGAAACAATGTTTCAGGAGCTCAGGACACATGCTTATTTGATAACCATTTTATTTTCTATTTGGGAATGTGTAAATGCTTTAAGATTAACAGTTTGCTCCAAAGCATTGTTAGAAGCCAGTTTTTTTATCAGTTTCCTATGCAAAGATTTGATGTCAAAAACAGTATCTTAGCAATTCAACTATATCTTATGATTTTAAATCTGTGTTTAAACTCAGAATGGAAAAGAGGAGCTAAAGTCTGATTTTGTGGAAGTTGAACTTTAAAATTAAATCATATTATCTTAATTCAAGGGATTTGGGATTTTGAAAGTCTAAAAAATGATCAATGTTGAGTGCTACTGTAAGGTTAACACGGTCTGCTTTAAATGTTTTAAAACGATTAACATTAGACATTTAGAAAAGTGGCAGTGCCGATAGCCTTGTGGCCATACAGCACTACTACAGGGGCGTCCTGAGCCCCCTCTTGCTCTCCCATGTCACTTCCTGTCATTACTCAACTGACTTTTCAAAATAAAAGCAAAAATGCAAAAAAAAGTAATCAAAATGTAATTAAATGTAATCAGTTACATTACTTTAATAAAGTAATTGAAATAGTTACACTTCCAATTAACCGTTATAAATAGGGTCACTTGTAATTCGTAATCTATAACATTTACAATGTAACCTTCCTAATTCTGGTGCTGGCATCTATACCTAAAGAACAAGAAGACAGTACAACACAAGTATATACAATAACCCCAGGTCCACAATTCCTGAAATCTGTGTTTTATAAAATACAAATATTTTAAAATGATCCATTAAAGGGGTCATATGATGCGCTTTCAATTTTTCCTTTCTCTTTGGAGTGTTACAAGCTCGATGTGAAAATATTTGCATAATGCTGCCATAATGTTCACGCAAAGAAAGAAGCCAGGGTTTCAGTAACCACGGTTATTATTGAAGTAGTATTGAAGCAGTCATGTCAGGGAGATGCTGTGTGTTTATAGGAGAAAGCAAAATCACTTTATTTAACCTTCAGAAAGTAGATGCATTTAGGAGTCTTTAAGATTACTTACAACAGAACAGCAATGCATTTAATGGACGATCGTTTCATGAACCCAGGAGAGGAGGTCATTCTGACTTTGCTACGACATTCTCAGAATCAGAATGAGCTTTATTGCCAAGTATATTTACACATACGAGGGATTTGTTTTCAAGACAGAAGCTCCGCAGTGCAACAGAAGGACAGCAACAGAAAAAAAAAAGAAAAAAAACATAATAAAAGATAATAAAACACAAATCTGCCACTTCTGTATCAGCTACTGTAAGTATGTTTTGTTATTAGTTTAAGAATTTACTATGGCCCCATTAACACTGCATGGTTCAAGTGACCCAAATCTTCTCTCATGTGGCACAGATCGGATATGACCGGTGAACGTGTAAGCAGGAGAAAAAAAAACGCATGGATTCCGATGTTCTCAGATCGGATTCAGGCCTCATTCATATTTGGCAATAAATCTGATATGAATCGGATACGTGCATTTGCGTGTGCCATGTAAGCAGACAAATCGGATATTCCCCAGTAAATGGGAGTCGTATGTCATTAAAAAAAGTAACGTCAACTCAGATGGACACCACCTCCGCCGTACGAGACCAATGTTTTGCTGATTTTTTTTGTTGACTTTTCAAAATCTTGTGGAAAGCAAAACACTGTATAATTTTATTTACATCTGCATCCATTGTATTTCGTGCTGTTTCACTTCGTCTTCCGGGTCAGAACGTCTACGTTTGGTAGTTTCAGCAGTGTATAGTGTAAATGCAAAAATCGGATTCGGACACTTTTAAAAGATGATGTATGCAGGTCATCAAAAAAATCGGATATAGTCAGAAAATCATGATTTGGGCATCAAGACCTGCAGTGTAAATGCAGCCTATTGAATGTTCAAATGCGGAGTTTTGCATGTTGTGTGTGTGTGTGTGAGAGAGCGAGAGAGAGAGAGAGAGAAAGAAAGAGGACTCTGTCACAAGACACAGACATTATTAACTGTCTTTACATCTATTTTGAAAGATGAAGCTCGTGATTATGAAAAGGGGCATTACATTTCTGACGAGTGCTTGCGGTGTTCGGCCAATCACAATGCACTGGGTCTGTTGGCCAATCAGAGACTGCGCTTGTCAGAAGGAGGGACATTAAAGCATGTCAACATATTCTGTTAAACCAAATACACAAAATAATTATCTTTAAAAAAAGCATCATATGACCCCTTTAACAAAGCAGTTTTTAGCTTTTGGGACCAACACTAGATGGAATGATTAATTGTTGATGAGCCAAGCAGGCACAGTTATTACTGTTCATGTTGACACCGTTCCTCACACCTGTTGCTGTTCCCAGTGTCAGAGAGCAGGGTTACACTCACCTGAGGTCTCTGTGAAGACAGCGAGGCTCTGGCCGCCCACCGTCTGTATGGTGAAGGGATGCTCTCTCGGGGAGCGCACGGACGAAACCTTCTCCCCAGAGCAATGCACCACGGTCAGCTCCTCGTTCAGACTGAAAGACACCTGAGGAAACCATCAATCAGCCTCTACACAAGCAACAGTACATCACACGTTCCCTCTCCACAGCCCAGGGTCAGATCATAGTAATTATGCTAATCAGCACTGACATCTTAATAAAAGATGAGGAGCAAATAGTGCATGTCTTTAAAAACAATAATAAAACTTACCGCCGTCTTCCCTTGAGCTCTAGAAGAGAGATTAAAAAGCATGAGTGGAAAGATTTCATACACAGCCTAGATGTCGATTTCGAATGAGTTTTCAAATTAGATCATACTTCCCAATTTTAAGCTTGCCTACTTCTCCTCGCCCAGATGCTTTTGCCCACTGCTGAGAAAGATATTTGGGGACCTAAAAAGAAGTGAATAAGATTACATTTACTTATTGGCTTCCTAAAAAAAAAAGTACATATTCTCATATTTGTCAGAGTTGAATTTCAATAACTCAACTGTATGTTTACATTTTCTGAAGCAAATAGGAGTATAAATGTGATGATACATATTGTGTGAGGTTGCCTTGGCAGTGGTGTGCAGTTGCTAAGGTGGTTCTTAGAATGTTTCTATGGTTTTCTGGGTTGTTGCTAGCTGGTTACTTACTAGTCTTAGCTAAGTTTCTTTTTTAAATCAATGTTTTTACAACTAGCTTTTTTTTTATGTTTCCTTTTTTGGCTGAATTGCATAAAATTAAATGGAAGTAAAATTTTAACTGCTGCATGTGCATGTTTCCTTTTAATCTTGCAGTTTACATCTTATACTAGCTACTAAGCTCAGTAATGGGGCAGGTTTTAACAACAACAGATCATGGGATACATTGCAGATTTCCAATTAACTTGGGTACTGTTGCACTTAAAAAAAATTATAATAATAATTGAAACGAAAAAAAAAGAGATATCACAATACAAACAATGCGCCGTTGAAACTCCCTCCATCATTCACATCAACTGTACAGAGATAGTTTAGCGCCATAGTTTAACTCTCCAGTTTGTTCAAAGGTTAAGCACCAAAGCTGACTGATAAACCACCGACCTTCACCAGCCAGACTCCCGTGTTTTGTTTGGCTCTGGTTAAATCGACGTCTTGGCCTTTGTCTGACATGACTGGAGGGTTTTGTGTAAAGAACACAAACAGCTTTTACTGAACTACAGTGAATATGCGCTTGGTTACTGAAAGGCAAATCGTACTTTATGTAGTCAACAGGAACAATTTAGCTCATGATGAACCTGCTGGTCATCGGAGAGGCTTTTATATCTATTTACCCCCATCTAGTGGCCATGTGAAGAAATTACATTTACTTTGCATTGCATATATGAAGACACTATATATATATATATATATATATATATATATATATATATATATATATATATATATATATATATATATATATATATATATATATATATATATATATATTAACCAGCCAAAGTTCATAAACAGTGAAATTAAATACATTATTATGTGATATGTGTGGCATACAGAATATAGGCCTGTGAGTTTAATACTAATAACTACTAATATTATAAACTACAAAAGGGTGCAAAGCTGATAGAAATAGTCTTTATAACATCCTCAAAATTGAAATTTATTAAAACCCTTTCTGACTCCTTTATCTCTGTTTGTGTTTTCCAAGCAAGCGATATGCTATGGGCCTACATTTTTATAACCACAAAAGCACACACACACACACAAAAAAAAAATCAACATTCACTTTCTGATATTCATCTTCATTGACAAAGGTCTCTCGGCTATACCTAAACTACATCCTTAATTCCGCAAAAATAACTTTCCCGAATGGCTATACCCAAGCTGTTATGATTTCAACTATGAACCGTGAAAGAAAATCTCACGAAGCCGCCACTAGATGAAGCTGTTTGACCCTCTTCTGTTTCCATGCTCCTCAAAACTAGGGCCTGTTTCCAAAGGCCCGAGATCAGCACATTAAAATTAATCTAGCATTTATAAGACCATTCAAATTGCAGGTGATTACCTCATATCACTTCAATCTATCAACAACACCAAAAAAATTATTTATACTAATAATAGTTAGGTAAAATATAAATAAACTGTTGAAAATCTTAAAGCCCCATCCAGAGTTATACAATTATTTCACCCAATGGTCAAAGAGGCTCTAAAATGTATCTGGTTTCACATTTGACTCAGATGATTTACACAAAGTACATCTTCCATAGACCAAAATGTTTTCCTTTCACCACATGTTCATATTTCACGTGCATTCAAACCTTTTCTGAGCAAGTAGCTTTGTGAAGATTATTCTCATAATATTACAGAGTGCTGAAATGAAGGGAGCGCCGTCCTTGCTGTCGCTGTCAAGGACATCATATCATGAGGTAGAGGATTCTGGAGGAAACTGTGTTCCTTTAGTCATAGTCGAGTTAGCAGATGACATTTTAACATCATTACAAGTGAGCTAGTAAATGAAACAATGTGAATAAAGGATACAAAGAAAAAATGTTTGAATATCCTGCCTTGTTACCCAGCAGGCCTCACAAGAGAGGAATTGATCGAGTTTTTTTAATGTTTCTTAATCACTGCCTTGTCTATTCACGTGTCTTATAAATAAACCGGCTCAAGTTAGTATACTTGTAAAACCTGCTTTAGCTTGTGCACATTTATCAGTAACTTTCCATGCAGTTAAGAAGTTACACAGATGATCATTTTCATAATTGCTCACCTTGCTTCCACACTTCTTTTAGACACATCTTCCTGGGCCTCAAACAAGTGAATAGCGAATTATGTCAGTGGTCTCATGTGTGTATAGGATGCTTTGCCTTTAAAGTCCTTGAAGAAATATGAGAAACTACTTTTAAACAGTTGCAGTTCCTCACAGAGACAAGAAGGATGTCCAGGTCAAACACTTATGATGAATTTGCAGAAGAGAGATGGATGAGCTTACCGTGATGCTTTATTTAATGCTGTAAAGCGTTCCTCTTAACCTCATAATGCAGTAGTTTTAATAGCTGACTCTTCAGGTGCTGCATAAGTGGCTACATGCAGAAAAAGACTAATCAAAACAGGTCAAGTTACATTTATAGAGCTTTATACATTGTTTCAAAACAGCTTGACAGAAATAAACAGGAAAATGAGTGTTGCAAAATTAAAATGAAATGACTTCCATTCGACAGTGCCAGTGGAGTCAAATCAATAATATTACTGAATATTAAGTGTCTTTTGAACCCCAAGTCAAAGGTCGAAAGTGGCAGGGAACCAAACTCAATCAGACCCTTCTAATTCACATCAAACATGATTTAGTCCATCCTTTCACCCTTCATTAAATGTGTTCAGTATGTAAACACCCTGTTCACATGTGAAATCAGCAACAGTGTTTGGTTTGCTGTCAGATCATTCAATAGCAAACTCTCTGTAAAGCCTGTATTACATTAGGACAGATTCAGTTAAAATGTTCCACACAAACTGATGAGGTCAGATTGAAACGATCGGCAGCCTTGATGGAGTAAACATCGGCCTAACATTGGCATTCTCCGGAGGGATAACCTTTCATTTCTGACTGAAATTAAACAGAACAATGCCAATTCTCATAGATGTTCTCTAATTTTTCCTATATCACTTGTTTTAATAAGTGTTTACAAAATGAAGGCAGACTTCAGTGTATAAATTGACCATTATTGTTGGGGAGCACAATAGCTCTCTGTGTTTTTTGTTGTGGAGTGCCTGTGTGATTTAAAGCTGCTGACAGCACTAGACGCTTACATTGCAATCAGCTCTCGCTGGCTCTCTCTCTCTGAAATTTGTATGGATGGGCACAGCCTGTCTGCTGGGTCTGGACATCAGGGCACACGCCCATTTTGGGAATGTCAGACTTCATTTCCTCATACTTCATGTGTTACACTACGATCTCTCACTCGGGTCATCCCATTTCACATTCAAGTGCAAAGGTTTGGTGAGGGCAAAGGGATGTCAGCCTTTTCTAAAGAGACACTCATAAATCAACAATTTCCAATTAAATGACAAGATGATGTGTCAGACATTTGGTGACTTGTCTTTACGAGTGCTGTCTGTATGAGAAATCCCCATAATGTACAGTATATATTAGAAAAACCACAAGAAGAGCTCTCAACAATACTATATATTACAGCACATAACAACAGCTTTTACACATTAAATACATATAATATTATAAAAACAGTACTATAATATAAAATATAACTAAATATGAAATATATTCTTCAATTACTTTCTGTTACCCTTTTCTGCCAAACAGACTTTTTTAATATCTAAATGTTTAGAGATTTTAAAAGGAAAGGAAACCACTATTTCACCCAGTAGTCGGCAAATCTTGAGTGTTATACATATCTGGTGTTCGAAACTTTTGAAAATGTATCTTCTTCCAGACAGCAAAGATGCTATTCTCACTGTCACAGCTGAAAGCTAAATATAGTTGGATCAGCGCACATGGGATACATTCCTTGTTGTAATTTTATAACCTAGCTTTCAGCATCTGAAATAAAACACATTTTGTGGAATCAAATTATAGCAGTTTAAGCCATAAGACATGAATATATATATATATATATATATATATATATATATATATATATATATATGTGTGTGTGTGTGTGTGTGTGTGTGTGTGTGTGTGTGTGTGTGTGTGTGTGTGTGTGTGTGTGTGTGGTGTATGGTAACCACAAATTAACCATGATTTTGTTTTAACCATGGTATTTGTAGTAAAACTGTGGTTATACAAAAGGTAATCAATATGCCAAAAAAAAAAAAAAAAAAACTACAAATACATCACTCCAATAAAACCATGGTTAATGTCGGATGTATGCTATTCTGTGTAAAATGTGAGATGTTTTCAGTGTCTGCTGGAGCTAGAGCTTTATCTCGTCCCCAAACATGAGCCGAGCAACAAAGCGTTTGTGAAATAACTGTGTCAGTGTGGATGTGTTTGGTTGCTCTTTTCTGTCTGTGGAAATATCTGGCTCCTCTTTCAGACTAGCTGCTTTGTAAAAACAGAACAAATCTCTGGACTGTGTTGACAACATCGCTGTCAGCGTCTGTTTACATCTTGTTGATGTAGCTGCCCTGTATAGCGAAAAACACACAATAGCACCCAACCTAAAATAAAGGTATTTGCGAAATCTTTCACAGGTTTAAATGGTTTATTTCCCAACTCGACATTAATAAAATACACTTTTTTCTCATAAACATTTTTTTTAGCTTTATTTGCCCAAGAAACCGGTGCCCTTTCTTTCTCTTGTCAAATAATAATAACCACAGCGGACAAAAGATGTTATTCTGAGTGTTGCTGCCACAGTTACAGAACGCTATAATAAGAAACATTCCTCGCCAACACAATCGGCTGTCCTCGGCTGCGCTCGTGTGTTTTCGGAACTCTTCGTCTCTAGGAACCTCCCTCCCCCTCCGCCCATCCTCGCCAGACTCGCTGGGCTTTATGTCTGGCCGCTGTGGAGGTGAACTGCCATGCGCGGTCGCCATGTTATCGCGCACTCCTCCCCTTTTTGGGACCCGTCACACAGGCTGATAGCACTAGCACAGGCTACATTACAAGGAGGAGGCAGCTGGTGAACAAGAGCGGAGTGTGAGAGAGACTAACACCGGACTAAAACAAAAGAAAGCACGGGATGGAGTAAAGCAGGACAGCGCTGAGTCGCTCGGTTTCTCTCTGTCATCTGACGCCGGCTGAAGCACTTTGTTTCGTGTGATTTCGTGCTCTGGTGACTGCGATACAACAATTAAAAAATGCGCCTGGCAGTTTGAACTGTGATGGGGAGAGACTGTATCGTTGTAAGGTTGGATATATCGATCGTCCCGGCTGTCTGTGTCGACTCCCTCACGTTTAAACTTGTGTGCTGAATGGTTTTAAGAGGATATACGTTTGAAAACAACAGCTGAAGCGAATCCGCGTCAGCTAGCTCGCTAGCGAGTGTTAACTAGCATCGACGTTAGCCTGCTCCTCATGGTGGACATTTAAATACACCTCAAGTGGAATCATCCTGGCAGTTATTGAAAAAAGTGTTGGTTATATGTGGAAATTACTTGAGCTGCCTCAAGTTGCTTCCCAAAAAGAGCTTGTTCTCTTGAGCTGCGTTTATAACTTTATTGGAGACCATCCTCTAGAAATGAATCACCACGACCGATCCGGGGACTCCGGCAGCGCCCGAAAAATGGTTCACCCCATGCGTTTACCCAAACGGGACAGCTCGGTGGGTGGTTCCTCTACGTTGACAACTTCTGGAAGCACCATCCTTAATAGCAACAACTTGATGCTGGGGGATGATTATTCATCACCGGTGCTGATTCAGTCTCAAACACCGGCTGCACCCTCACTCGGGTCCCAGAATCCTCCTCAGAGCCTCAATATCCCCGTGCAGACCACCCTGTTACCCCAAACTCTGCCCCCCACCACAGTGGCTCAGATGAAGAAGAAGAGCGGCTTTCAGATCACCAGCGTTACTCCCGCTCAGACATCTGTCAGCACCAACAACAGCATTGCAGAGGATACTGAGAGCTGTGATGACTTGGACGAGTCCCACACCGAAGACCTTTCGTCCTCTGAGATCATGGACGTGTCTCTTTCGCGGGCCAACAATGCGGGGGGACCGGAAAGGAGCTCCTCGGAGGAGACGCTGAATAACTTCCATGAGGCGGAGACCCCGGGGGCCGTGTCGCCCAACCAGCCTCCCGTTCTCACCCAAGCACACATGCACGGCTCTATGGTTAACGGGACTGTTCACCATCATCACCATAATCCTGCTTCCTCTGGAAAATCCCATCTTGCTGGTGGGACGCAGATTGGGATATCCGGGGGTGCCGCTGTCACGTCTGCGGTGACCTCAGGTTCTGTTTGCACAGGCCAGAAAATGCCTTCAAATGTGGTAGGATTTATTGAGAGCTCCTCTGTTGGCTCAACTGCTGTCATCGGTCAGCCTTTGGCTTCTGTGGCCTCAGGAACTGGAATGATCTCTGTGACTTCAGGTGCCACAGTTAGTACTGGTAAACCTATAACGAATAATGTTTCTGTGTTAAATTCAGCCAGTGTGCCTGTTGTGGGTGGCAAGAGCACCAACAGTAGCAGTGTAAACTACTCCCCTGCTTTGAATAGTATTAGTAACCAAATTGTAAACTTGACACGCATTCCTAGTGGAATAATTGGCAAGGGCGTCACCGCTGCTACCACTGTTTCCGTTGGTGTTGCTTCAACGGGTGGGGGGCTGGTGGGCCCAGCTGTCATGGGCCAGCATGCAGTGTCTGCTCCCTCTGTCCCGTCGATGAACGCTCAGCCTCAACAGGCTCAAGTGCCTCCTCCAGCCTCCACCAGCTCACGTTTCAGAGTGGTCAAATTGGATTCTACCTCTGAGCCTTTTAAGAAGGGTCGCTGGACTTGCACCGAATATTACGACAAGGAGGCCCCGAATGCGTCGTCGTCATCATCTGAAAATCCCCCCAGCACCCGGTCAGTGGAAAGCATCCGCCAGTTTGTGCCTGAGAGTGTGGCGTGCCAGGACCGAGAGAGTGTCAGCAGCACGGCTAGCCATTATACCGAAAGCCTGGGCAGCGGAGATGCGGGCGGCCCCTGTTTGACCTTCCAGCAGCCCGCTGCTCAAAAGCACGACTACTCGTCTACTCATAACGTGTCTCAGATGCAACCCCAAGACTTAGTTCACGCGCATCTTCAGACTAATGCGGTTGCTCCGAGCATTCAGCCGTCGACCAACATGGGAGCATTGCAGACCACAATCGGGCATCCGACTCATATGCCTAAACTGACATACGCCCAGGCAGCGCAGTCCCCCCCAGCTCAAGCCCTGCCTGTGGTGACCCAGCAGCAGATGGGCTACCCGCCAACACAGCAGCCGGCTCCACCATCCCAGGTAGCGCCGGCACACATTAACCCCTTAAACCAAGGAGGCAGCTTGCCACCGGACTTCCCTCAACCCAAGCAGATAATGAAGACCATGCCACCTGGGTCAACACAAACACTTCCTCACCTTTCTGCCCTCATCCCTCCGGTGGCGGGGAACAGTCAGCTGATTGCAGCTTCGCAGCAGCCCGTGGGGAGTGTGCCACCCCCTGCTGCTCAGCCCCTTCCACAAGGGCTCCTGCAGCCACAACAGACACCCGCCCCGCAGATGGTTCAGCTGGTGCAGCCCGCCGGCGCCAGTCTCATACAGCAGACCCAGGGGCAGCAGCTCGCCCCTCAGCCCCCTATGGAGCAGCAGCAATCGCAGCTCAGCAGTCGAGGCCAGGGCACCCAGTTCGTCCCAGCCGTAACCTCCTCAAACGTGCCTCCTAACCTTCAGAGTGACTCCAGCTTGATCCAGAACGGCTCGAAGGAGCCCGGGCCTGCGGTGAGCACCCTGTCCTCTGTGATGCCCACCCTGCAGGAGGACGCCCAGCTCCTGTTACAGCACCCGGCTCTGCTCACGCAACCCAAGCCCGCCGGTGCTGAAGCTGCCTCCCAGGTCATCACCTCCCGTGGTCCTGAGGGGAGCGGTGGAGTCAATGCCTTAACTGCCTCGGCCAGCCTGTTGAAGAGCTTACCTGTGGATGGAGAAGACGATGGGTAAGTTTCAGAATTGTTTTTTTTTTGTTTACTGTTTCCAATTCATTTGCTTTTGTAATTACAGTTTGAATAGCTTCATTAAAAATGACACATGCAGGCAGTGGGTGGTCAGTGGTATGGCTTAATGTAGTGCTATAAACTTAAATGGTGCTGTGCATTAAATCTCACTGCAGGCTGGCAACAGGAGGACTTTTCTTCATAGAACTATTACACAAAACTGCAGACTGCTAGGCTATCACAGTGGTATTATAGACATGCTCCAAAGCATCCCAACGTGTCTTTAAAGACCCCATGAAATCACTTCAGTGTGCAGTGATTTTGTGTTGTTGAAATTTCCTTTTGAAACAGGAAGTTAGGGCACATCCACAAACATGTTTTTTTTTCTTCCCTAGCTGTTGCCTGTGGCATTTATGGGGGACTTTGTTATTCTAAAGAACATTATATTGGGCAGAAAAAGTGAGTGCAGGATGAGTCAATATTATTTTTTTGTACATTTAGTCAAAACTTTTGGGTGGTTTAAAATGTGCATATCTGTTAAAAGTGAATTGTCATCATTTAAGGGATACACTAGCATTTAAGTGGCATCTTAGCTAACATTTTATGGATAAAAAGCTGGAAATGTAAAAAAAAAATAGGCATTCTGCCACTATATTTAGCTTGCTGCAGACACTTTTTTATTTTTTTTTATTTATTTTTTTTTGAGTGGTTATCATTTGTGACATGTTTGCTTCTAGCTATAACTCTATTAAAGGCAAAAGAGATCAATACAGTGTTTCTGTTTAAACTCTTTGGTTGTCTCTTATTATTGCAGATACAGCACTATACTCTTTTAGTGGATGCGAGCTGATTAAAATACCTGAAAATATTTTTTTATTCTGTCGTTCATCTTTACAAGACTCAGAAACCGTAGCTTCGTTGTAGTCCATCTTTCAGAGTTTTCTCACAGCAAGGCCGAAAATGCAACCTAAATATGATTGCTTACACACTGTTAAACATACTGCTAATACTGTGACACATGTTTGAATTTGTCTTGAGCTGTTCAGAAGAAACAGGCGTGCGTGTTTATGCTGTACAATGTTTATGAGTTGTTCATAAATGAAGTTTCCTGTGCTTGACAGAGCTTGTCTAACAGATGTCCCAGGGATGACAGAGAGCTCTGTAATCTGACTCTCCTTAATGAAACAGACAGTTTTGTCACAATGCACACATCATTGTGGCCCTGCTTGTGTCTTTCAGGTGATAAGTCCTAATCTTAAAGGTATTTGTCTGGCTTTACTATATGTCACAGACCAGACTGAGACTGTTCAGATCTAATGTTTTATACGAAGTAAAATGTGGTCATCCCAAAACATGAGACCCTTGATGACCTTATAAACTGATGGTCAGCACTTACTGTCAGCCACAGCTAGATAGTCCTTTGTATACCTGCGATATCACTGTTAAATTGAACTTGGCATGTTGACTGCTTTAGGCTTTTTGATGTTTGATCATGTGATTGACGTAACGTCGAACGCTAAAACCTCTATTGGATTCAGATCTATCTTTCAAGGCTTGTTATCCTTGTAAGATCTGTTTTGTTGCGTGTTGTATCATGGCTATTCGTTTTGACTGGTGTGATTCTGTTTGGGTGAGGGACAGTAGGACTAACTAGAGCCAGCCATTTCAAATATAACAGACTTTCGCTCTATCTAATTTCTCCCTGTTTTATTTCTTTGTTGTGAAAGGCTATCAGCTGGTGCTGTTTTGGTGTGGAGCGTGAGGCCACTCATACAAGATGAGATCATTCTGTTTTCTCCCGTTCTGCTCTTGCTCAATAGCAGATTAAGTCAGCGCAAATCATTTTAATCCATTTTTTTTGCCATTCTTAGGTCACGGTGTTGACTAGCAGCCTCGTATCGAAAGATTATCATCTCACATTTGCTTTTTTTCAATGTAATCTGCTCTTGGCAGTGATAAAAGCCACACATGAGAGTCTCAATGAATCACTCATTGTGTAGAGATCAAGTAGATTATCTCTCCAATTAACGACCCTGTGGAGTGGGAGGGGGGAGGAAATGCTTTCACTCGTCCAGATCGGACCAGAACAGATAAATAGCAGAACTTAAAGCGGCAGTACATGTGCGCTTTCTCTCTGGGTCCCTCAGTGAGATTCATTTTCACTGCTCTCCCCATCTCTATTACAGGGATAAATTGGCCAGAAATTAAAAGTGTTCTTATGTACTCATCCTAGCTTTTATATGCTTTTTTTTTTTTTGAGACCATGTTAGAGCTGCTATTTTTCATACATTGTTGATCGTACCTTCAAGCTCCAAGAAGAAAAACAAAAGGCATCAAAAGTGTTCATTTGGTGCTATGGTCTGAGTCTTCTAACTATATTTGAAGAACAGACTGAAATTTTTTTTTTTTTCCGAAATACTTGTATTATTGAACATTAATTTAGCCTCAGTGACGCCACACCTTGGGATGAGTCGCACATGGCAAATTAATAGTTTTTAAGTTGAGCAAAAATGACATTTTTTTTGAGCCCTATGAAATACTTTTTACCCTAAAATTGGTTTTCTGTTTTACTTTTTTGGATTCTGTATTAAATGTTTCAGTGTGCATATGATTTATTTTTAATTTTGATCAAATGAAACCCTAAGATGCTCACAAAGAGACTCCCAGAACAGTCTAGGCCTGAGTTTAGAGGCTGAGTTTATGCAGCTGGCTCCTGAAGATGAAGTTTAGTGAGACAGCAGATGCTGAAAACACCACAAGCATCGCACTTACTTCAGTATGTGTGTAGTAGACAAAACAACATGGAGACAATGCTTGCAATATTGCAATTTGAATAAGTGTACAGCCCTACTTTTTACTAATTCCTCCAAAATGTAAAAAAAAATGTGAATTTACTTTGTAAATTAAGTTTTTATGACTACATAACACATTTCTGTCTGGATTTTCCACATTATGGAAATCATAGGGGCTCTGATAAAGATTTTCTTCACCCGTTCCTCACACTAAACCATTGTATGGCTTCCCGAAAACTTGAAACGTAGCGCATAAGCTGTATGGACCATGTTTATATGCACTCTGATTTAAGCCTGAGAAAATAAATCGATGCATCGCGAATAGAGAAATTATTCTGAGATTTTCCGAATGCATCGATTCTTTGAGTCAATCCTGACCTTATTTTTGAACAGCAGATGGCACTACATGCTTAAGAAACAGCCGTACTCTGCTCATTTCCAAATCCTTACACACACTTGAACCTAAAATCATTCATAAAATTCGAAAAGGTTGAAGCGAATTACAAGGGTGTTCAGTTGGCTGTGTTTACATTAATGTTGCATCACAAAAGCATTCTGAGCTGAGGTGAAATTAACGTTACATGACTCAGCCGAATGCACAAGCGTTCTTTAGCACTCTTCTTCAGGAGCATTTGAGAGTGCGGATAAAAACTAGATTAGATCGCCATCTGCTGTTAAAATCTAAACTCCGAATCGATCCCAGAGGAATTGCGATGCATTCGGAAAATCTCAGAATCGATCCACGAACAAATTCTGAATCGATATTTCGACTCAGCCCTACTTTTATTTTAATTTAATTTATTTGTTTTGAAACTTGATATAGTGCATTTGATGAATGCAACTGTTGGCTCGCATCTCTTTTTGTTTTTCCCGGATGGGTAACAATAATACGGGTTGGAATGACATGAGGGGGTGAGTAAATGATAAAATGTTCATTTTTGGACAAACTTTCCCTTTAATGTGGTTTTTAGCTGCATCATTATCAGACATCAGAGGGGTCATTCTGCATCTGTAATCCAAGACGAGATCCTGTACTTTGAAGTCTTTTTTAGACCAGAGAAGGCTCTTTGTTCGCACGTCTCTCTTTTAGGATGATGTCATTTGGATGAGAACCTGTCCTTCCAAACCTGAGAGCATAGAGCACAGCAAAGTACTTTAGGGACTGAAAGCTAATAGGGGCAGAGACCTCATGAGCTCAGCTGAACTGGTTTCTCGAACACATTCACAACAGGCGTTTGCGCTGGTCTCAACTCTTTTCAGGTTTCAAATCTGCTGCCTTTCATATTCTTTCCCAGACGTGAGAACATATGATCCTCGAACGCTTTGCTACTTCCTGCATCTCCTAATTGCCGTTGTTTTTCTCTGGTAAATCTCTAATCTGAAGACACACCAGGCTGATATCACCTTTTAAAGTTGACATTATGAAAAGTGCAGAACCACATCTGGTGGAACTGTTGTGTGCAGTGTTTCTTTAACCATGTCCTCATCTGGACAGCTGCTACGCAACACATTCACATGTAAACATTTCATTATTTTGAATCCTCTACACAAAAGCGTACAGGGACGTGCCCGGGTGCAGAAACACGTTTTATTACTTATAAAGCATATTTGCCAAGTGGGTATTTTCAACTGGCCCATTTAGCCAGCCCTATTTAAGTGCTCTCAGAACAGCAGGACTGAGACCAAGCAAAACACCACCATGGCTGTTGCATTGTCATGTTTTAGCGGACAATTAACATCCTTCTTTGATCTGCTGGGTTTAATGATTGCAGTGAGTTTTATTTTCATTGCTTTAGTAATGTTTGTTCAGCAGTGAGAGGAATTATTAGTTTGCATTCACAGATCACTGGGGATGGGTATTGTTTTATTCTTCTCATCAGTATATTTTATTATTTTTTTAAATGCAGGAGGTATTTGCATAACCAAGCCTCTACCTTTTGTGTGTTTCATTGTGTCCATGTTTGTTTGCTCTTTTTTCATCCAAAATTATTTGGGAATGGACTGAATTAGTGTGAAAGAAAAAAAGAGTGTTTGCTTTTATTGCACAGATGTTGTATTATCTATCTTCCAAACTCTGTGTTCTCATTTTCTGACATGTAATGATAAAGATGCATGCTTTTTACTTAAAGGTCAATCCTGTGCCAGCTGATTAATATGGCTACAGAGAAATCCAGATAGCTGCTCTGAAATGAAACCGCTCCCCAGCCCAAGTCGTTATTCATGCCTGAGCTACAGCCTGTAGAAACTTTGATCCCTTCCTATTTTGGCTTTCTAAGAGCAGGCGGCACGTGAGTCAGCAGAGTTGGAAAGCTGCCTCTCGCTGTGGTTTCAGACCAGGCAGGAAATCTCGTGTGCAACCTTGAGCATGTGCCCATGCTCTTGCTCTGTTAAACATGCACAATGAGATTTCCTCTTCTTGTATCACCAGGCTGGATGGAGTGAAATGAGGTCACCGTGGAAAACATGGCGGCTCCTGCACAACGCATTTAATTGGACAGCTTCTAATTTAAATAGGATTTATTCTTCTGGGATGAATGCAGAACTGTCTTTTCAGCTGACATTTATTTGATTGTTATTTTTAAGTGCTTAACATATACTTTTACAGCCTGTCAGGTGAACGATTGATGATCTTTGACAGTGGGAAATTTTTTCCCACCCAGCACCTTGCTTGATCCCTGAGGGATTGCTCCATCTGTGCCGGTGTGTCTTATCTCCGCTTCCACCCCATCCCTGCCATAAACACCATGTGTGCCACGGATTATCTGCCAGTCAAGCTCTCACCTCTGCACAATTCTAAACTCTTAATACTAGAGAACACAGCTTGGGCTGGCTGCAATCCACAGCCACCTGAGTCTAGATCTACCATCATTTGAGTGCTGTATGATTTTCGCAATAAAGCAAATGTGGACCGAATTGTGGATCCCAGTCATAAAATGGAATTTACAGTATATCCTGTAATTTCATGGAATTTTGCGTTATCGACTGGTCTGTGCATGTTATAATGCAAAATGGCCTTTGTGTAAGCAGTGCAATACTGAATCATGCGTGATGCTCGTTGTGCTTTCAGCTTCTGCAATCTCACTTTATGAGGACATAAACTTCATAAATCTCCAAAACTGCTCTGAGAGTCACACAAGTTTGGTTAAACATATTAAAGGGTTAGTTCACCCAAAAGTGTAATCCAATTGGGCAGGTTTTGTTTCGAAAACCTGGCAATCCTGATCTGAACGCACATCCTGGAGATATATTACTAATCACAGGAGTGCCTTTACTGACAATTTGCGCATGAAAATCACATTCGATGTTTCGCACAGCCCTATTTAACACTGTCCCATCCGATGGTAAAACATGCTTTGGTTATGATGAGGTTTATCGTTGTTCTCCCAACACTTTGTCCAAAGTAATCCCTCTCTCTTATGCGAGGAGGCTGAATGAGTGCTGGGCTCTGTAGTTAGCATACAGCATGCTGCTGTGTGCCATTAGCACTGAGTCATTGTTTCAGCCACACTGCCAGTGTCGCCTGGCCGCCGGCCATCTCGCTCTTTCAGTGCAGACCCCTGTGCGCTCGCCCATCCCTGTCCTTTGCGCCGGTCTGCCCGCTTGTCTGAGCTGCCACCGAACTGCTATAGAAACCGGCAGCCCTAAAATCCCCAGGATAGCCCTTCCAGAGCCAATTGTCTTCATCACTCTCACACTGGCTCTGGAGAAGCTGCTCTCATTCAGCAGGGGCTATGAGTTCCCATTTTAAAAACAACGCCTGGCTGCTTTGTGCTGGAAATCGGAATCAAAGGACTTTAGAATTATTGTTTGCTTAGAAGTTTGAGGATTAGCCGTGGAATAGATGCAAATTTATGCCTAGCCTTGGTTCAGTGTCTGGCAGAATGGCAGTGCAGTGCTCTGTCATGGTGGTTTTCAAGGAAGCATGAATAAAGAACAGATCCCTACAGAGGATTCTGGGTTGCTTTCTCATCTGGGACACTTTTGGGTTAGGTTGGTTCCAGGACTAAATCATTAATAACATTTTGCTTTGTGCAATACCTGTATAAATAATATATTTATTACTTGTACAACAGATAAACACTGAAATTTGTGCAGTCAGTAGACTTGACAGTTCAGTGCCAATAATAATCAACATTTTTATATACATTTAAATTTTATTTGCTTTTTAAAATGGCCTTGAAAATAAATGAAGATTTCAAAAGAAAGGTTCATTAAGAACCAGAATCTAAAATCATATTAAAATATCTTAATTATGATTTGAGTTGTAAACATGCAGACTTTGGAAAAATAATATTTATGGTGCCAGTGTACCGTAATTTCTGGACTATAAGTTTTTTTTTAATAGTTTGCCTGTTTCTGCGACTCAAAGTCAGATGCGACTTATTTATTAAAATTACTTTGACATGAACCGAGAGAAATGAACAAGAACCAAGAGAAAACATTACCGTCTACAGCCACCAGAGGGCGCTCTATGCTGCTCAGTGCTCTTGTAGTCTACACTGAAAACATAGAGTGCCCTCTCGCGGCTGTAGACGGTAATTTTTTCTCTTGTTTCTAAATGAATGCAACTTATAGTCCGGTGCGACTTATATATGTTTTTTTTCCTCGTCGTGACGTAGTTTTGTAATGCTGCGACTTATACTTAGGTGCGACTTATAGTCAGAAAAATACGGTAGGTAGGTACAATGCAATTATTTTGATATAGTTAAACAAGATACATTTCTAGTTTCAACATTATTTGTTCTTTAGGCCTACCTCTTTAAAAGAAGAAATGAAACGAAACAACAAAAAAGAATCCGCTGGTTGCAAAGTGACCCACTTTGGTTTTTGACCACTGAAAATGTGTAAAATTAAACTGTTAACTCCTGGAGCTATATACTCCACATTCACACAGCATCAAAGTATGGTTGTCAGTCCTTTTATTTGAGTCCTTAAAATGGTTACACAAAGTATGGTTATTTACGGGTGTGACAACTGCATTCTGTAGTAAAGCTGCATGATTAGTCGAATGCGATTGTCATGCACATCTTGTCAGTAAAGCCGGTTCTGTGATTAGTTGTAAATCTCCATCACCTGCTTTCAGATGGAGCAGCATTTAGAACACACAGCCCCAGTTCACCAGCCAGCTACAGAAAAAAATCGCAGACGATAATGACAGCTGTTTGCTTAGCTTCTCCGTGAACTATGGCTTTGTGTAGTAAATGTTGCTCCATCTGAAAGCACATGAAAATACCACATTTAATAACATACTTTTATTCCAAATTCACCTCATAACATCAGTTGAGTGTTTTAAATAAATCCTTCAGTGAGATGATGTGGCTTCTTACACAGAATAAGGCATGGCACATATTTTATAGGATTCTTTGCAGTGTTAAAGGCTATGTCAATTAGCATTGCATTATATACTTTATTATGATTAAAATTATAAGAACTTGAATAAACCACATATTGCTGTAGTCATGTGTTTTAGTCACGTTGAATCCAAGAAAGCGGTCAAATCTTCTGTTTATTCTGCGGCATTTCCTGGGTTTCTTCTGTGGGGCGTATTTTGAATTTCATTGCAAGAGCACCCTCTGGCCTTCGGATTGAGATTTACCACTAATCACAGAACTGTACTTCACAGAAAAATACACATGACAATCGCAGCTTCGGTCTGACTCTAATTACGTCTTATATTTCATTTTGATTTACAGTGCAGCTCTATTCTGTAACCAAACTCACACCTGCAAATTTTCAGGACTCAACCGCATTCCCAGAGCACAGTCGCTGTGTGAACGGAACAGGACTGGAACAATTAATTGTCTGTCACGTCATGCACTGCGAGAGAGTACCTCTGCTGCACAAACGTGCATCTACCATAGTTTTCATGTGTGGTTTCTTTTAGTTTCTTCATAGTTTTCATTTATCTGGCGATATGGTGCGTATCACGATACAGGGGTTCCGATACAATATAAAAAAAAAAAAAAACATTGTTTTAATATCAATAAAAAACGTCCTTACAGGATTCCTAGAGAAAACAATTGTAAAACAATGAAATAAATACAGATGTTGAACCTTTCCACTTTCACGGGTTTTTCATTTTGTAACTTGGTGCCTTTTATTGTTTTATATTTATTTTTACGCACTGATTGAATGCACAAACCTAGGATGTTTTCTCTCTCTCTCATCCATGGGTCCTGTGGCCATCTGTATTTGCGATACTCGTCTCAAACAGGGACTTTCCAGGAACGGCCCCTTTAACAAATCAGGCCCTGTCCTTGTTTTCTGGCTGGTGGGAAGCTGTCCTTCATGCTATGTAGTCTGGGCTTTTTTGGATGCCTTATAATCCTATTCTAGGTGCAAGATAAACAGCAATGGTTCAAAAACAGAACAGTAGGACTTATTCCAGACGACTGGGAGTTTGTACCCACTGTCCTCCATGTGATGCATATGCAAACATAATGTGGTTGTGGCAGAGCCGTGGTTAGCCTCTTTGTAGTATCCTCAGCAGGCCTGATTTTCCTGTTGGATTGTGGCCGGGAAGTAAAAGAATAAAAGTAACAGAGTGGCATGTATGACAGCTCAGCTCAAGAGAGATGACTTTAAAAAGTATAGTCAGATTTGTAGGACTATCTTACACATAATTTTCACTTTACGTTTTGTCTATCAGTGAAATGTCAGATCAGATCTCATTCCTCTCTGATGGCCACAGATGACTGGGGGTTCTGCCGTGGCTTGTTTCGAGCACGCAGTGCCAGAAGCTCCCTGACTGCGCTGGGTTTGGCTGTTGTAAATTAGAGCCATGTCCCCTCAGGCAACCCACACACATGCACCAAGAATCCTGCCTTTTCACTCACTGCAAACCTGAAACACCGTACACAGAGCCTTTATTAGACCAAACTTCTGAAGGAGTCTTGTGTAGCATTCAGAGCGTGTCTGTGGCAGACTTCAGGCTGTCTGCACTGGAAGCTGTCCATCACCTCAAAAGTGCTAACGAACAACAGACCAGTCAGCTACAATTGAGCAACACTGAAATTTTAGCTAGATTTTTACATGTTCTGGTGGTTACTTGAAGTTCGAAGTCAATCTTTTTTTTTTTTTTTTTTGTAAGACTACAGCTCTACAATATTTATTCCAATTTTTATTTGTTTAATTGTTTTTTTTTTTGCATTCATATTTAATGTTTTTTTTTCTCTCTTTTTTTTAATTTATAAACATTTAATAAGTTTGAGATACATAAACTGTTTAGTTATTTATATTTTACAGTTCTTTATATTTTTATCTTCTTTATTTCTTGTTTGTATTTCATTTTTATTTTTCCCATGTATATTATTTCTGATTAGTCATTAAATAGATTTTTTTCTTAATGCTTTAATTTCCTATTTGTATTTTTCTTTTTTGGTCTATCACGGTTTAATTTATTAAATGCATTTTTGCTTGCTGCTTTAATTTGCTATTTGAATTTATTTAATTTATAAACATTTTATAATTGAAAACAATTCTTATAATTAAATGTAACAAAATAATCACAAACTTTTATTTATATATTATATATATATTTAGCTATTTAATAAAGTATTGATTTATTCATGTATTTAACTTTTTGTATTTAACTGATACATTTTCTGCCAGGGGAAAAAAATAAGAAAAAGAACCATTTTCATGGGTTCATGTCTACTGCTGAAATGATTCTCATCTGATGTAGATGCTGTGTTACACAGTTGCTTTATTGTTGACTGGTGTTTTGTCGTGTGTGGTGCCACACAGGTGGAGCTGATACAGAGATTACTCCTCTTGTTTTAGAATCTGTCATCATGGGCTTTCTGGTGTTGACTGTTGGCTTCTGAAGCTCTTAATGGCTGAGGTTATCATCTAGACTGTGGTGAAGCTGATGCTTTGAATTACTGGTTAAATTGCAGAGAGTATTTTAAGCCGTCAGTGTTGAAATAGGCTCAGGGAGTGGATGTGTACAGGCATATCAGGTAGGCTGGGTGTAAATCATAGTGAATGGGAGTGTGTTGGCAGTGAATGGCTGCATCTCACTCAGAACGAGGTTAAATCCAGAAAGAATTGATCTAGATGTTCTGGTCTCATCTTAACGGTGTTATCCAGCGCTGCTTTTGAGTTAAAACCACTGATAACTTCTGTTTCTGCTTTTGGTTAATGTGCTGTCCGGCGTAAATTGGGTTTGGAGATGATTTGTTGAAGTGTGTGCAGCTTTCTCGGGGGAGCATGGACGCAAAGAAGCCACGGCTCCAGTGACATCCATGCAGTATTGATGGAGAACTTTCCTTTAGGCCTTTACACAGGCCTTTCATTCAGCGAGTAATGTGAGAGTGTGTGTGAATAAAAGAGAGTGAGCGGCACACATACACGCCTGCTCTCACATTTCCCTCACTTGTGTTTCCTCACTCTGTGTGCTACTTGTTACACACAATCACAATGCACAGAACTGGCCTGTACTACCCTTTGCTATTAAATGAGCTCATTTTAATGTGCTTTACATAAAGCATCAGATCCTTCCTCATCGGCCCTTCAGATGAAGCAGGCTTGTGATTTAAGCCCACAGTCTTGCAAGTCAGCATGTAGGTGCTGCTGGATGTTTTAATGACTGTGTAGATGGCTTTTGGCCCCGCTGACTGATCGACCCCTGTGGCTGTTGTGATGAATCACCGTGTCCTCAGCTGTCGTGGTCTGAGGAGGCATTTCTTTAATGCTTTACTGCACTTGGCACTTATATAGGTTTTAGTTTTCATCTACGTTTCTATTCTGGCACTATTATTAGCAGTTGTTGAAACGTATGCAACGTTGTTAGAAAGGGGTGCTCAGATGTCCAGTGAAGTAAAAGTGTGTGTATGTGTGTGTGTGTGTGTGTGTATATAATATATATATATATATATATATATATATATATATATATATATATATATATATATATATATATATATATATATATATATATATATATATATATATATATATTTATTATTATTATTATTATTATTATAATTTTTTTTTTTTTTTTTTTTTTTTTTTTTTTTTAAATTCATATATTCAAAAAAATGGGTAAATCTGTAATTTATATTTGTTTAAACATTTTTTTTAATTTAAATCTGAATCACATTTTTTACAGGTTTTTTTTATTTTATTTGAATTTTATGTAGTAAAAAATGCAGTCAGCAATAATTGAAGTAAAACCCATCTTTGACAAATTCAAAGAGTTTCTGCACTATTTTAATGGTTAAAATAAAATTTTGTAATCAAAAGGCATGTCTAATTAATTAAAACTTAAGCAATTCATCAACAATATATTACAATTTTAACAAAAATAAATTAAGGACCTATGAAATTAAATATCATAATTTTTTTATTTATTTTTACATTTAACTATCCATTTTAATGGTTCGGTTGTTTTTTTAAAAACAATCAAAAAGCATGTCTAATTGAATCTTTTGCAATTTATCAAAAATATATTTGAACAAAAATAAAAAAAATTAATCCCTTATGAAATACCTTTTTATTTTTTGTACAAGATTTAACAGAATCCATTTCAATGGTTCAGCTTTCTTTCTTTTCTTTTTTTTCTTTTTTTTTTAACAATCAAAAAGCATTTCTAATTGATTTAATTCATAAAATCGTTTAATATATTGGTTTCATTATTACATTATAAAAAGTTTTTACCTTCATTTTTCTATTCAAGGCATAAAAAAATGTATCTTTAAATCAAATGAAAAATGAACAATTGAACATTTTTGGTATCATTATTACATTAAAACAATTTTACATATTCTTCGACTTTCTGCGTAATACAGAAATGCAGTAAATTTCATTTGTGTCTGGATTCCACAACAGCCATCGTATTTCACATCGTGGAAATCATGATATGTTGAACTCTGTGTTGAGTTCAAAGAATTTTTATTTATTTTCTTACCCAGAATTTACGTCTGGTGTGAATAAGGCTTTAAATAGACAGTTTGTGTGGGTTAAATGTGTCCTGGTCTGCCTCCTGTGCCTTCAGCCTCAGTAGAGAGCCTGCGGTTGAGACACACACACACACACACACACACACACACAGACTGTGGCTCCTGGACAGACAGGATTGCATAAGAGTGCTAATGAGGACTAGATGTGACAGTCGGGCTCTTTCAGGCCACGGTGATGGCCAGGTCAAGCTGCTCGTACTGTGAACAGATTTTTGCATGCTTCACATTATGTTATGTGTCGGAGTTTTCTGTTTGAGTTCTTTGTTGCTCTTTGTATTATATTAATGAATGGAGCCTGGGTTCGGACCAGGCAGTTTAGAAAGCACCCTTATTCACCGTCATGTTGTTGCAAACCTTTAAGGCAGATAAATTAATCTTTATCTGCTTCATCAATGCAGTAATAGTCAATGGGATTCAAATGTTCCAAGCTCCGAAAGCTTTACTCACGAGGTGACCGTTTTCATTATGGGTGAGCTTTCCCTTTAAATGTGTTGTGGTGCTGGCTCGGCATAGTTTTCTTATGACAGTGACCGACTGGTATCTGTCATTGCTGAGGTCATGAAACGAGTTTTATCAAAGCGTTGCATGTGTCACACTATGACGGCATCAAGGCCACGTTCACATGATCTTCACCTATCATTAAAACCCAAGCATTCGGATTCAAGGCATTCCTGTGTGTCTGACTGGGTTTCTTCTGCTTTTGGGATCGCTTCTGCACCCAGACACACACGATGAAGGAGCTCTGTTTGTTTTGAGGCCGGTTGTTTCACATCACCTGACGTGAACTCTCTCAGAGCTGCCACTCCCTACGGGTTACGTAAGAGTTGAGAGGCATTATTGGCAATGGTCGACACAATGATTTTGGCTTTTGATAAATGAGTTTTGGCAGGAGGGGTCAGTGTTGTGTCAATCTGTGGATGTGGCAGCACTGAGCTGAATGAGTGTTTGACAGTGCTTGCCTACATTGCCCTCTGCTGGCCGTTTTCTGACATTGGTGCAACTGAGTATGCTTCTGTTGCATGGAGAAAGCTCAAACTGATGTAGGGTGGAACAGGAACAGGAATTGGTGAACCCCTGCAGTACCTCCACAGACCACACAATGCTCACAGACTGGACTAGATTGTGTTAATCAGCCAAACTCAAACCTCTTGGACACAGTGTGATGACTGAATGATTCATGCATATCTTTCAAATTCACAATAAATGAACAACTCCAAATCTGGTATGGTGTTGTGTCTTCAGTAGTCATGTGCTCCCAACTGAAGTGGGGAGAAAAGAAAGCATTCAAAGTGCTTGTACCTGCAATTAGTCAAACCAAATGTAGGGTGTTATGGCGCCATCTAGTGGTGATGTTAAAAACAAAACAGACTTCACTATAAAGTACTAACAAAATGAAAGAAAAGAAGAACGCTTAATGCCTCAAAGAGATAGTCTGGCTGATTAAAAGTGTTTACATTTTTCAGAACCGTTTCCAGTTTTGCAAAGGTGATGTGAATAATATTTAAAGTCGATAGTGATACGATTATCTTTGTAGTTTACAAAATATTGCAAATGGTTTGAAAGGCCCCAGCTCATCTAAACATCTTAAGTCATGATGTACCATTCCTGATTTAGGACTTTAGTTGGTATCATTTTTGTAGTTTTTAGTCTTAAACTTAGCTTACTATGTCAAATGGATTAGAGGCTAGTCAATTTAATCTTACTGAGAAAAGCACAAAATCCTTCAGCTTCACTGTTCAAATTTTTTTTTTTTTTTTTTTTTTTGATGATTTTCTTTGTTTGTACTGCTGTGCTAAATTCATAATTTTAATTTTAAATACATTTTTTGAAGACTAGGGTCCATCTTCACAAAACATCTTAAGGCTAAAAGTAGTTCATCGCTGGTGATTTAGGAGAAAATCTTTCGAATAATGGTTGTGTTTTAAGGACTCCTAAATTTATGCTGTGACGACCTGTGTATTCATTGGGCTTTTTTCCAGTAGAAGTCGGATGACTCTGCCCCACCCTTACTATCGTAAGACGTTTTGGTATATTTGTCTGATCTAAATAAAACGTTTTTTTACGAATTGGCTTTCTTATGTCCCAGTTTTTGTTGCGTCCCCTTTTGGAGTCACGGGACGTAACAAATGGGGGCTTGTCCGTTCTTAGGCTAATTCTATGCCTTAGTTGAATATGTTTGATTATTTGGATTGTTTTGTTGTTTTCTATTCCTTTAAAGGGGATTGGAAATTATTTGGTTGTGACGTTTGGGGGATCCCAATTTGAATAATTACGTCACGATAGCTGCTTTGGGACATCTGAAAGCGTTTGGTGTAGCTAGTTGTTTGGTCGCCGTTTGAATCCTCCGACTGGTAAGTTTCCTTTGTGCAATAGTGTTTGTTTTGACTTGGAATTTATCCCTGGTAGGTTTAGCGGTGTGTTTCCTTTGAAACATATCGGGTTTTGTTATTTTTGTAGTGTTGTGGTGAACGCGGGTAGTAGCGGTTGTCTCGGGAGCATTTCCATGGTGTTGAGAATTGTCGCTGGTTTAACCAGTTGCAGTTCCACCCACTGGGCTTGTCTAAGAGTATTTCACAGAGCATTTTGGTGTTAGAACTAGCTCCTAAATGAGTAGTGAGGAGGACTCCTGAGTCACTAAGACCAAATCACAAACTATCCTAATGGGACTGTTGCTGCCGCCGAATAAAAGCATTTTAGTAATGCACTGCATTTATTTGCACACTGTTTTCCCATGGATCTTATTTGTTTTTGGAGGTTATCCCAACTCCAGATTTCTTTGATTATATCCTTGTTTTTAGTAACCAGATGGGCAAGAAGCAACAGCTGTTCTTGCGTCCAGTTTGGTTTTTCTTTTACCTTTGCATCTCTTACTATCAGCCATGATTATTCTTCTGTTAATTAAAAGGCCGTTTATATGCATATTTGCTAATTGTTTGAGAAGCATACATGTAAGTGGCTGAACATATACTTGTTTAATTAGTGACGTAACCTGCATTTCAAAATCTTCATTTGAATGTGGCAACATATCACGTTCTACAATATCTCTGATAGAGACTATCAGCCAATCACTGTGTGCATAGTTGGTACGTATGTTGTTGACATCATCCATAGCAATGAGGTTTACCCCGCCCCTTAACTCTAAGCTTAAGATCAACTGTTGTGTGAATTCAGACCCTGGTGTACTGTCTACTAGGAAGAAACACTTCAAAAGGCAAAGGAAAAGGGTGGTAGTACACCTTAATAAATAAATATTTTCTAAATCCTATTTCTGAGTTGTTCACATTATTCTACCCTACCCTTGTATATATTTACATTTAGTCATGTAGCAGATGCTTTTTATCCATAGCGACTAAAATGAAGGTAATAGAATCGATATACACTCACTGGTCACTTTATGAGGTAGACCTTGCTAATGCTGGGTTGGACCCCTTTTTGCCTTCAGAACTGCCTTAATTCTTCTTGGTATAAATTCAACAAGGTGTTGGAAACCTTCCTCAGAGTCCATATTGACATGATAGCATCATGCAGATGCTGCAGATTTGTCGACTGCACATCCATGCTGCTATGATATCCCCTTCCACCACATCCCAAAGCTGCTCTGTTGGATTGAGATCTGGTGACTGTGGAGGCCATTTGAGTAAAGTGAACTCATTGTCATGTTCAAGAAACCAGTCTGAGATGATTTGAGCTTTGTGTCATGGTGTATTATCCTGCCGGAAGTAGCTATCAGAAGTTGGGTACACTGAAGTCATAAAGGGATGGACATGGTCAGCAACAATACTCAGTCAGGCTGTTGTACTTAAACAATGCTCAGCTGGTCCTGAAGTACCCAAAGTGTGCCAAGAAAATATCTCCCACACCATTAAAACACCACCAGCAGCCTGAACTGTTGAGACAAGGCAGGATGAATCCAAGCTTTCATATTCTTTACACCAAATTCTGACCGTACCATCTGAATATCTCAGCAGAAATCAAGACTCATCAGACCAGGCAACATTTTCCAATCTTCTCTTGTCCAGTTTAGGTGAGCCTGTGCTTCCTGTTCTTAGCTGACAGGAGCGGCTCCTGGTGTGGTCTTCTGCTGCTGTAGCCCGTCCGCTTCAGGGTTTGATGTGTTGTGTGTTCAGAGATGATACCCTGCATACTTTGGTTGTAACGAGTGTTTATTTTAGTTACTGTTGCCTTTCTATCATCTCTAACCAGTCTGCCCATTCTCCTCTGACATAAACAAGGCATTTTCGTCCACATAATTGCTGCTCACTGGTTTTTTTAGGATATTTTAGGATTTTCAACCCTAGAGATGGTTGTGTGTGAAAATCCCAGTAGATAAGCAGTTTTAGAAATACTCAGACCGGCCCGTCTGACACAAACAACCATTCCACACTCAATGTCACTTAAATCCCCTTTCTTCCCCCGTTCTGATGCACGGTTTGAACTTCAGCAAGTCATCTTCACCACATCTAGATACTCAAATGCACTGAGTTGCTGCCATGTGATTGGCTGATTAGCAATTTGTCTCATCAAGCAATTGAACAGGTGCACCTAATAAAGTGCCCGGTGAGTGTATAAATATGTGTTGTGACAAGTCCCTGTTAGTCTAAGGCAGTCCACGCAGCAAATTAGTTTTTTATTATTATTATTATTATTATTATTATTATTATTATAAATAACAAAAAGTAGAATAGATAGAGCTAGTGTTAGAGGGCCAAATTATTATATAAAAAAAGAAAAAAATAAAATATATAATGTGTGTATATATTAAAATTACATTTATGCATTTAGCAGACGCTTTTATCCAAAGCGACTTACAGTGAACACAGGCTATACATTGTTATCTATCATGTGTTCCCGGGGAATCGAACCCCCAACCTTGCGCTTGATAACGCAATGCTCTTATCAATTGAGCTACAGTAACACTATATGTATATATACCTAAACCATTTTAATTATATGTGTACATGTATATAAATATATAAGCTATTCTAATGGTATACAGCTCAAGAATATTATATGGTATTATGATTTAAGTATTGTGTGGCTTTTGCCACAAATGAACACTAGAGGGCAACTGTGTCCATCCAAACCAGTCTAGTGCCTGACTCAGGCTGTGCACAAGCCTGTGAGCTCATGTTTAAAAATGTCTTCGCTGCACTGGCTAAATGAATCAGACTGAACAGAGTCTTTGTATGTAACCTGTATACGTCTATATGAGTTTATGACTGAAACAGATATGGCGCTATGGAGAAGCTGCATATGAAAGCACGGGTAACTCACACAACAGCAGATGGTCATACAGCTTTTGTACAGCAACTTGAATAGGCAAGCTTACAGCAGTCATGGTCTTAGTGGGTCTATTGAGTCAAATTGAGATCTATATATCAGGAGAGACTCAAAAGAGAAAGCTTAAAGAGAAAACGACTTTTTGTTTTCTTCTCACTTTTGTTTGACTTGATGTCAGATTGATGAATTGTTTGGAAAAAGCTGAGCTGCTGTCAGATTGATGTTGTGTTTGGAAACGCTTGGTTGTTTTCCAGTGCTCCTCATGGTCTTGACTTGCACCGAGGCAGAGCTTCACGCTGTGCTGAGCCAGTGAGATGTAGGACTGCTGTTTACAGTTAGCTGGCAGGTTCATTCATTTTCTGATGGGGGGAAACTGAATAAGGTATACACTTTCTGTCTAGAACCTGTTTTGTTATAGAAATAACACTAAGCTTACATTCGTTTCGAACGGTACGTTGTTTTTTCTCAGTGTTTTGTGTGAAGTCTCTAATCCCCTTGTTTCGTTGGGTATGTCAGAAGCCGTGCCATTTGGAAAGTCCATTGAAATGAAATCTCCTTCACATTATCACACATACTCGCTGACAGAATGACGTTTACTTTCAGCGCTGCTCTAAGGTCATTTTAACAGTGCCGCTTCAGATCCTGTGCGTCAGCTTTCGCTCATGCAGAGAGACACTGTAGATGTTTTTGAGGGTCGAGTTACTGAATGAAAGGTTGCTTCTGCACTGCAGTGTCGCCTTTATGACCAAAATAACGTCAGCTACTTTACACTGCCCTCCTTTACAGCCTTCTTATCTAGATCTGTGTTTTACTAGTGCATACCTGCCTGGATCTACTTTCCTTGAAGTCATAGCAATACAGTTTTCTCTTCAGGGAAAGCATCTTCTGAGTAGAGATCCCTCACTAGACTGGAGTTCCTAGAAGTGCTGTGCAAACTTCATGCTCATTGTTCTTTGCATGCGAACTTGCTCTGTTTTTTCATGTTATGGGAGGGAAAAAGTGAGTTTGTTGGGTAAATCCTTAAGCAAAATGGATTTCCAGGATATTTGTAGCTTCTTAGCCTGTATTAAAGAGACTCAATCTCAGTCTACATTTACAAATGGCATGTGTAATTGTTTCCTTGAGATTTCGCATTTGCTATAATAGTGTAATTTGTGTTGGATTAATTCAGTTTTGTTTGATTTTGTTTTGCAGGTTTTATATATGCATTCATATAAGGGTTGGCATGAATAAAATGTTACATCACAGTAACATAGAGTGGTTTTATATTAACTGCAATGGTATGCGTTATTGAATAAATATTGTTGCTGGTAATGTAACGATTTATCAAATGAATAATAGCTACAGAATAGAAAGACAATAGCTATATATTACATATTTAAGGTACTTTATTTTCTTATTATTGGGATGGATTAAAATAAAAGCAATGAGATTATTCATGATTAACGCGTCGGTTCAAAAACACCTTCATCTTTAGATTACGTAAAACTAAAAAAACCCACAAATATTACAAAACAGTCCCCACTTTGAAATCTGACTGGATGAGCCACTTTGTGAAATACTCACAAATGTGACCGCTTTATCGTATTAAAGCACAAGTTGCAACATTACTTGGCAATGACTAAACTCAGCTGTGCAATAATGTTGCTTAAGTTTTTTCTCGTCTTTTTTTTAAAGCATATCACATTTTGTATTTTCACTCCACGTTTTTCGTCGCCCTCACGTGTAAATTACGTAAAGTGATCCTGCCCACTAATAGTCACACAAATATATCCATCTGTAAACAATGTAGCAAAATCTCCACCGGTTAAGACATTTCTACTGTCAAGCTGTATTATACCATCATGCCGCCCGGCCCTTCATTGTCTTTGTTCCTCTGTTTGTTGTTTTTAGCTTCAGTGTTGCTGTCATCATCTAAGCACTGATTTGTGTATGACCTTTGTTGGGCCTTTGAGACCTTGCAGTCCTGAAATGAAGCTGCTAGAGCTGGGTGCACATGACAAAGACCAATAGAAAACCGAGGGACGTATTTGAACAGGAAACCCAGCTGTCTGTTTGTAACTGTACTATAGGGACCGTCAGCTCCTCGGAGTCGAGAGGACCGGTTATAACCGGCTCTGCCGCTCCCCCTCCATATCACAGTCTCTTTCTCTCCAGCTACGGTCTTAAAAATAAAGGTTTCAAAAGGGGGTTTTCACAGAGAGGCCATTTCCCAAAGAACCTTTCAATGAAACATTCTTAGAAGAACCAGTTTTTCTTAGTGTGAAGAATGTTCTAATAATTCACTATAAAGAACATTTTAATCAATGGAAAGTCGGGGTGTGCGTTTATATATCATCTGCGATTAATATCATAATTTGTATTTTTAACGATGTGCGATTTGACAGAGTATTTTGCAAAAACCATTCCAAACACCTTTACAGAGCGCACGCATACATTACGTGAAGTCTAGACTAGTGTTGATTGTGTCCTTTAACTGCATGATTCAGTCTATTAAAATACATTTAGGATGATCACAAATTCAAGACATGGGGCAGAAAATTTGTAAATCCGTTTCAGTTGAAGACTGCATTTAAATTTTTCTCAAAAAATTACCATAATTACAAATGTGGTATTGAATTATTATTATTTTTTATTTTTTTTACAACACTTCAATAAACAAGTAAATTAAGACGACATTTCGTGCTTTTTATTAATTCGTTTGTAAACTGATGTCTACGGTTAATTTTAGAAATATAGCATTTACATATGTAGCAATAGCATTTATTTTAAAACCATATTCATTGAATGTAAAGAAAAAAAATTGAGAAGCGAATCAAAATTAAATCCGGACATCTGAATCGATACCCAGCCATAAGCGACATGGGATTCTATTTTAGGGACGGTTTTTATTTTCTGTGACGACGTGGCAGGAACAGCATACAAAATATGACAGTGATATCTCAGAATATGATTGTGCTTTTATTCAATGTAAAAAGTGTCTAATGTGAGCCTGAATATTATTTTGCATCATCTTTATAGCCATAGTAAAAGCAACAATAGACGTTTTAGAAGGAAAATAAATGAAAGCAAACTTGTACGTTAAAATGGTGAACTCACTGTGACTACATTGGACGTGACAAAGCATTACAGATCATTTGAGCGTTGTCAGTATGTTACCAATAGAACGAGTCCGCAATTTACTGTCGGGGATTTGTTGTGTCGTTCAGCAACCGGCCAAGACTGCATCAACAGTTCTGTTGTATTTTGTGTCGTGTGGCGCAGTTCAGCTCGGGTTTGGTGTAGACTCCATTTAAGTTAATGTAGCTTTCTGATGCTGTGTTTGCATTTATTAGAAATTAGCACTGGCCAAACTGTCTTCTCTCACAGGCTGGATCATATTCGGAGGAAAATATGTTGACAATGCACCAGCTTTTTCTACTCCTCCATGCAGTCAAACAGCGATAGAGACCAGGGACAGCACTCAGAGATTAAATCTTATTACAGGCAAGACGTGGGCATCATGGATTTGCATCTGACGTAGACTTGTAATCTGGGATATTGGTTTCTGTGAGTGAACGTTTAATGAGATGATCATTGAGCGTGGCAGAAAGAAGAGTGAATGGGTTAAATATAGGCCGGATTGAGCAGCAAACCACGCAGTCTGAGGTTAAGTCGTCGTCACAAACAATTGCTTTAAAACATTCCTCTGAAACGGCTTTATGGTTCATTGTGTTCCAGTTGTTTTGGCATCAGAGGTAAACTGAATTCCCAGCAGTAATGTTAAGAATTACCCGAGTCGCTCAACTGAGCTTTGCTTGTCATCGAAGGAGTGCAGAGTGATGAAACGGGCATCTTTCAAAGACCAGACATGCTCACTCCATCATAAATACCAAGAATGACAGCCAGTCTGCTTCTTTAAAAACTGTCATAAAGAACTGACAGTCTTAAATGTGCTAGTCTTAGACTCGAGGCTATGCTGCTGGAAAAAAAAAGTCAGAAAGATTTATTTTTAAAGAAGTGAATACTTCTATTCAGCGAACATACATTAGATTTGACACAACAGTAAAGACGTTTTACATTAAACGGGTATTTTAAATGTCTTACAATAATACCGTTTTTACGGTATTACACTTTACCGTAAATTTTTGGACAGAATTGTTTTTCTGGATTTGTTTTGCTCTGCACTATTAAGTTCTAGATTTGTAATCCAACACTTCATGAGTGCTTAAAGTTCACAGTGTCCCATTTTATTCAAGGGTATTTTTATGCATTTTGGATTCAACATGTAGAAATAAAACACCTTTTAAGTCTCCCCCATTTCAGAGTGCCGTAACGTTCGGGACACAGCGATATTATGCAAATGTTGACGTTTAGTGCTTTGTTGCATATCCTTTGCATGCAATGGCTGCTAGAAGTCTGGGACTCACCAGGTGCGGAGATGTGCTTGCTTTCATTAAAAGTATCTGTGCTTTGAAGATGAATTCAAGTCATTTTGGGTTTGGAATGATATGATTGTGAGTAACTGATGACAGAATTTAGATTTTTAGGGTGAACTCCCCGTTTAGGTTTATCTTCAGCTAAAAGACCTGTTAAAGATCTGATCAGATGTGTGCACCGCAGAGCAAGTATCGATAGCAAGAGGTATTGATGCTGTTCCACAAAATGTTTTTTTGTGCACTGTAAGCCTTTTATACACTTGAAATTCAAATCAAATTTACATTGCAGACGTGGTTAACAAAAAAGGTCATCGCCTATAATCGTGAACAGACCTACTGACTCCATATTTAGGTCAGTGCATGAACGCAGTGGTCAGTTCTGTCTTTGATCGTGTTTTCCCTCTCCACTGACAGCACTGTGCTCCGCCACACACAGCACACGTCTGTTGTGCTGCCAGCCCTGCGGAAGGAGGTGGTGGGTTCGTTTGCCCTGCACCCGTGCCCCCTTCCTGTCTAAACAAAGGGGAGGATTGGCAGAGGGAGCGGAGCCGTGTTCCCGCGCAGTGATTAGTGCGACCGGGGGTCCCCTCTCCAAATGAAACAGTGGTTATGTAACACACAATGAAGACAGGCGAGGCTTGAGGCTCCCTCAGGTTCTCTTCCGCCTGAATGGAGAAAAAGGGATACGGGAGAGGGGCGCATGATGTTCGATGGGGTGGGAGGAGAGATTCCTGTAGTCTCCACAGAGACAGAGGAACACAGGGCCTCCTACACACACACACACTGCATTCCACTGCAGATTTTTGATAACTAAATTACATGCAGGATATTTGTCTGTGTATGATTTTGCATAGCTGAGAAAAATCAGTATAGCCGTTTTATCTTTTTGCTTTCTCAAGGTGCTGAACTTATAGTTTTTTGCACTTTAGCCTCATTTTAATTGATGTGATCAGTATAAAGGAAATAAAAAGTATTGAGCAGAAGAACGGATGACGAGCGAGGGGAACGACGCAAGCTCTTTTTAAGCTTGCATCACCCTCATGAGCACTAGGCCCAGGCGCTGGGTAGGGCTGTTGCGATAACCGCAATATTGTAATACCACACTATTGACAAGCAAACCACAGAGGAAAGATCGCAACCACAGAAACCGCGGCAACCGCAGTTTTTTTATTAATTTGTCACTGTGCATTCAATGTTAAATTAATAATACAATATGGTTACGACTGTAATTTTCTTGCGAGCCGTTGTAGTTTTGAATAGGCCGGCTGAAACGATGGGAGGCGCTCGATCTCGTCCCAAAACCTAATGTTACGTCGCCAGTTTGGGAACATTTCAGCTTTCAACCCAATGAAAAGGGCGAGCCAGCGAATACAGATGAGCCGATATGCAAAATTTGCTGCTAAAAGGTTCCTGTGACGCAGCTGTACATCTAATTTGAGGTCATTGGGACATTCTAAAACGCTTAACGTGGTTCAATGTATCAATACAGTGATATTAACAGACCGAACTCACTAAACATCAGATTAATAAAGTATATTATCTAAAAAAAATCAGATGATCCCTGAATATGAATTCAACGCATTTAATAACACGTTAAGCCTTTTCCTCTCATAAGTAACAGGCATACCTGCTGAAGTCACGGATAACCTCCGCGTCAGTGCCCATACCCAAGAGAGCGCGAGCAGATAACGAGCTCACACACGCTATCTGCTTGAGGAGTGCATCGACTCCAGCGCGAATCCACTGTCCTGGTGGGCCAGTGGTGGTGCCATAATCAATCTAGATTTCCGCTGCTGTCCAAAGTTGTGCGCAAATACGTGTAATACATGTTAGAACTCTTTGATTTCTTAAAAAATATATATTGGAAAACGCAAATTCTTGTTGCTATTTGGCATTTTACAATAAACAAAAATGTTTTAAAACGTGTCTCTCTGTCAGTTAAAAAAGCAACAATATATGCTACATAACTCAATGATAGAGCTTTGTATGCAGCAAAATCAGGATAAATTAGGTGTGTAAAAAAAAAAATAATACGGAGGTAATACTGTATATCGCGCTATTGAGCCACCCATAATAACCGCAGGGGAAATTTGGATATGATCGTTTGCATTATGTCTGTTGTTTGACTTCATGAGCATCATGTTTTGTAACCGGGATGCACTTTTAATTCTGCCAAAGTCAGAAAAGTAAATCCAAACCATTTACTTCAAATGTATGATTCGGACCACCACCTATCATTTAGAAATGTCACTGATAAAGTAGTGCTTCATGTGTCTCCCTTACTCAGCGTCATCATACAGCGAGTCAAGCTTGTGTTCTTCCCAAGCGTTTCGAGCGGCTCCAGCGCTGCTGCAGGTGTGATTGCTCACACAGGCCAGCACACGACTGCAGAGATGCTTCTGATGTTTTCGTGGAGGGAGGGCTTGGAATGTGTCCCACCTCATTGCCCGGACATCTCCGTGGCTCTCATCATGGGCTCTTTTCCATAAGCAAACTGGATTCTGCCGGTTGGCTCCGAGCGTATACATTCTTCTCAGAATTAGGGCAGAGCAGAGAGAGAGGAGGACTTGGCTGACATGACAGATGGAGAGAGGGAGCAGGCGGGGGAGTCCGCCCGGTGAATCTGGAAAAACAGCCAGTGTAGTTTAGAAAGAAAAAGAGCTAACAGGGACATGGTAACTCATTGGGCAAGTAATTGGCCCCAGTGTTGAGTGTGCATTTACATAAAGCATTTCCCTAGGCGTCGAACATGGAAATATTTGGGGTTCGTGGTCAAAACTTTGGGGGTTTTTAATGGCGGACACACATACCAATATCTAAAGAGCAGGGTTGCTGATAATAATAATAAAGTCTGTACACTTTCAAAAGGTACACTTTTGTTATTTTTTTCTGTCAAAAGTTGCATATTAGTACCTAAAATGTTTACAGGTACAGTAACAATACTTTCTGCTGGCCTGATTGGGCTTCTGTCACACTTTTTGCTTGATCTGCTAAGGTTTTTTACTAACCTAACACATAAATGAGTAAAAGTACACACAACCATGTTTGGAGTCAGTAAAACATGATTTTTTTTTAAATCCTTTATCGGCAAGGATGCATTAATCATAAAGGACTGTAAAGACATCCAAATTTCACATAGATTTGTGTTTCAAATAAATGCTGTTCGTCTTAACTTTCTATTCATCAAAGATATCTGAAAAATGAAAGTATCCCAGTTTCCACAAAAATATTAAGCAACACAAATGATTTCAACATCAGCAGCGAATAAGTATACCAGAATGATTTCTGAAGGATCATGTGACACTGAAGACTGAAGTAATGATGCTGCAAATTCAGCTTTACCAAGAATTACAAATAAAATGGCAGAATGATATTGATCAGCCAACACTATTGGAGATAATTGGAAAAACAACTTGTTTGCTGTTGGTTTGGTACGCAGTGGCAGATGAATCTAGAATGATTCATGTTTTAACCAAAATAATCATGAGCTGAGGGCAGGTCTGTTATCTCTTTTGTAACGTCAGGGTAATTGCTGCTCAGCCTGTGAACATGAACCCTGCTTCACCTGAGAAGCGTGTGATTCTGGTCCCGTGCTGTTCACACACTACATATACTATAGAGTTGCAGGAGGAACGTTGTGTTCCCGAGTGCAGTCATGAGGAGATGCATCTTTCTTAAGCTTCTCCGTCACAGTGGGATGGATTGAGATGATGCGAGAACCTTCTCTGATTATCCCAGTGATCATACTGCAGTTTAAACTCAATGCTTTCTCTGCATGCCGTGAGACGTCTCATTTGTAAAAGGGGTTTGAAGCTTTAACACTCCATGAAAAGATGGAGGGCAGCTGGGTGCTTTGAGCTGTTTTGCTTGGAAGAAACATGGTTCAAGTTTGTTTGTTGTATTTATATTTTTATGGTAAAGCACAAGTTTGTGTCTTTTTTTTTTGTGTGTCTCTAGGAACTTATTCAGTTCAATTCTATTTTCAATTTTCAAGTTTTCAATAAAAAAATCAAGTTTTCAATAAAATTAAATGCATTTTAAATAAATGTACAATTAAATAAAACCAATTTAATTATATTTTTTTAGTGACAAGAACAGGCCAACTTTGACATACCAACTTTGACATACCAACTTTTCATTTATGGTATCAGTCCGACATAATATTGCCACATCTTGACAGTGTCTGCAAACATACCGAAAAGTCCACAAATCGCATTAGGAGCTCGAGTGGAGGTAATGCTCATGCTTGACTGGCCGTCTGCATCAAGAACATCGTGTACAATGTAAACAACCCCCCTCTCAAATCCCTCTCAATTCGCCTACATCCCAGCTATTGTCTCACTCGATCAGCCCCAACGAACTGGAGCTTAACCGCAACATCAATGGCTGCTTGTCTCCGACTGTCTTCAGTGTACTACTGAAGCGTTCTCTTTCAAAAAGTGCTCTTAGACAGCAGCGAATCCATTAATGCTACAATATATTGCATGCTAAGGTGCTATAAGCATTGCGCAATGCAAAATAAAACGACTGTGTGAATTCCCAGAGTCTTACGTCTCGACAGTGCCTCGTCTGTCACTTTATATAAAGGCTACAGTGCTTCCAGACAAAAGAAGAGGGTGGACCGGTGCAGATTTGGTGCGTATAACTGTAGCAAGGGAAGAAGGCTTCTACTATTCTAGCCGCAGGCCTTTGTGCTTTCTGTAGTGGAAACGACTTCAATGAATCATCCCGGGTCTTTTCTGTGCCACTAATGCTTTTGGGCTAATCCTGATAATTCCAGATTTCACTCCACATTACTTATACCTGTTTCTTTTGTGTGCAAACTACCAGCACAGTAGTTATTACATAACTGTAAATGCATGAGGAGGTTGTCGATTGTTCACAAGTCCCTAAATGCTGGAGGAACACGCCACTCTACGGAAAATAAAACCACTGCTCACAAACCTGTGGGACCAACCGAAGCAACTTTTGTTCCATTTTCCATTTTAAAAGGCACATTGCGCCTATAATCGCTGCTAAAATTCATTTCATTAGGAGTGAATTGTGGAATTTTTAAATGCACGGCCATCCCTTCTTAGAAAAGTGCTGCCGTATTAAGTCATCCAGTTCAGTGAAATGCACACATGCTTCTTTTCTTGCTCATGGAGTGAAACTTGCTGAGGTTGTCCAGTCTATTCTGTGTGTGCTGCACTGTCAGAGTTGGAGCTGGAGAATACAGGATGAAGCTCTGTTGTGCAACCTGCTGCTGTCAGCCCAATTGGCAAAATGGTATGTTCTCTCACGCAACGTGTTGAAATCCCACAATGTGATCTCACCGATCTTCCAGCTGTACCACAGGTTCAAGAGATGTGCCTCCAGGACAAGTTTGCCATAATGCAAACTTCAGTGGTCTTCCATAATGTTTTTTTTTTTATTTATTTTTTACTTGTGTAGCAGTATGCAGGGTCCACATTCAGAATCCTGATTTGTGTTAAGTTGGTGGAAAAATCCAGGCATTGTGAAATGTGGCAAAAACCTCAAGTAGGTTCAAGTTGAAGACTGTGGAGAATGGCATCTGCAATCTGACTCTCAGATAAGTTACAGACGCTGAGGGTGGCCGGTTGCCTAGTGCCCGTCTAAATGCACTATTTGAAATGCGTAACCTTTCTATAAATTTTGTGACTCTTGAGTCTTGGGAGCTGCTGACGGCGTTCTCATCTGCAGCTCCTGCACGGTCTCAGTTTCAGCCCAGCTCTCTGCGAAACTCTCAAAGCGCTTATTCAAATCTTGTTTGCCTATTTTACTTGTAAATATTGAGGCTGGCCAGTTTTCAGATAGGGCTGTCATGATTACGAAACTTGCTGCCGATAAATGGTCGCTCATGTCATTTGCAGCGCAAACTTAATACACATACACCGTTTATTTACAATGAATTTAAACGCACAAGATGTACGATTTCCTGTAAGGCTTGGTGAACAAATGTTAACCATGGTAGACTGGCCTGAATATCAGTTTAATAAAATTACATTTTATTGGTTGTTCTATAGAACTAATTTTTGTTCTTAAAAAAAGATGTTTGGTTTATTAATCATTATATTATTATAGCAATTTTTTATATTTATTATTTTATTAATTAAAATGGACATTTAGCCTTTTTTCTTAAAAATGTTAATTTTTGGAAAGCACTGTCATGTTTATATGGTATCTGGTAATGGCTAAGAATGTTTGGACAAATGCAAAAATGTTAAAAGGTGAAAACCATACTGCGTCATGTGCGTAATGTATTATAATAATGAACGCTGCGCTGTGGACTTGAAATGAACCCTATTTAAAACACGCCTACTAAAGGTCATACGGAGTGCACTCATAACACTAGAAACCGAGACAAATGCACTGAAAAAAAGTGTAGGATCAATTTCACTCAGAAATGGCTAGTAATTAGTAAAATTTGCTTGAAAAATGGCAACAAAACGGCAAGTACCAAAGTAGAAACGTTTAAAATAGTATTTTTTTGTAAATGTTTTATTTACAGTTTCAAAAAATCATTAAGGATTTCTTTAGCTCTGTGAAAAATAAGTGCAGAAATATTAACGCGACTGATATTTAAAGAGCAGTGATTGTGAATGTTGCAGACTGTTGTGATCAGCGGATTATGTAATTGGCCACAGGCCTATTGAAATGTCCTATACAAATAAACTCGCCTTGTAGACAGTGTAATGCAGTGATTCAGATCCAGAAACAAAGTCATCTTTCCAGTATGAGAGATTTAGATTCTGAAATATTATGAAAGCTGGATTTAATGTCTCTGAGCTTCAGTCAGTCAAGTATTGATTCTGATCAGCTGTTTGTTGCCCACAGAAAGACACGTAAGCACAGGAGCCTCAGTGCCATTCAGAGCCCTCACTGAGTGTTATTTGAACAGGTAAAATCCCTGCCATTGTTGGGATCCGTATTGTTTTTTTTACTGCGAGCAGCCTAAGCTGCAGAGACGTGTGTGTGTTTCACCAGCCGCACACGCTGTAAGCCTGACTCAGGCTACGATACTGATGGGAAGTGACAAGATAAGTCCCGGCTCGAGTGCAGGGGCCCGTCTCTTCTCTCCACAGGGGAGAAATGCACGCTTCTGTGCCGGGAAAAGAAAAGAGGGAAAAAAACATGGGGACAGGGTAGCCGTTGAGGGTTGTGAGGACGGCATGCTCCTCGAGAGCATGGGTGCGTGCGAGAAGCCATCATTTGGAATATTTTAATCTCTGTTGCTGGTTTATGTAACAGTCACGTGACCCATCAATGACGTGACATCACAGCTTGCCCTCGTCTTGTTTTCACTCAATCGTTCACGAAATCTCCCTGTAAGATGCACAAAGGCAGTACGGGGGACAGGACCACTGAGATTTTACCAGGCCTTGTGAGTGTTTAGCCTTTACTACTGCTGGAGAAGAGAAAGGAAGCCAAACGGTGGCCATGCCTCTTTGTGCATGTGCTCGTGTGTGTGTGTTTGAGCCTTGTGAGGAATAGAGGAGCAAGTTCTGTGTTCGGAGGACCACTGATTGACACATCAATGAGAGAAACAGTCCTCCAAGTTCACGGCCGAGACGAAATGGCCATGAAGCTATTGTTCTGGGAGTTAGAGCAGCATTTGAAAAGGTAAAGTGTGTTTTACACTGCCTGGACTTTAATCCGCATGGAGCATTTTCTGTTTGTGTGCTTTATTTGGAAGATATTTTAGATGTGGAAAGATTGAAAGTGCATGCAAATTCATTTGACATGTATGAAAGGTATGGCTCCATTACTTCGAGAGTCTCAGGAGGTCTTTGTTCCTCTGGGCATCAAATGTGTGTCAGATTAATTTGGTCATTTTAATGAGGAGATCGTGTTCAGTATTTATTTTTACATTGTACATGTAGAGAATAAAAATTGAGGAAATCAAAGTACATTGAGTTACAGAAAGAAGTGTTTATATTTCCAAATAGTATTTGGTGCTTTGACAGTTTTTCCTGTGAGATGTCATTTGATCTCATGAATTTACATTTGCGTTTGGCAGATTATTTAATCTAACAACGATTTGCGTTGCGTTTAAAAAAACGCATAACGTTTGCCAGGTTTTTGCCTCTCCTTTACACAACTCTGGCATTTTAGACCCCCGAAAACTGAGACTTGGAAAAAACTGCAGACCCTGTTTTAGTGTGAAAATTAATTTAGTTGCGTTTTCGGTGTAAATGGACAAAAACGGAGACTCTTGAAAACGATTGCCCATATTCGCTCTGTGTATCTTTGATGACCATGTAAACAATAACATCACGCTCATTGTTGTAGCCATAGATATGTAGAGGTAGATGCTCCAAGCACGTAGATGCATCCGCCATCTAAATAAAAGGAAATCTACATATACATTTAAATTAAATTATAAATGAACATACACATATCTATGATTGTACCTGCATGTATGGTCATGTGACATTCGTTTTACAGTATTGTAGTGTGGACTGAGATCGTTTCTGAATTGCTGTGAAAACACCGTTTTAAAACTAAAACGCACAAGTATAAACAGGGCCTGAGCTACAGTCAAACTTGTGGTGTAAATGGATGATTTGTTCTGTCGAGCTTTGCTCCAGGTTTCTGGACAGAAGCTTCTTTATAGTTTAGAACTTGTTCTTCATGTTCACTATGCAAGGACACATTGTCCGGAAAAAAACGGTTCCTGGTCCAGTCAGGTCTTGAAGCTTGTGTCTCATCTGGAGTTGTGTGCAATGGCCTTTTAATTGTGGCTGTGACTGAGATGGCGAAGCTGTCTGTAAATAAGTAGGTTGTGTTGAGTTGAGCGCTCTGAATGGTGGTAGTGTGAGGTCAGGTCATGGACGGCAGAGGTATATTTGGAAGCCGTAATTGCTTAAATCCACTTCCAGTCAAAGAGCCTGGAACAGCTAACAACATCCTGAGCTTCTTAGGTTTGAGCTTGGTTTGGTGTGCCGCCGCTGCACTTAATTAGGATAAGTGATCTATTTATACTGGACGCAAGTGTACTCTTGATTGAAACGTTTCAGCGGTGCTGAACCCCACTCATGTTTTCAAAGCTTTGTGTCAATCATGAGCTGGACTTGAGCAGTGTTTCAGAAGAACAGAGGATATCGGTTGTCATTTGGCAGGAAATGATGTGCTCCAGTGAGCGTATTGAAGCACGGGTGGGTGTTACACCACCTTTATTATGGCTTGTGGCTTGGCATATGGGTACACACCTTTACAGCAGGACCAAAAATATGTGGAAACTTACCTAACCACAATCATTACTCAAGGCAACATTATGTTGACGCAACGGTGTGCTGTGAAATATACACATCTTTTATGCAAATTATGAAATATAACACATCTGTTTATCAGAAATGTTTGAATCATTACTGCAAACTGTTCAACGGACTCTCAACTGATTAATCTGGGATCTTTTCTCATGTTATAAACCATATCTAATCATATACAATCAGATGATTAATGATGCAGAAGAAACCCTTTCAAAGGCGACACAAGACCTGATCACCCTGTTTATTTTGTGATGTCCAGCTGATTGAAAAACTGAATATATATCTTCATCTCTCTAGACTAATGTTTGTGGTTAATTTGAGACTTTCTTTTTTCTAATTCATCCACCTAGTCTGCTTCCCTATGCTTGTAAATACAGTTTAGTCTCTTAAATTATTATTTAGTATAATAATTAACAATGTATCTTTTCTTCCATATTGTGATGTACATCTGAATGAAATGGATTATGCAAGAGATATCGCTTGTTGCTTGAATGGGGATCTGAATGCGAGCTTGCAATCTACTATAAGAAAAGAGCGGTTTATAGAAACAAAATGATTGTTTTGAAGTCTGAAGTTTCATTGGAAGATCATTTTGATTAAGAATTATGAGGTCAAAAACTATAAAAGGAAACAAACATGCGTGGATGTTCTTCACAATAAGATAGAAGCTTTATATGTAAAGCTTGTTATAATTTAAAGAGAAAGATTAAGCTTTGAGATATAGTTTCATCACCATTGATTGAAAGAGATAATTGTCATGTTGAGTAAGTGTGATTGGCTTTAGTTTGATCATTTCTCTTCTGAACTTTTAAGCTTGGCAAACCAAACACATGTGCGTAATATGAAGCACGCTGATGTGTAGTTAAAAACGTTAATTAAAGATCACATGAGATTAGTTATTTAGCTGCAGCTAAATCACAGGGGACTGAGTTTCATCTAAACATGCTGGAGCTTTAAGGTCTGAGCTTTCAATCACCCTGGAGGGCCATGAACCCAGAAAACAAGAGTAAAAATAATTGGTATGTTTCAAAATGTATTGCTAAATGGGGTGCATTAATAATATGATGCATTTCTAGATCAAACATTAGTATTAAAAGGTAATAGTAATTTAATCTGGATTATGCTTAATTATTTTGTTTATTTTGTTTAAATTATTATGTATAATCGAGAGTCCCAGGATGGCTGATGGTCCTGTTGGGAAAAACTCGTCTGTTTTAGGGATACACTCCACTGCAATTCCGCTGTTTGCCGATATACGGCGTCATGCAAACACTGTGCTTAAAAGCATTCATTCCCCTTCAAATAATGTTCTGCCCGTGTATATATGAAAACCAAATAGACTGGAAAACATATTTGGTGGAAGTAGTATTATATTTTTCACATAAGGTTTTCCAATAATAACGTGAAGAAGCGGTGAGTATTCCTGCCTGGATTCTGTGCTCAAATATAGATGCTGAGTAATAGAAATGGGCTGTTAAAAGCTGTTGGTGCCTTGAGATTTTTGATGGAAATAACATCGACTCGCTCCAAGCGGATTGTCTTATAAGGCAAGTGGAGTTTGAATAAATTATCCAGAGCGAGTCGGAAGAGCGTCAAAGGGGGCGGAACAGCATAGATTATGCAAAATATCTCTCGCTCTCCGCCAATAGCGCGCCTAGCAGCGCTGATGTGAAATAAATTATGCAAATAGCCCAGGCTGCAGATATTCCCCAGCGCAGAGATGAGCTGACCTTGGAGTTTCTTTGTGCTGCGGCACTGGATGTACGGTCTCCTGATAAAGCGAGCTTTTCTGCGGGAGTCACGGCATAATATCCCTGCAAACGCACACAAAGGATGTAATGCTCCAGAGGCTGTAGGAAGGACACGCGTTCGCTTCCCTGCGCGATCTCTGATGGACGCTATAGCATGAATTCTCCATGCTATTCCGTGGCGATGGATCTTGGTGTTTGTCAGCTTAGAAACTTCTCGATATCTTTCCTCTCGTCGTTGTTGGGGACCGAGACTTCGTCCGTCAAGCTCGACAATAGGTAAAATGTCAGACTCGTGCTCGTAATATACCGTCAATAAGCTAAAGCTCGTGCACGAGAGCCCGCGTTCAGTGCAAAATACAAGCGTTGAACGCGCAAAGACGCGACGCGGGGCTGTTTTAGAGAATCTGGGTCATTTAATATTATAGCTGAATGTTTTTAATGCTGGTTTGTGGTTAAAAGCCTAAGCTGTGAGCAGCTCGCATGTTCTTTCACTTCTCTCAGAGATGATGCTGAAGGCAGCTTTGAATGTACAAAACGTAACGTTATCTTTTTGAATAAACAGACGCAGAGTTACCACGTTCTAGAGATTTCCATAGAAACACATAGTGTATAAGTTACTATTACACAATGATTTTCGATATCTCTTGTGTTTGTGACGATATTTTGTTGACGTTGTCATGGTTTCCTGTGGTGTATTTAAGCAGTGAAGTAACGATTCTCTCTCTTTCCCTCACAGCTCATCGGGTGCCAGTGTGGTGGCCATAGACAACAAAATTGAACAAGCGATGGTAAGTCATCCTGCCTTTCCCATCATAAACATTGCGTATCCTAACATATATTGTGTTTACATGCCGTAAGAAGGCTTTCGAGTTGCATCAGTGTCGCTGGAATGAATTATGTAATCATTATCAAACGACTGTTGCTGTCATTGTGAAAGCGTCGATATAATGCCGCTTTCATTGTTCATTCGCGATAGGCTAAGTATAGTCCAAAGTAGAAAAGCTAATAAGAAACGAGCGAAGAGTTTGGTGTTTGTTTGCCGACTTGCCTGGTTTTGTCTGCGTACTACTCACGCGATCTGTGCGCCTTGTTACTGTTGCTAGGCAAACCCCAAAGCTTTTACTCCTAGTTATAAATATCTCGGCTTCTGATTGGCCTGACGCGCTGTGGGACGGCCATTTTGTTGGTTTGGTGACGGCATAAAGGGGGGTGGGGGGTTGTGGGTGGCGAGTGGGATGCAGGTTAGAGCTTTTCAAGGATTTACTCAAATGGTGAACGCAGCATCTCTCAGTAGATTGGGGTTTCTGCACGATCTGTGACCCTGGAGAACAAAACCGTGATAAGTTGCACAGGAGTATTTGTAGCAACAGCCAACAAAAATTTGTATGGGTCCGTCCTTTTATGCCAAAAACCATTAGTATGTTACGTAAAGATCATGTTCCATTAAGATACGCTGTAAATTTCCTGCTGTAAATGTATCATTTTTGATTAGTAATATACATTGGTAAGCACTTCATTTGGACAACTTTCAAGGGGATTTTTTTGCACCCTCAGATTCCTAACAAACCATTAATCAGTAGAAAGCTTATTTATTCAGCTATCAGTTGATGTAATCATTGATTTTCACTTGTATGTATCAGAAAATTATTACAGAGACAGCTGAGGTTAATTCAATAATTTGCAGATATTTACTTGCTATCTACATTTCCTGTTCATCCAATACAGTAGGAATCAGAAGCATTATAAAGCTAAATATATTTGATTGAATTCAGTTTATTGAAAACTGTAGTGCAGTTGTAGTAATAAAATATGTTTGTGGCACGGAGCGCCCACAATAGTCAAACGAACCGGGCTTTGGGGGTCAAACGTGCTCGGGCATGGTTCAAAATGCCTGGGGCGAGTGCACCCTAAATCTAAATGTAAAAAAATGGACCCTTATGTGACCCTTTATAGTCCAGGGTCACATATGATGCATGTAAAAGAATGAATCTAATACACAGATGTTTTGCTTTGAATAAACAAAAACAAAAAAAAAAGTTTGAAAATAACACTGTTGTCCTCTTCCAGGATCTGGTGAAGAGTCACCTGATGTACGCGGTCCGTGAAGAGGTGGAGGTGTTGAAGGAACAGATTAAGGAGCTGATTGAGAGGAACTCTCAGCTGGAGCAGGAGAACAACCTGCTGAAGAACCTGGCCAGTCCGGAGCAGCTCGCACAGTTCCAGGCGCAGGTCCAGAGCGGCTCTCCTCCGCCGCCGTCCTCCACGCAGACTCCTGCCCCGCCGGCCCAACTCACAGCACAGACCTCCGGCCCGTCCGCGTAGCACCCAGCCAGAGCTGCTGTTGAGGGTGACGAGTGGCTCGAGACAGACTGAACAGACATGCCTCACTCACACATTTGACTGACGAAATTTGCACACCTTTCGAAACTTGACAGATGTCAAACTGAGGTGATTTACACGCCAGTGACAATCCAGTTGGGTGGGACGTTGCCAAAATCCACGGAATGTGATGGTCAGGAAGAAAACGATCCCGGAGGACACGATATAAAGAATCACTGTGCCTGTGTCTGAAGTCCCCATGGTTTTCAGTCTGGTTTCAGTCTCCCTTCCCTTTGTAGTGTACATGCTGACTGTGAGCTTCTAATAAAGCAAGCACTTTTACGGTGACGAATGTGACGAGGCTTTGAAGGGCTGCCGATCTGTGCCCCAGCTGGCATGGGGACGGCAGACGCATTGACTTCCACAGCTGCATTGGCGTAATCATGACACTTTTTGTTTTTTGGATGAAGAACACGAGGAGGGTTGATGCTTCAGATCCTCTTTCGTTCTCTGTGCCGTGAGAATGGCAGATGAGCTGAAATGCGAGGTGGACCGGCTGTATATTATTGTATGATTAATGTAAGTATTTTGTAAAATAGCGATGTGAAGCGGTTAAAGAGACACTATATAGGTTGTACAGATTTAAGGTAGTTGGCTTACCCAAGAGACATCATCCTTCTTTTTTAAATGCTGTTAAGCGGGATCGGTCTTACGATATTTATCTGACAGATAGAAACTACTCCTCTAACGCCTCCTGTACACTACTTTGTTCCCTTGAGATGATTTTGAAGTATTACAGCCATGTGATTTCTGTTTTCAGTTTGGACAGTGAAGTATTCCGGATCAATCTTTGAATTTAAAGTTACTCTCGACTATCATATAGCTGACCTGGATTTGCATTGTGTACAACTCGTATGCTTATGTTCTGTGCATGTTCTCCAAACCAGGAGATAAGTTGTAAAATACTGTAATTGCTCTCGCCAGTTGCTTTTCACAACTCTCAATAAAGTCATGTTTGTGAACACCGTTGAGAAGAGTCCTTGAGATGCTTTCGCTTATGTGATGGACCGGGATACTGGAGAAACCGTAGAAATGCTAGTCAGAATAGAGTTTATACAGACTGGTATATCATTTTCACATTGTGGTTACCGTTTTTTTTTTTTCTGAAAAAATCGGTTTATTAAAGACATGATTAAAACCGATGAATCGACAGATCTTTGGCATACATCTTGAATGTAACTGATTAGCGTTAAGTATTAATAACATGAATTAAAAGTGATGTATGAAGATATTAAAACTCAAATGAATGTACTGTATGCATGAATTGTTCACTCTTTGATCATAAAGTGGTGTTCATTCAGTTCATGCCCATTTTGACAGCATTACTATGAAAAGTTACCCAAATTGCATTATTTTGTTGATCTTCATAGTACCGTTCATAATTTAATCCTAAACCGTACAATGCATAATGGTTCTATATGGATGGGAATCTAAAAAGTCCTTTATTGTGACTTGTAAAATCTAAACACTGACTCATTTTAAAGTAACTGCTTTCTTCTCGATCCATGTTTTCTTATGAACTACAAAGCTAGAAAACTGATGTTCACTGAACAAGAAGCAAACTCAAAGGTTGCAGATTAAAATCCAGATGAACCATAAATTTCATAAAGATCTCTGATTGTTATCCTCACCATTAGGATTGTCTATACACTTAATGTTCTGTCTACTAATTTTACACAACAAATGTACTTTTTTACATCTACTGTAACATTCATGAAAATTCACATAAAAAATATTTTAAAAAAATTGGTTGACAAAAAAAAAAAGAAAGCAAAATGTATACGAGTCATTATCCAAATGTGTTTGACGTTTATTTGAAAAAGGCTCACGCAAACACGGTTAAATAGAGAAATAGATCATGGCAATCATCAATCAAACAAATAAATATGACAAAAATGATAAGATGAGTCAACAACAACAATGGTTTTGTAGAAAAGCATGTGCTCCCTTCCTCCAGGGACACTGTAAACATGTGTGACAATGTCATGTAGTATTGTACACTAGATCCAGCTCAGCATACAAGCCTCTGACCCACAAACAGATTTCACCGATCAGTCCGTCTTCAGATTGTGTCCAGTCCCCCAAAAATCACATTCCCATTCGGATACTCTGAATTATCTGAAAGATGGCTGAAAACAAACAAACAAACAAAAACGTATTAGTTTAGTAATACAAAAAACATGGGAAGCTTAATAGCAAGCAGCAAACTGTATATTCCATAAAATACAAATTTAATATTACCTGATCCACAAACAACAAATACAAAGAGTGCCAAAAGCCATGGCCCCACCGGATATTTCTCCTCCTGTGGTCGCTGGAACAGTCAAAGTCAAAGTGTTTCAGAAACCAAATATATTCCACAAACAAAATATGGTCTGGAATGTCTGTAAATCTGTTTACACACGACACAAATATCTACATAGTGTCACAGAAACAGAAAGAAAACAAACACATGAAGACTCGGTGTTGTGTTTGTCTGTACACAAAACTCTATATTTAAATTAGTATTTATTAATTTTGCTGTTATGCAATCAATTACATGACTATGTAATATATATATATATATATATATATATATATATATATATACAGTACAGACCAAAAGTTTGGACACACCTTCTCATTCAAAGAGTTTTCTTTATTTTCATGACTATGAAAATTGTAGAGTCACACTGAAGGCATCGAGGGCTATTTGAGCAAGAAGGAGAGTGATGGGGTGCTGGGCCAGATGACCTGGCATTCTCTAGTCACCAGTCACCAGACCTGTACCCAATCCAGATGGTTTAGGGGTGAGCTGGACCGCAGACAGAAGGCAAAAAGACCAACAAGTGCTAAGCATCTCTTGGGGAACTCCTTCAAGACTGTTGAAGACCATTTCAGGTGACTACCTCCTGAAGCTCATCAAGAGAATGCCAAGAGTGTGCAAAGCAGTAATCAGAGCAAAAGAAGAACCTACAATATGACATATTTTCAGTTGTTTCACACTTTTTTGTTATGTATATAATTCCATATATAATTCCACATGTTAATTCATAGTTTTGATGCCTTCAGTGTGAATCTACAATTTTCATAGTCATGAAAATAAAGAAAACTCTTTGAATGAGAAGGTGTCCAAACTTTTGGTCTGTACTGTATATATATATATATATATATGTATATGTATGTGTGTGTGTGTATGTTTATGTGGTTTATGAGGACACAAATTTCTATAATTATTATATGTATAATACGACATTTTCAGTGTCCCCTTATTTCAAAAGGTGTATCAATCATACAGAATAAATGATATTATTTATCTGAAAATGCTAAAGTTTCCTGTGAGGGGTAGGTTTAGATGTACGGTTGGTGTAGGGCGATAGAAAATATGGTTTGTACAGTATAAAAACCATTACGCCCATGGAAAGTCCCCATAAACCATAAAAAAGTGTGTATGTGTGTGGGTATGCGTGTGTGTGTGAGTGTGTGTGTGTGTGTGTGCACATTCGGTGAAGTTTCGGTAGTGACGTTTTTGTTGTTGTTTTTTTTGTTATTCCCTAACATTGTTACTGTTTCAGTAGTGACAACACATAATCCTTTATTTGGGGGAGTAAATAAAATTTTAATACAGTTATGCAATTTTTTACTACTGAATTTTAGTATGTTTTTAGTAGTTTTGTAAAATTCTGTAATTGGATGTGCTCGCTACCCAAACATTACTGTCACTACCACTAGTTTGAATATTTATAAAATATTAATTATTTTTGAGTTACCTCTAAAAACGTTTTGATAAAATAGCAAAACCTATATTTACACGGTAGATGTAAACAAACTCTTAATTGGTCAGTGTAGCCCTTCTTATTAAATGATATTTAGGAAGTGACAAATTTGGGGAGAGGGAAAATATTCCAAAACTTTTAGAAAATACAATATGAGAATTAACTGCACAATCAATCATATATTATTATTTGCATACATACAAAATTTGAGGAAAATACATTTTGTTTCCAACCCTGAAGGCCCATATGTATATATCCAGAGGGGCTCGAAAGTTGTGGAAACTTTTGGAATTTGAAAATCAAGGTAAATTGTACTTAATTTGTGTTCTGGGAAACATGCAAGTATCTTCTGTTGCTTACGAAGGGCAGAACTAAATGTAAAACAATTATATTTCAACAAAATAAGAAAAATTTGGCCATCTTCATCGTGTTCAAAAGTTTTCACCCCCCAGCTCTTAATGCATCTTGTTTCCTTCTGGAGCATCAGTGAATGTTTGAATCTTTTTAAATAGTTGTGTTTAAGTGCCTCAATTGTCCTCAGTGTGATAAGATGTATCTAAAAATCATACAGTCACTGCTGGAAAGGGTTCAAATATGCAAAGATGCTGGAAAACTGAAGAATCTGCAGGACCTTAAAGATTTTTCTGAAGAACGCTGCTCAGTTTAACTGTTCAGAACAAACAAGGGACTCATGAACACCCATCACAAAACAGAAAGACAGTCGTGGATCATCAGGCAACAGAACACAGTATCAAGAACCAAGGGTTCCCAAACTTTTGAATGGGGTTATTTTAATAATTTCTGCATTTTTGTTTTTGTCTTGTGGACTAAATACACATATTTTGTGTACAATATCTTACTCAGGACAGTAATATATAAAAATAGCATGCATTTAGTATGATCTCTTTTATTTTTTTTAAATCATTCACATTTCCACAGATTCTGCAAGGGGTGCCCAAACTTTCTAGCCCCGCTGTGTGTATTTTGGACGTTACACGTTCTTATTATTAACATTCTTCATCATGGGATGTTCATCATGCTTTAACCCTTGAACACAAACACATCGGATGCTTTCACTGACGCCTGAGGCAGAGGTTGTGACCCAGTTAACCTGCACCTTTACTAGCGACTAGTAAAGGTCAGATTAGTTAAGCGCACCTGTCACCAGCTCGTGACTGTCGCCATGGCAACAACATAGGCGTCAACGTTAACCGAATCTGGTTTATATCGTGCTTCTCGACTCATAAAGACAACTGAGCAGATTGTGATTATGTAAAACAATAGCAATCGCTTGCGAATTAAGCCTAATTTAAGAGGATACCGATACCGAGAAAAATTAACGTTAGGTGAAGTCTTAACTTAGACTCGCCTCGTATGATGTCTGAATAAATCAGCATCTTTAAAAACCTCTAAGCGTGTCTCAAATCATGCACGTAAACACGAAATCCACACAGAAAAGCCACGATCTCCATTCATCTGCATGTATTCAGTCGACAAAGGCTTGTCTTACCAGGGTCTTCGCCACGTTCCCCCTCTGGGTGATGTTTTTGCTGTGCTTCTCGTTTGCCATCCGGATTCTCTGTTTTGCTACCATCTTCCGAGCCAGCGTAAAGGTATGAAATAAACGCTGCTGTAGATCAAACAGGCCTATGTTGCTTTATGTGAGGTGACGCTTCAGTCCCCTTCCCTGCACCTGCTCCCCTAAACCGAGCTCTGGGGGACGGAAGTGCGCCTCCATGTAGACTAACAACGTCTAGAGGGACGAGCTCGCTATTCATCTCCCAGCTCCAGTAAACTAAGCTTTGTTATTTCTTGCTAATGTTTTTGTATTTACAAATTAAGTAAAGACTTGATATATAGCCAATCAAACCCCAATGTTGATACGACATAAATAACTAAAATAATATTTGAATAATATATTAAAGTGATATTAAATTAAATAAACATGCTATTCCCTGTTGGGATATCCGGCTCAAACTGGTAGTTGTTTTGAAACATTGAATGTCCCATCTGTTTATTTGCTGATCCAAACCATGAACTAATCATGGTTATCCAAGACGGTCACAAGCTGGTTTAAGTTGGACACTAGCTGGCCATAGCTGTTTAAGGATGGTCATTATAGTTTGTCCAAGATGGTCACTAGCTGAACCAAGCTGACTATGGCTTTTCCAGAATAGTAACTAGCTGGTTTAAACTGGTTAGAGCTGGCCCAAGATGGCCAAAGCTGTTCCGGCATGGTCAGTAGATGGTCCAAGCTGAGCATAGCTGTTCCAGAAAGACAATTAGCTAATCCAAGATGGTTATAAACTGGATCAGGCTGGTTATAGCAGTTGCAGAATGGTTATTATCTGTCCTAAGATGGTGACTAGCCAAGCTGACCATGGGATTTCCAAAATGGCCTTTAGCTAGTCCAAGACGGTTGCTAGCTGTACCAAGCCTACCATGGCTTTGAATGGTCACTACCTGGTCTAAACTGGTTATTAGCTGGTCCATGACAGGGCCAAGCTGGCTATAGCTCTTCAAGAATCGATATTAGTTTAGTCCAAGGTAGTCATAGCTGTTCCCGGATGGCCATAGCTGGTCTAAGATGGTTATTAGGTTGTCCAAGATGATCTTGGCTGTGCCAGGATGGTTGGGAAGGTTACTTTGATCTAATAGGTCACAGATTACAAGTTACGTTATTTAAAATATAATAAGTAGTGTAACTTTTTAAATGACTTGTTAAAATGTAACCGATTACTTTTTCCAATACTTTTCTAAATTTGAAAAGAATGTTATTCTGAAACATTTAAACCAGTCAGTGTTAACCTTACAGTAGTAAGCTACTCAACAATGATTACTCTCATCACTTGAATTAAAGATTAGAATAACTTAATTTTGAAGTACAGCCAAATCAGACTATAACATCTCTTTTTTTCACTTTGAGATTGTTCTGAGGTTAAATACAGATTTAAATCACATAGTTTAATAGTTACGATACTGTTTTTGAAATCAGATCTTTGCATTTGACAGGAAACACTGGCATCTAATAATAATGCTGTTTTCAATGTTTCAAGCTAACACCTGAAACATTGGTGTTTCATAATTTAGAGCAGTTAATGCAATTTGGGAAAGAAATCAATCAAATTTATATGTTTGGAAATATTCATGTATAACCCCCTTTGTAATCGTTAACATTTTGTAACTGTAATATATGTTTTCTCCGTAACATTTTACAATGACATTTATTTTGTAATTAATCACGTAATTTCCTAACTATAGTAACGCCCCAACACTGCTCATCTTTAGATGGTCATTAGTTGTTTAATCAGTTAATGTTGTAAAAACACATCTTGATCTAGTATGACTATCAATTTCCAAAAAACCAAGCTATCCATCTTAAGCTGACGTTTCCAGCAGGGATTTCTTCCATTGCTTCCTGTCTGATGCTTTGTCTAATATCGATCGTGTAGAACTAGTGTTCTTATCATGTAACTTTAAATTGCAGGGGACTTTTCATTTATTTGTAATTCTTCAGGGAGTGCAGTGCTTTTCCACTGAGTTTCCCCACAACTGTCGAGGTGCATAGTGCCCTATTTTTGCTGTATTTTGGAGTCGGTGCCAGTGCATCAGATACGAGGTTGCCTCAGCAGTCGGCACAGGTCCTACAAGACGATAACTGGGTTGCTTAGCAACTGCATCAAGGCGGTTGTGCACACACATCAGCGCACACCTTCAATGTCACAGCGGAGAGCTCAGGCTCACATTTCACAGCACAGCACATGTTGTGATGCAGGTCCACGGTGCACTTTCCATTTCTGCTGCATTCAAGACCCGTCTAGTCATGAAAAATGACACATTGTGCATCTCCTCTGCAGTATTGTGGCTGACGCTGTTTTGACATCTTCTGTTGCACATGTATTTGTTTTATCATTTATATTCGAATTAAAGACCCTTCGAGCATCAACACAACATTCAAATATGATAAATATTACTCTTCTTTAGCTGACAGTTTGAAGCCATTATATTACATATCTCAAATGATCTTGTGTACTCAAGGGCATGCGTTGACTTTCTGCAATAAACTCAGCTTTAGCTTTTAATATGACCACAACACTGGAGAACTGAGATGTGTACTAACAGTGAAACATAAAAACTGCTTGTAAATAGCACACCAATACAGCAGACAGTCGATCACCGACTGCAGGCAGCAGTCTTTTCATTTCATTTCAAGGACAGGAGGAGCATACTGGATTCTGATTTGGTGTCTAGACACTTTTAGATTCAAACGGGTGAAGGTTAAATAGGAAAGAGGAAATAGCGGGGCCTGTTATGTGATCATAGCTAGAAAGATTAAGGAAGTAAAACCCTCAACCAAGGATTCACCTTTTACTTCCTCTTTTCGAGCTTGAAATCCTGTTTCTTTCTGTTTCGTTCCACCCTCTGTCCTTTGCTTGCCCTCACACACATTTACACATACAAATTGGAGCATTCGCTCTCTGAATTCACCTGATTCAGAACTCTTTTCCCTCCTCCTCGTGTGTCCGCAGCACAATGTCTCTCTGTGTCAGGTGCCAGAACAAAGTACTTAAGACTGGCCCCTTATGTGTCTTTCAAATATTAACGATCATTCGAAATAAAAAGACTCAAGCACACTCCGTTGTCCTGCAATGTGGTGCCAGTGCAGCTACATTTTCAACCCCCGAGTCAAAAGAGGGAGAAGAAATGTCTGACCTAGATTCAGATCTGTTTTCCCCTAAATTACTCGTCCCCAATTATGCTTCAGCAAATAATATTTAGGTATGGAAAAGAGGAGGAGACACAAGGCAATTATCATGGATTGCTTGAGTCATACGTTTAACTACATATGTCTGATAATTTATTTTAATCAGATGGATGTGGTATTAAAATGATAGGTGGATGCAAACGACATTGAGGTAATGAATAGTTCTTTAGTCTGAGTCTGTCTGGGCTTGCCACACCATCTTTCTGTATGCATTGACATTGCAAACCGTCAACAATCATTTAATGGCATAATTCAGCTAAAACAATACAAAAAAAAAAAATTTTTTTCATTGGAACATAAAAGAAGATATTTTGAAGAATAATTTTCTCCTGTTCTTGTCCACATAATAAAAGTTAATGAGGTCTGAAAGTTTTAAAATGTCCCTATTGTGTATTATCCCTATTACTTTCATGCGGTGTGTAACACAGCTCTAGTGAATGAAAACATCTGGCAAAGTTTTAAATCTGTAAGTGCACCGTGTATAAAGTTATTGTCTCTCAAAAGAAAGAGTCGACTGAATCACTGAAATGAGTCGCTTGACTTCACCATGAAACATTAGCATATTGCCGCTCACTTGTTGGTCTTTTCACGTTGGTCTGAAAGAAAATGCAAATTCACTCTTTGCCACTAGGTGAGCAAAAAATAGCAGTTTCCCCCGTAATGCTGCTCACAAACGCTGCCTTATCAGGAATTACAGGCATGATGAAATGAAACTGAGACTAAACGACCAATCACCGCAGATTAGCATCACTCAAAGGAGGGGTTTGGAAAAATTCATTGTTAAACTCATCGTTTGGGAGTCGGTGAGCAAGTAAGGTAAAAATAAATACATATTATAAGACAATTAAAGTGTTTTTGACCTTGCATACTTTCAACCTGTTGTTGGGGACTCCCAAAACCAAAATATGAATCTTTGATTACCCATAACAGGGGCACTCTAAGCAACAAAAAGAGACATTAATGTAGCATGAAATGAATATGGCTCGATGTTCAAAGACTTCTGAAGTGCAAAAGCTGCACAATCATTTTTTATTGTCAACGGCTCTAAAAGTAAAGGCCTCGATAAACAATAAACGATTGGGTTTGATGACATTTTAACAAAATACAGCCAAAACAGTGTGTTTTGATATTACCACTCAAAATTTTCACTTGACCATGCATAATTAAATAATGAATGGGTATAAGCTAATTTCAAACAAAATAGTCAAAACAAACTTCCACAATATGTGCCAGATTCAAAACTGAGTCACTGGCCATTTCATGTCATGCAAGAAGCATGCAATATAATTTTCCCGAAACAATTCTGAAGGGCCGTTTTTCCAATGTAATACTCATCTAAAACTGCTCACAGCAATGTGGGTGGCATCTGTGGGTAGCATTCATTTACCTTGAATACAAAAACAGCATCAAATATGCCATCTCAACTTTCAAATAATAACTAATGCCAAACCAAATTGAAAAATGTGGCCAAAGTCATGGCATTTAAGGTTTTCATCACCATATTTGATGAAGGCTGTTCGAGTGCATTGCTCTTGGTCTCTTCTAAACCACTGAGATATTAAGAACCAAAACAGTCAGTATTTTGATTCAGTCCATGCCTGTCAAATCTGTCTTCTGAAGCAAACACATTTGAGAAGCACTGAGATGGAGATCAGAGTCATGCGCCCTCCCCTCCCCCTCCCCCTCCAGCAGCCCATGAATTAAAGGCACGCATGTCTCAGTCTCAGAGAGCTGCACTATATGTAGGTCATGATGAAAAGTACTTCCGCTCACCCCCGACGCACCTCCTCTAAAGTCACATCCCAGGTCTTTGTCTGGCCAGCTTTGTGCTGGTGTTTTGTGGAGCTGACACTGTAGATGCATCCCTCAGGAGCAGACTGAACAAGAGGGGCATATAAGAGACCCTTTACCTCTCTGTATGGCTTTTTACGGAAAGCTGTCTCGAGGGTTTGGAGCCTTTGGTTCCTCTCTGAGACAGTCACATTACAGGTGACCTGTTTGGCCAGGTTAAAGAACGACGAGTAATGTCCTCATTTCGGCTCCCTTAACCCCGTGAATCCTGACATATGAAATAGCAGTCAGGATTGATTTATTATTACTTAAAATGGAACAGTTTATTGAACCTTTAGACAAAAATATTACAAAAAGGATGTAAGTTGCAATTCTGAAAGCTTGCAATGTAAATCAGTGAGATCTTTAACAAACTACTTGCATAAAATGCATAGAAATAGCTTTGCAGATTTGATTAATGGGGGCAAAACTCCAAAATATAATGAAATGCAATACAGTGATAAATGATCCTCCAAAGTCTGTTGTATCATTCTTGATGTTCACATTTTAACATGATTTTTAAAAATGTATTAAATGGAAAATCAATCATTTAGTCCAGTAAATGGTTATCTTAAAATATGACTAGTAATATAAATGTCAGTATTATGTCTGTATGTAGCAGAGAGTGAAAACTTGTTTTTCAGCAGGTTTTGATCATGTTGATAATTTAGCGCCATTAAAAACGTGTATCAAATAGAGCTTTAGAATGCTTTAAGTTAATACTCCAAAGGTCTGAGTGAAATAATTCGAAATTCCTAATTACAAAATCTTTTTAACGGTAAAATACTGTATGTATCCTGTGTCAAATGTGTTCTGGTAATACTCCGTATTTCATCTCTTTCCCAGAAAAACATGCGTGTGCGTGAGTGCATGTTACACTTTGTTCCGGTTTCCTCAAGCCTCGCCTTCATTTGTCCTTAATGCATTTGTTTTGCAGCTGTCACAGACCAGGGGAATTTATCTGTGCTTGACAAGTGAATGCTCCAGATGTTTAGTCTGGGAGTCCCGCTGCAGGAAACAAACAAGGCCGAAGTAAACCTACAAGAATATAAAGTTATGATTATTACTCTCTTCAAAGAGTCTAATTATTTTATTTTGACCATCTACATGCTAAATATGAGAGACTAGTATATTAATAGTGTGCTTGCGTTCTCTGCCGCAAGTTCGGAGGTAAAGCAGCACACTCAGACTGTCTGCTGTTTGCTATAGTGAATAAACAGCGTCAATACAGCAACACATAGAAGTGGGTCACACACTGGTCTGATAGAGATTTATAACTGTTAATAAACTCTCTGTGTGTTTGACAGGAAGTTTGTTGAGCTGCACACACACACACACACACACACACAGACAGGCTGTTGTGTGGGTCGGGCTGTTTGAGAGCGAGCATCAGGGCCACACTCGGCACAAAGGTCATTCATAATTGATTGACTGAACTGAATCTGGAGAAACACATGCAGCTGAGCTCTCACGCTAACACTCACAGTCACACCCTTTCAGAAACCTGACGGGTTACCTTTACAGGGAACACAATACAACACGTCTCCGACCAAAACATTAAAGATGCCCTTCACATAGCATCTGATGAAAGGAGTCCTTCTTATCACGAGTGTGTTTCGTATTATAAGAGTCAGCACAAAGCAGATCCAGTCAGAGAAGGTGTTCAGTCAAATCCTAATGTCCATATTATGGGACAACGTAAAATGCATGGATTAATATTTAATGTTGTAGTGAGGCAAAGCATGCGGTCATTGTGTTAGATAATGATCAGGTAGAAGCCAACGTCATTGACTCTGCAAAATCATGATCTTACAAGGTATTTAATTGGTGTTTTTAGGTAAAATATCTTCAGGTATGAGAAGAAATATTTTAATCTTAATCTATTTATATATTTTAAATATTTTTAAGATACAAAAAATATTCCATTGTGTATAAATATTAAAATTATAGATGTTAAGAACTACTAAGACTAGTAGTAAGAAATATAAAAAAATATATATATTGTTTTAAAAGAAAATGCTGCTGTTTTTTATTTAAATGTTAATGATCTTTATATTTTGTATTTTTTAAATATTTCTTTCATATATATATATATACAGTGCTCAGCATAAATGAGTACACCCCCTTTAAAAAGTACAAATTCAATCAGTAGCTCAATGAACAAAAGAACAATTTCCAAACTTTTCACAAAGTTGAGTTTTATTGAACACTTATTTAACTCCATAACATGAAATTAAAGGTTAATAATCTAACTTAGATCACAAAATCTTCAGTTTTACTCAAATTAGTTGTAGCAAAAATGAATACACCCCATAACAAAAACTACTAAATCTAGTATTTTGTATGAGCACCGTGATTTTTAAGGACAGCACCAAGTCTTCTAGGCATGGAACGAACAAGTTGACAACATATTGCAACATCTATCTTTTTCCATTCTTCAAGAATAGCCTCTTTTAGAGCCTGGATGCTGGATGGAGAGTGTTTCTCAACTTGTCGCTTCAACATTCCCCACAGGTGTTCGATTGGGTTCAGATCAGGAGACATACTTGGCCATTCAATCACCTTCACCCGGTTCTTCTTCAGAAATGGAACAGTAGCTTTAGATGTGTGTTTTGGATCGTTGTCGTGTTGGAAAAGTGCACAACGACCAAGTGCACGGAGTGATGGCAGCATCTTCTCCTTCAGTATAGAGCAGTACATTGTTGAGTTCATGATACCATCAATGAAATGCAGCTCCCCAACACTAGCAGCACTCATGCAGCCCCACATAAGGACACTGCCACCACCATGTTTCACTGTAGGCACCATGCATTTTTCTTTGAAATCCTCACCTTTACGACGCCATACAGTTTTTAAACCATTATTTCCAAAAACAGTGATCTTTGTCTCATCATTCCAGAGTATAGAGTCCCAGTAGTCTTCATCTTTTTCAGCATTGGCCCTAGCAAATTCTAGGCGTGCTTTTTTGTGCATGGGTTTTAGGAGAGGCTTCCTTCGTGGACGATACCCATGCATGCCATTCCTCTGCAGTATGCGTCGTATGGTGTCACGGGAAACGGTGACTCCAGTTTGGCTTTCTACTGCTTTAGCTAACTGCAGTGAATTTGCATGGCGATTTTCTTCAACAATTCTCATCAGAAGACGCTCCTGTCGAGATGTTAACGTCCATGGACGGCCTGGACGTCTCTGTAAGATGGTTGCACTTCCATCTTTCTTAAATTTTTAGATCACTTTTGCTACAGTATTCTGACTGATATGTAAAGCTTTGCTGATCTTCTTGTAGCCCTCACCTTTTTTGTGTAAAGAGATTATTTCCTTTCTCAGATTTTGTGACATTTCTTTTCCATGGGGAGCCATTGCTGACAGCATGAAATGCTTTTCTTTAAGTAATGCCCTTTTAAAGTCACCTGTCTGCTGGACACCTCTTAAATGAATCATTAGACTCACCTGTGGTTGAATGCCTGTTAATTGTGTAGTGTAAAAGTGTAGCTTTTCTCCTAAGACTATAATTTGGGTGTACTCATTTTTGCAACATGGGCTTGAATGAATTTGTTAGGAAAATCACTTTTTTGTGTGTGCAAATTAACAAATCTTGTTTGCAATCAATGGCCCACATTTGTGGGAGTATTTTGTAGTATATTATCTCATAGAAAATGTTGATTCTGAAAGGACACTAAATGTTTTCTGACAAATGTAGTGGGGTGTACTCATTTATGCTGAGCACTGTGTATATATATATATATATATATATATATATATATATATATATATATATATATATATATATATATATATATATATAATAAAGATATGATATTGTTGTATTTAAATATGAAAATAATTATTAATTTATAATGGGTAATAATTTCCTTTTTTACTCTTTTTCTGCATCATGTTGGTTTCATAACATGATAATAAATAATAAGAAACAATAATACAGGTGCATCTCATTAAATTTGAACGTTGTGGAAAAGTTCAGTTAATTCAACTCAGATTGTGAAACTCATGTATTAAATAAATTCAGTTCACACAGACTGAAGTAGTTTGTTTTTGTTTTTTTTCATTGTGATGATTTTGGCTCACATTTAACAGAAACCCACCCATTCACAATCTCAACAAAATAAAATATGATGAAATGCTAATCAGCTAATCAACTCAAAACACCTGCAAGGGTTTCCTGAGCCTTCAAACTGGTCTGTCAGTTTGGTTCACTGGGCTACACAATCATGAGGAAGACTGCTGATCTGACAGTTGTTCAGAAGACAATCATTGACACAAACATTCATTGCCAAAGAAGCTGGCTGTTCACACAGTGCTGTATCCAAGCATGTTAACAGAAAGTTGAGTTGAAGGAAAAAGTGTGAAAGAAAAAGATGAGGATTGTCAAGCGAAATGGATTCAAGAATTTGAGTGAACTTCAAAAGGAATGCACTGAGGCTGGGGTCATTAGGACATCAAGAGCCACCACACACAGAAGTGTCTAGGAATTTGGCTACAGTTGTCATTTTCCTCTTGTTAAGCCACTCCTGAACCACAGACAACATCAGAGGCATCTTACCTGGGCTGAAGAGAAGAAGAACTCAACTGTTGTCCAGTGGTCCAAAGTCCTTTTTTCAGATGAGAGCAGGTTTTGTATTTGATTTGCAAACCAAGGACTTAGAGTCTGGAAAAAGGGTGGAGAAGCTTATAGCCCAAGATGCTTGAAGTTTCCACAGACTGTGATGATTTGGGGTGCAAAGTCATCTGCTGGTATTGGCCCGTTGTGTTTTTTGAAAACCAAAGACACTGCACACGTTTAACAAAAAATCTTGGAGCACTTAATTCTACCTTCTGCTGACCAGCTTTTTGAAGATGCTGATTTCATTTTCCAGCAGGATTTGGCACCTGCCCACATTGTCAAAAGCACCAAAAGATGGTTAAATGTCCATGGTGTTGGTGTGCATGACTGGCCAGCAAACTCACCAGACCTGAACCCCAGAGAGAATCTACCTACCACCTGTATGTATGAACTGCATTTTTAAAAAAGTTTATTTTTTATAATTTATACATGCAATAAAATGTTACCAATCAATTTTATCAATTTATCAATTGTATTTTATGCTCACAGCAAGAAATTATTATTATTATTTTTTTTTTTTTACATTTTGCATAAACATACGTTTTAATAAACATAAATCAAGGTATCTTTGCTGAAAAGTCAGAAAAAAGACAAAGACATTGAAAGTTTCTAAGTATAATATAATTGAGGGAGTGTCATGTAGATTCAATAATTGTTAACAAATCTTGGGATAACTGAGTTTTTATTGTACACACAAGCCCGGTGAGCAAACGGCTGTAGTTACTTTGGATGGAGGTGTGTGTGATGAGCAGGAGGAGGTCTGTGTTTGGGAATATGAAGCAGCTGTGTTACTCAGCCTGCATTGTTTCAGCCCTGCGTGCGATTACCGCTGCCATTTTCTTCTTTCTCAAACACTTCTAGTGCTTCTGTAAGCTTGCAACTGGCCATATTGTTTATGCTGCTGCCCACACAAAACTCTTTGAGCACACCCGCACCGTTTAAAGCCATCAACCCTTTGGGGGACAAAGCACTCCGCGACAAAAGGGACACAAAGCGAGCCGGCCTGACCCTGGAAAACCTCCGAGGGCGGCCCAGCGGCAGAGATCAGATCATACTTGAGGGATATGAATTCAGAAAGATGGAGGATGTGGATTGTGGATGTGGTACATGGAAATAAATACAAACATCTTGTTGTGCAGGGTGGATGTGAGCGCCATTTGACCTCCACATGCTTCTGCACAAATTATAATTTGCTCTGATGCCACACAATTTAGTAGATGATAAATAGATCAGTAAAAGTAATATACTAATAGTATTAATAGATAGATAGTCCTCTCAGTGCTGCTTCTCACTGGCACGCAGTCACGACGGAGTTGTTCTGACTGTATGAGTGTGTGCATGTGTTTGTTCTGCTCAAGGATCCTCACATGCCTGTAACACAAGCACACACACACACACACACACACACACCATGACAGATGGGGAAACAGACTCTCACCAAGACAGCTTAGAATATAACTAACTCAGATAACATATTCCAGTGCGTGGATACTAATATTTACACACTTGGTTTTCCCTCACACCCTCACCACAATCGAAGGACAGTTTTCAGGTCAAAACTGCCCCTTTCAGCCGCTCCACAGGAGCCCAGCTGGTCTCGACTCGCCAAAGTCAACAACAATCAGCAAGTCCCTCAGCTTTCCTTCCACTGGCTCTGCCGGGTCTTTGCAAACCAAACCCAGCCACACCAGAGTTGAGAAGTGTGCGCTGGAATGCCAGCCTGTGAATAAGGCGTCTATGCCAACCTTTGCCACCGGCCCACCGCTCGCAGAAGTGGAAAGTGTGTCACTTCAGAACATCTTTCTGAATGAGAGAGCAGCGAAAGCTCAGCGATGCTTTTTGAGGCTCGAGGCAGGACTGCACTGAGTTCTGTGACTCTGAGTTTCTCTGCAGCCCTGACTATGAAAACAAACAGTCTCCATGCCTGGCTGCTCCCAGTGCGCCGCGGTTTCATCCGAAACTCCACCCGTGCTGTTTTGAAAACATGTGTCATGGTGACCTTATCTTCCTAGGAAGACACGTCAGCCTCGTGATGTCATCGTGGCCAGGTGAAGCCGCTCGCTGTCTGCTTTCAGACTTTATTTGGATTTGTGGGTGTGGTGCTGGAGTTCCCTGACTGCACAGTGAGCTTAAAGTAAACAGCAGTCTGGAGAAGAATAGAGAGGTGGAGTGCTAAAAACACGCTCTGTTTGGGGCTGCCTGCACTTTCAAAACACTTCAATACAAGATAAGACACTTTCCATTAATAGGGTGCAAAACAGAGTTTGAAACCAAAACCACATTTTTTTTTTGTTTTTTTGTTTTTGCCAGTGGTCAATGGAAGGATAGTGCTTAACATGCAGAACTGAACAATAAATGTTATTATTTGGATTGTTTTATTTCTAGACAGTATATATATATATATATATATAAATATATCTGAGGTGGGCCAGACCAAAAATCACCTGTAGCTAAAGTAGCTAGTTTTCAAGCTGAGTAAATAATATATTTTAAAAAAGAGACACATAATTGTTCTCACTTCCAAAAAAAAAAAAAAAACTAAATATATTTTTGAAAAGACACACATAATTGTTCTCACTACCAAATAAAAAAAAAACTAAATATATTTTTGAAAAGACACACATAATTGTTCTCACTACCAAAAAAAAAAAAAAAAACTAAATATATTTTTGAAAAGACACACATAATTGTTCTCACTTCCAAAAAAAAAAAAACTAAATATATTTTTGAAAAGACACACATAATTGTTCTCACTACCAAAAAAAAAAAAAAAAAACTAAATATATTTTTGAAAAGACACATAATTGTTCTCACTACCAAAAAAAAAAACTAAATATATTTTTGAAAAGACACACATAATTGTTCTCACTACCAAAAAAACTAAATATATTTTTGAAAAGACACACATAATTGTTCTCACTACCAAAAAAAAAAAAAAACTAAATATATTTTTGAAAAGACACACATAATTGTTCTCACTACCAAAAAAAAAAAAACTAAATATATTTTTGAAAAGACACATAATTGTTCTCACTACCAAAAAAAAAAAAAAACTAAATATATTTTTGAAAAGACACACATAATTGTTCTCACTACCACAAAAAAAAAAAAAAAACTAAATATATTTTTAAAAAGACACACATAATTGTTCTCACTACCAAAAAAAACAAAACAGTAATGTGACACCCGTGTACCTAAATTAAGTGAAGAAGCAGTAATGTACAGTTTGAGTGTACTTGACTGATTTCAGTGTGTGTGTCTGTGCGGGAGCTTAACATTTTGTCCCCTCGTGCCAAATCCTGAACACACACAGCTGAACCTCCTCCGTGCATACCTGAGCCGTGCTGTCAGTAATGATGTAATGTTTGAGACAGGATTCCTCATGGAAGTGCTAGTGAAGCACTCCTCACGTGAGTGACAGAGTCAGAGCAGGAATGCAGGTGAAAGTCAACAGCAGTTTCCATTCTCGCCTGATGAGCTGACGGACAGGCGTTTCTCATTGGCTAGTTCTTGGGCTGTTTTCTGCTGTTTACAGACTCTAGAGCTGCAGGTGTGCTTGCTCAGGACTCCTATTATAGTGATATATGTCAGCTAGTAGAGATGTTTTGTGTTCGGTTTAACAAAAAGAAAGTAGAAGAGCGTCACATCATTGCAAAGAAGTGATCAGAATATCCAGATTTGGGTGTTTTTATCAATTCTGATCAGTGTGATTTTGGTCACACTATATTTTAAGGTTCAGTTCTCACTATTAACAAACCATTTACCATGACGTTTGCCTCAATAAACATATAGTTAATAAGATAGTTATTATGTAGGATTAGGGGTGACAACACAAGATTATCTAAAAACTACTTATTTATTAAACATGAGGGAGAACAAGGAGACAGAAATGGCAGTCACTCACTTTAACACAAACAATACCAGACAAGGGAATAGACAGAACTCAGGGCTAAACGTACAAGCGGAGATAATTAATAAAACTAGGAACTAATGAAGAACTAATGAGGAACTATTCAGAACAACGAGGCGTAATCCGAAACTACGGAAACAAACTAGGAACTAGGAGAGAAATCAAAACCAAAACAGGCCACACATGAGATAAATGTACTTATTAATATTAATTTAGCTTTTATTTGAATCGTTTTATTTTAGTTTCATTTTTAGTAATTTATGCTTTTATCTTTTTTTAAATATACATTTTTGTAAACTAATTTTTATTTCAGGTTTAGTTTTAGTCATTTATATAATGATACGACATAATGTTTTGTCACTTCACATTTTTTTTTTTTTTTTTTTATTGTTTGAACTTTTATAAAGATACTTTTGGTCATTAACTTCTAAATGCATCATTATGCAAACACACGAGTAGAGGTCTTGTCATGAAAGACACGCGGCTGTGCCTCTTATTAAATGAAGTTAAATGTGGAGGATGTTAACTCTGACAAGATGATGACAGGACGCATGCAACTAACCAAAAGAGCGGTCCGTTAAAGACACACTTACGACACACTTATTATGTCCCAAAGGCTGCCTATATTCTGGTACAAACTAGAAATATGTCTAGACAAAAAGCACACATACTACAGTTGTTGAATTGGGAAGCAGCAGCCTTGACCTTTGCCCTTTTTATGCAACAATATACAGTGTGGCTCAAAAGTTTAAGACCCAAAATATTGCAGGTAAAAAAAAGTACTTGTCCATAATGTACTCAAAGTGCTCTGTTTTCGTGCACTAATTTTCTACTTAATATTCTAAATTAGCACTGCTTAAGTATACTCAACTGTGCTATTTTGGGACCCCATGAATATGAACTAATATATGCTTTTAACATATTATCTCTGTATTAAAAAAAATGTATTTAGTCACCACTTGTAGTGTATAAACGATAATACAAGTGGTAACTAATTACATAAATACAGAGCTAGTGTGTTAAAAGCACATTTTAATTCATGTTCATGGTGTCCCGAGTACACTTAGTTGATCTTAATTTTATCTTAAGAAGTAGGCCTCCACAGGAACCCTTTTTAGTACATTATATGCAAAATTAGTGCACAAAAATAAAGTACTTTGAGTACATTATGGAAGTGCACTTTTTTAAGAACCTGGTATAATTTAGAGATATGAAATCTACAGATGCAAATATATAAAGTGTCCCAAACACTTAAATCTCTATTTGGGATGTTTTCTTTCCACTAATCTGAAAGCAGACTTATTATGGAGGCAAAATCTCAAATTTGACCAGTAAATGAAAATATTTGCATTACACGGTCAGTCATATAATTTTAATAACTTCTGCAGCTCTGTTAATATCCAATAGCATGTTTACAGAATGAAGGCCGTTCTATGTTCACTCAGCTCTCGCCCGAGTTCCTCTGCTAAACCTGATAGTTTCAGTATGACACACAATGAAGTAACGCTTGTCACGCAAGCAGTGATGAGGCCGTGTTTTGTCAGGCCAGAGTTATTCAGTCGTACGGCTGACACGGCCACAGCTCAGAGCACACACGCAGACTGAGGTCTTTGTGGGATTGTGTTTGTTTAGCCTCGGCCTGTGATGTGTCACATGACGCTGTCGCCGCTCTGAGAGGAAGTCATGATGCTTCAATCCGCACAATTTCATCTTCTGGGCCACATTCCTGTTAAACAATGATCCGTTTGTTTTGCAGAGTAGCTGAACTCCAGTCTGAGAGCGTGCCACATGCAGGCAGTGTCCCTGAGAGACCGTGACGTAAGTTATATCATGTGGCCGGCTGTTAATGAGTGCAGATAGAGTGAATCTTCCTGGTACTGTGGGTTACACACTCAACAGGTTTCAAGGTGTCCGTGGTAATTGCTCACAGTAGTGGGGGGATTACTCTGTGTTCTGTGTAAATCATTTCTAAGAGCCTTTCAGATGCTCACAAGCTCAGGACTATCTGAGTCTGTTTGGAGAATGCATGGATACACCAAAAGCAAAATAGCAAATAGTTGCATGCATCTAATGCAAGTATAAGAATAATAATAATAATAATAAAATGAAAATATCGCTGTTTGAACTTGTCTAGATTCCAGCTTCATGAGGTGCATCATGGGATTTAAACTGTGAGGAAGGTGTTTACATGTGTGACACTTTTTGATGGCTTTTTACTTTTTAACTTTAGTGTTTAGAAAACTCATCCATTTAACAATACATAAATAATAAATAAGTGTAGTAAAATGATTTTTTGATTAATTATTAAAATAATGATGAATAGAATTTAAATAATAATAATAATAATATAAAAAGTCATTTTTTTTGTTAAGAAATGTATACATTCGTATATATTTATATTTGTCTAAAATAAATGTGGCAAAAATAATGATAATTGTTAATACTTTATTTTTATTATTATTATTATTATTATTAATCTTTTTTTCCATTTAACAAAAACAAAACTAATAAAAAAAACAAACAAACAAATAAGTGAACGTAGTAAAATATTCTAAGTAATTTTTAAAATATTTATTAATAAAATATTATTAAAAAAATAATAATAATGGTATTATTTATGGTTAATACTACTACTTCTACTACTACTAATAATAATAATTAAAGATAAAAAAGTATTTTAGTTTTATTCATGAGTAGATTATTATTTCACTAAAAATAGATTTCACTGTTTGAGCTTTAGAACAAATTTAGTCAAGTCATGTATGGTTGTATACATGTATGATATGTATTTAAACAAAATATGCATGCCCTAAATTTAGTTAATAAATGATTTTTTAATAAGAAAATAAGGTTATAATAAAGGTTTAATAGAAGGTGTTGTGGTTAATTTGTAACAGCGATACGTTTGGTGCACTTTGAACAGTCTAGTAACGATTTCTGAACTGAATTAAAGTTCATTTTATTAAATTGAAATGAACTGAATTACTTATTTATTTTGCGATGTGCATAATTTTTCAGTGTTGAAATACTCTTTTTCTCTCTTTATAATGTCAGGTGGGCCACAATGACTGATGGGTAAATCCATTTCCCTGCCCACTTCCTGTGAGGTGACATTGCATGATACACTCGCCCTAGAATACTGATCTCTTTTTATCATTGTCAATAAAACGAAAGACATAATGCTTTTTAAATGCATTAGAGCCTGCTGTCTTAGACTCTCTAGTGCCGAAAGCATTTTCAGAGACTATTAAAGATCTAAGCCACAAATACTTCTTGAAAAGAATCAATTGTGCAAGCGTATCCCTGCTGAGAGGAAATGAAACGAAGATGCTCAGGCACCGAGCGGTTCATCCTCGGCAGATCCGAGGAGACTCAATCCAGCGCAGCCAAACCAAACAGACCTGTTCAAACAGCAGACAACACAACACACAGTCTCTTCTCTCAAACACACCTCTCTCTTTCCCTCTGCGGGCCACGCTTTTTTCCCACAGTCCATATGTGCACACGCATACACTCCACATGTGAGGAAATATTTGTCTGAATGGTTGTTAGCTGTAAAGTGAGGCCCTGTGAGGAGGGTGTGTTGAGGAACACAGGGCTCAGACGGTCTGGAGGGAGCCGCTGCAGGTATATGGGTCAGCTGTGCCAGTTTGAGAGATCCTCTCTAGTCTTTCCCGGGGCGAGCGGATCTGCTGAGTGTGCAGGAATAAAAACATCCCCCGGCTTGTTTGCACTCATCATAGATTCAGAGCCAGCGCACATGGATAACAGACGGCCTATTCAACCCAGCTGCTGAGATCACCTGAGTACAACTGACACTTCCTTCAACCTCGCCAGGAAAAACAACAACAACAGAAACATACTGCCTCCAGAACAGCTGGCTGGCTCGGCCCCGCTCACTTCCTGTCAAGACGCAGAAACTGGATCAGACCGGTTTCTCCGACAGATTCCAAAGAAGTCTTTCAAGGATGTTTTCACTAGAGATTAGAAAGTCTGCAAACAAACCGTTTCTGATTTATTTACCTTATCGGGAGAGGCTGTTCACCAGAACTGATTTTTCACTTCAGATTGTTTTCAATGACATATTATATTATAGTATTGTTTCTGTTTATTGGTTGATAAAAATCTTTAGAAATCCAATATGTAATTACTGTTTTGAAGAGCAATAATATAATTACATATTAATAGTGGGCTGAATTCTTGAAATTAAATTATTTGTATAAAATAATTTTGCATAATCTTTGTATTATTTTTACATGTTTAAATTATATATATATGTATGTGTGTATATATTATTATTATTATTATTATTATTATTGTGCAATAATTATTATAAATAAATAAAACTAAAAATGCATTTATTATTATTATTATATTATTATGCCATAAATATTATAAATATCACACTATCACTATCAAAACGATCAGAATTGAATACATTTACAAATGATTTCTCAGTGCTGTATTTTTGGACTGAGTTGTAGAACTGAAAGCATTGAACAGCTATTTTCTAAAGCAGCTGATAATTATACACAGGCAGGCAGAAAGATCGAGACGTCCAAAATAACCAAGCCAAAGAGAGAAAGGAAGTTTCTCACAGTCATTACTGCCACACCACAGATTTAAATAGAGCTGCTGTACACATGAAGTACATCTGAGGTATAAATAACCTCAAATGTACTTCATGCGCAAACATCTACCATCTTGATTTAACCAGTCACAATATTACATCGCATGACTGGATCAACCTGATTACACTTGAACACACCAACAAAGGTAACTCTATTCAATGTAACAAAGGTTTCCCACACTTTCTCGTATCTTGAGAGACACTTTAGAAATGTGCTCTTATTGCACTGGATATCATTGTGTATTATGACACTGGCTGAATTTAACGAAGCCTGCAGTCCATTAGCGATGCCATTCAAATGTTTGGGGCTCATTAAAGGTGTCTCACAGACACTGAAGGACTGGAAGAGGAACTCAATCACATTAAGGCTTTAGGATATATTCGTCACTCGAGTTGACTAACAAACCTGAAGGATGTGGCACAGTGGGTCGGCTGGCAGCAGGGCACTGCGGCTGATCTCCTGGCACTGAGAAACAGAAATGGGAGGCTCTTATTAATTGTCTCTACCTCCCATGTGTTTGAGGGTGGCCAGATGAAACCCTCTGAGCTGTTTCTGCCGCCCAAGACGAGGGGACACTCAGCGTTACTCCGGGATCACGGCCAGAAAGACAAAAGAGTCGGAGGAAGCTTTTATTTAAGATGTAAGATGAAGTTAAGCAGCCACAGGAGGAAACTGTAGCAAGAAGACACAGGGCTGTTTAAATCCAAAGATCAAAGGGCAGTGCTTGTTTTAATTGTAGCTTGATAACAGAGACGAGATGCTTTAAACTGTCCAGAGCCTGTTGGTTATTGGGAGAGATTGGAGAAGAGATGTTTCAAAACAGAGAGAGGGTGAAGGTCAAAGGAGGGTCAGTAATCCCTCTTAACATGATGAAAGCAACCGTGCTTCTCAGTGCTGTACAGAGATGTAGATGAGCTGCTTTAGGCCAGAAACATACTTAAAACCACAACATCAAAATGGCATGTGATATAAAATCTTGATTTCTTAACCCCTAAATAGCTTGTTTAAAGCATAAATCTCTGTAAATTATGTTAATATTTGCCAGTGAAGTAAGAAAAATACCTTAATATCTCATGCAATTTTTAAAAAGTAAATGCACCTTGTTCATATTACTGGAAAGCAATACAAAAATACTGATTTATTTTTTTATTTTTTTCAGTGAACACAAATGTGACAATGTAATGTATGGAATGTATGGAAGTTAACCTCAGGATCATTTATTAGTTTGGGTTCAATAAGGTTTTTACCAAGGCTGCATTTATTTGATCAAGAATACACAAATACCAAAAAAAAAAAAAAAAAAAAAAGTTATATTTTTGTGAAATATTATTACAATTTAAAATAACTTAATAATATATATATTTTTAAATTTTTTTATGTAATTTATTCGGCTGATGCAAAGCTGAATTTTCATCATCGTTACTCCAGTATCCTTCACAAATCATTCTAATATGATGATTTTTTTTGATCAAGGAACATTTATTATCAATTATCACATTTATTATTTATTAACGTTATCAGTGTTGAAAACAGAAAAAAAAGTGATATTTTTTTTTGCAATGTTATAAATGTTATTACTGTTACTTTTGATCGAGTCAGTGTGTCCTTGTGGAATAAAGGTATTGATTTCTTTGACTGATTTCTGACCCCAAACATCTGAACAGTAGTGTACAGTATGTTGGTGGAGTATATTCTGGACGATAGAGGCGGTGGCATTGAAGCCGGGTGTGATGGCTCTGTGCTGACAGCAGTGGTGTACAGTATGCTGCCAGGAATGTGTCTGTCTCTCTGTAAACTCTTCCATCAGCAGGCCTTCATCTGCAGGTGACAGAAAGCTGCAGCGTCAGCGTTAACGTGTGCCATCCATACTGTACTTCAGCCAACACTGCTCTGCACTGCTGACCTGCTCCAGGATCCTCCTCTGGCTCAGACCAGACAGAGGAAGAGTGAGGAAAATGTTGCCACAGGATACAATACGTGGCATCTGCAGTGCTATAAAGGTCTCATGTATGCTTTTAAAACTGTTAAGGGATTTGTTCACACAGAACAAGTTTTTCCTTTCTGTATTCTTCTTTTCCATGTTTCTTCTACGCAAGCACACTTTAGGTGTGCATTTATGTGCTCACGTCTCTTTTGTAGCATCTTGCACATCAGCGTCATGTCAAGTTAAAAGATTATTCAACTTCTACAGGCAGCACCACTCATCAATGAGAGTCTCCAAACCAGTGGACCAATCAGAAGACAAAGTGGTGGGGCGAGCTTTGCAAGATTTTATTTGCAGTAGCAAGGTGACATGTCAACTGTTTTATGTGATTATATATATTATATATCTCATTGACAGACAGGTGCATGACATGCATGCAAAATGTTTCCCCTAATCCACTTCAGTGCAAACTCTTCTGAAGTTTTTCTTGGTTGTGTCTGTGAAAGTTTCCGAAACTATGCAACTATTTCCTAAAAAATGCTGACCCCTAAACCTACCCCACACCTTACCTTAACCACTGAAATTGACTGAATGGCAGGATTGGTGCTGAATAGCCTGATAAAGAAAGTTGTAGTTCAGGAGATAAACAGTTAATAAGATTATGCGATATGAGACTCAACGGACAATGACACCTTTTTAGTTTCACCCAGCATCACTAACCCCCTCCTAGCCTGCGAATTTCGTGTCCCAGGACGACCCCGTTGCTTGGAATAAAGCGACAGAGTAAAACCTTTCCCCTCCGCTGGGACGGCTCCTGAGTGATTCCAGTTTACGTCATGAAGCAGAGGTTCAGACTCGGGTCCAAACACCACTGGCCACAAGATTTGGGCTCTGCTCTCATGGACAACATTTATTTATATAGCATATTTTATTTTATGAACTAGAAACAATGTTTAATTTATAAAGTTTTATTTTGTAATGTAAGTCAGTAACAAAAGGCTTAGGCCACAGCCAATGGTGAACGTTTTTGGGAAAGGAGACCCCGCCCCATTTTGGAGGTTCTGCCCACTTTTGGAGTTCACGCCCCCTTTTTGGAGATCTCCTGTCTTGTTATACCCACTTGTTATTTACGGTAATAAGTTGGCAGAGGAGGCATTCTGTGCTGTTTTTTTTATTTATTTTTTATCATTACTGAGCATGTATCATTACATCACATCTCGTGTTTTACACTGCGTTCACACTAGACTTTGAACATACAAAATTCAATAAATAATAACACATTGAAAATGTAAAAACATACACTACTACACTTCCGTGCAGTGCTGCAGTTTTTAATTCATGTTCTATTAAGTAAGCGACGAGGTCACGCTGTGACGGATCGATCTGCTGTTGGTCGCCCGGTTTCACGTGATGTGAATTCACAGGCCAGGGTTCACCAAGCTTGAACTTTGGAAAGCAGTGAAATGTGAAACTTTTCGCACTAGTTTGTGTTTCCAAGCATTTGCGTATGAATGCTAGTCTTTTGATGACAAGTGCAGTGTGACTACACCTTTAAGGTCCTTGCAGCAAAATATTTTAGATTTTTTTTTAAATCTCTGGTGCAGTGGGTAACAGTGCTTAAGTAGGTGAAACGGGTTCAAATGTGGCTTGCAACATCACATTACACCAGATTTCATTCAACTCTATGCCTGTCTCATAAGGAGGCAAAAAAAAAGAATGATATCTTAAATAATGTGTAAACATCTTAACAAACGCCAGAGCAACCACCCAGAAGACCCTAATGACTGCATATTAATGTGCTATCTAACACTCAGAACATCATAGCAGCTGAATACTGACACCCAGTCAACCACTCAAAATAAAGTTTGCATGAGAAAGTACACTTTTCTTCAGAATTCAATGTTGAGGAAGTTCCTTTTTTAGCTGTCTGACTTGTGTCTGAGTCATATAGATTAAAAACATTACAGGTGGCATCAGTAAAATGTGTTATCATGCCCTAAGATGTAGGAGGAGACACTAAACCACACAAAACACAACGGAAGGGCCGTCTGAACTGTACTGGATGGAACTGGATTTTTTTTTTAATTTTTTTTGCTGTGTAGGTTTTTACATGTTTCCCAATATAATGTTTGCAGACATGATTCAGCAAGAAAAAATAATTCAGAAAAGGACAGTCACAGAACATCCACGCCCAAAACTACACATATTTAAAGCAAGCCGTTGTTTTCACATCCACAAAGTAATCGTGACAAAGCAAACCAAGCCGCCCACATCAAAGATGAGACAGAGCGGGCGGAGAGGGTGGGGGTGCATGCCTCATGATGCATGAAAGATCTTATGCCTCAAGCACCAGATAATATTTCGATTTTAGCATTTCTTTAATAACACAATCTTTTAGTAGCTTCGCATCTTTGTGGATTAAGAGACACTGGACACTGTAGGCGTCTGTACTGTTTATGGTTCTTTTAAAGCTAAACATGTTTTTTTTATCTTATCTGTGTACACAGACAGGATATGTATTTATGTAGTGGATCCTGTTTCAGCAGAGAGCTGATTTAAACACTAATGTTTATATAAGGAATGTAAAGAAGTGGATGATGGGGGTGGAAAGGGTCAGCGGCACAGTTACATAAGCAGATATATATATATATGATAAGTTTAAAAAGTTTTAAAAAGGTTTTTAGAAGTTTGTATTACATGACAAGCATTTTCAATAGTGGTCTCAAATCTTTCGATCTCTGCTGTACCTAAGACTAATTCATTAATTTAAAGAAGACAGTATTGTATTTTTCTTTTCTTTTTGTAATAATAAACACATAATAACATGACTGATATAGATACGTAAGGGATGATAGTGAATGTCTGATGTCTTGTATGCATCCTGCAGTAAAGTACTTGTAAAGGCCAGGAAGCTTGTTTCCAGTAAATGACATTGGAAATAACTGCTGCATGACAGGGGTACGTGCAGACACAGATGCTGGTTCCTGAGGACTTTTTTTTTCCATAACAAAAGGTTAGCATATCTGTATTTTGGAAGCTCTTTAAGCCTTGTTCCCTCATCGAGGCGACCCAAACAGGTCACGTACACAGTGCCATCAGTAGTTCAAGATGCTGCTGACTCTTGCTGCATCTGCAGAAATCTTCACATTTAATGCTTTTGAATTATTCTACAAAGTTATTAATCGCTTGTCTATTATATTTCTGCTTGATTTAACTGCCGATGTAATATAGTGACCTAAGGCCCATTTACACCAAAAAACAAGAGAACTATAATGCTATTTATAGTATCATTCACATTAAATGACACTTTTAATAAATATTTTGTTTATTATAAAAGCATGCTGCAATTCTGTTGTCTTAAAGCTTTATATGCGAAAGCTCTAAAGGTGGATTCTGATTGGCTGTCAAATGTTTTTAGCAATCATCAGCAAGAAAAAAATTATCCTTCAAGCAATTTCAGCATTATTTTATTTGGACCAAACAAAAATGTATGTATAAAACCACAAAACTAAACATTTTATAATAAGTATAAATAATACAGACGAAAGCATATGCTGTTAATCAATAACCTCATAGCTGACAATATGTCTGTCTTAGAAGTTTATAAGAAAAGTAAAGGGATTTTTTACTTCAAGAACCTAACTGTTGCTTTCTTTAAACATGGTGTGAACTTCCCTATTCTCAAAGAACTGGAAAGATTATTAAGACTTTACAGTTATAGTTATCTGAGCACACTGTTAGCACACCCATTACCTGCTCAAATGCCTCCGTACATCTACACCTTTACGGTCAGATCATGTGATTTCCAGTAAGACTGATTGTGTGGTGTGTTGGCTCAGTGTAAATGTAAGTTAATAAAAACGAACTGCGGCGCAGGAGTTAATGCATTCAAAGCCCAGGCCAAGACTTGTGCACCTGGTTCCCAGATGTGTTCTTTAATACCATCAACCACGTGTCTATATCCCTAATGCAATTTAACTTCCACTTATTTGTTAACAAGTCTGCACACGCAGTTTCTTTGGAAGTGTTTTCTTGAGCACAAAGGATAGTTGTGACGATTACGTCAGTAAGTTACAGGAAAACTGAGGCATGATCGGAAGTCATTAATCAGGATAAGTGTGCTGTTGCACAGAAACGTGAATGGTGGATCCACAATTATCATGGTCTAAAGTGCAATAAACACTATATCAGTGCCAGAAGTGTTCCTAGGTATGCATGTGTAAATAATAACATGGCGCTGGCTTTAACACACTGTAGACAATATATTTCTGCAATGATGAAAAGTCATTTTCAGGACATCACAGCCACATCTAGATATCCCTCATCTGTTGTAAGAAAGGAACATCCTTTATTATTATTGTTATTTATCTATAGATTTTTTTTTGCATGGCCCACATAACAGCAGTTTATTAATCTGAGGTTTGACCACACAATAAAAGCTATGTAAGGTATTTAAATCTATATTTAAATTTAAGTTATTAAGTATATTTATATGAGACACAGTTATTGAAAGTTACTTACATTATGAAGTGTGCTCTATCATGACTGGTGTGTTGCAACCCAAAAATGTTTTAATATGATCATGAACAGCAGGGACTAATAAGGACAAATGCAAATAGTAACCGTAATTTGCATAGCTGAAGTAACATCAATAATAGAGTTATCAACCTTTAAAAGGAGAAACTAAAACCATATCCATTATTACTGATGCCAGTGGATGTGCATGCACACAATCAGACTATACAATATTGACATAAATTCACCTGTCACTGAATAAAACGGCTAACATTTATACAACTTTTTTGCCCCGTGTTTGTTTCTTGGCTGAGAAATCATCCTTTACGAACTTAAAATGACACTTATGTCACTTGTGGACCTGTAGCGGTTAAAAATAAAAGTGCGGAAATACATTGTTTTGGTTGTGCTTCAGCTCTGCTGCTTTGCACTAATAAATGTGGTTCTGTGTACACATGGAGAGGACATCGTATCAGCAGGGATGGACCAATAAATACAGGTTTCTTTGTTTTTAACACCAGTGATTCATGGAGGCTCGCTGTTTTGAACGATCTGGTTATTTTTTCTCATTAGTTGTGACAACAAACATTCAGCTTCATGCTACCCACAGCCGCAGCTACTTTCTCTGTGTACAGATAGGCTATGATCAAATGCACGGGCGAATGGTAATTAATTTCCCGTGAAAACCTTATTAAAGTGTATTTGGGGTAAGTTCATGGGTTAGAAGATGGATTTTTTGCAGAAAAAAAGTTGCATTTCATGTTTACTTTACGATTTTCACATTACAAGCAATTTAAACTAAGAATACTACAACAAAACTGGGAGAACTACTGGCATATACGAAGTTTTGGGAAGTAACTAGTTACGTGTAACTAAATTACATAATTTAATTACAAAATAAATGTAATTGTGATCAGTTTCAGTTACTGAGAAAAAATGAAGAGTTCAGATGCAAAAGTACTTAAGTGCCATTTGCAACTTCAAAAATTATAATTTTTTATCAGGCGCCTATGTGTAGGTTCAGTTATTTCACTTCAATAGCAATAAATACGTTATTTTCATTGCCATCACAGTGAAATAACTGAACATAAACATAGGAGCCTGAGAAAAATGCTGATTTAAGAAGTAAACTTCAGACGGATTAAAATTTTACTGATTACAAAGGGGGTGCAATCGAGTTTCAGGAGTTTAAGACCCTTAATAGGACACATGATTATATTTATTTCCTATTTGGGTTTATGTATATGCTTTATATTTTAGGATTAACTAATTCTGATTAGATTCCTGTTATAACTATAAAGATTTTTTTTTTTTTTAAACAGTATCATAGCTAAACTATTTCTTGTTATGGTTTTAAATCTGTATTTAACCTCGGAATGATCTCAAAGTACGTCTGATTTTGTGGTGGCAGTGCTTTAAAATGTAATTATTATAATCTCAATTCAGGTGATAAAGGATTTCGAAAGTGACAGCAATCCGTGTTCATTGCTACCCTAACGTGTTAACCCCGCAGGCTTTAAATGTTTGGATGTGATTACAGCATTAGAGATTTAGAAAAGTTATAACAAATAATCAAATGTAGGTAATCAGGCCCTAATTAAAATAGTTAAACTATATTACATTTTAGATAGGGTAATCTATTACATGTCCAGAGTAACCTTCCCAACACTGCCTATAGTATATATAATATAGTATGCTAGCAGAGGAGGACTATGTGTGCTGCTTTAGTAGGTCATTAGATTGAGGTATTGACTGTGTATGGTTTACCCGTCATTCTGTCACCAGTGAAAACACTCTCTTGACTTGAAAGAAAAACGCTGCTGTTTGAGTAGACAGTATAATGCTAATAATTAAGCGTCTTTCTTCAAAACATCACGTCACTCTGGGACATCTAGTGCCTTCCTTTAATGATAGGCAAATGTTGTGTTAATTTCAAAAGCACGTAATAAGGAAATGCCGAGATGTTTTTGTGACATTGCAAAAGTGCTGTTGAAGACAAAAGCCTGCCTGTGATGCTGCTGAAGGGCGCTTGAACAGCAGCCAACAATCAGCGTCTCTCACGAAACAAACAAGCTCGCCCTCTAGTGCCCTCTTTAAACAGACGGAGACAGAGGTGAAGAATTTAGAGATATTAAACACGTTTACTCATATTGCATAACGTTAAACAAGCAAATGTACACGTTTTACACATAGGCTAGTTTTATTATATGTATTAGGCTACAATACAAAAATATGATGATCCCACTAAAAAGCTTGATATCTTCGGCTTGACATGACAAAAAAAGCAGACGTTTTCTTTGTGATATGATTTATGACTCGCAAACATGAATAGTTCGTGATTATAATGTGAACGGTCACGCTAACAAGATTAGCATTAGCTCCCCCTTGTGTACATTCATTGTCGACTGTATTTTAACCCCTCAAAAAGAGTTAAAAAAGATCGTGTAATTAAAAACATCTAATTAAAAAACAAACAAGCACACAAATCACGACGTAGACAGTTCCTGAATGATGTATTTTAGCAAGGTTTCTTTATTTCTTCCAATAGTGTGTTGTTGACATCTTTGAAAAAGGTTTTCAAAACATTATTATAATTCAGTTTTAACAATTCACATTTAGCAATTCAAAATGTAATGTGGAAATCTTCCTGGGATGTAGGACTATCATTTTGCCATTTAGATTCTTCTCCATAAGTGAATGCAGGATTATTTGATCCACACAAAGCCAATTTGTGTCCCAAAGTTGAGTCCATCTCTCACATGAGAGAAGAATAGTTCAGGACGGCAGGAGGTGCAGAGAGTAGACTCTGATTGGTGTGGGATCCTGATGTCCTCCATGTGTTTGGGTTTAACTCCACCTCTCGCCAGCAGGATTCTAAATGACAATGCACCACTGCTTGTTCAATCAAAAAAAAAAAAAAAAAAAAAATAAAAAAAAAAAATATATATATATATATATATATATATATATATATATATATATAGGCTATATATATATATTTAAAAAACCATTTCAATGTATTTAAAAGTACATTTAAAAAAACAATCCTCAAAAGCGCTTTACATGGTAAAAACCTTAGCAATACAAATACATAAAAATATACATAACCTATTCAACACGACAAAAACAACTGAAAAAATATGTTTTTAGGTAAGATTTAAAAATATCAAGCGAAGAATTAGAATTGGTCTGCATACAGTACATGTGCATCCATTTCTCAGTGGGCAACAATTAGTCTTTGTTTCTGCTATATTCTAACAGAAATGTATTACGCTTCAAATCAATCGCCTTAATTTGAGTGGTGTTCATTACTGAGAGTCACTTCAGGGAGTGATGTGACCTCTGTGAGTGACAGAGGGATCAATGAAACAGCTCTCCGGTGTACAATTGAAGAGGACCAGGCCTCCGCTGGGTGACCTCTGATGTTTACCTGGTTGCGAGTCTGATGTCGACATAAGGTCTAGATGAGTCCATATGTCTAACACAGTCTTGGGTGTATGGCGTGAAACTCTCAAACCGAGTCTTGCTCCAGAGTAAAGCAGCACGGCCCAACAGAAGGACCGATCACACACACAATGTCTGCAGGCCTGCTGCCAAACTCTGACACCATGGCATTCACCACTGCCAATACAATTCCCACGAGGGTCCCCTTCCAGCCTGTGACACACACAAGAAACACAGCTATTACATTTATGTGATACCTGGAAGATAATTTCTGTAATATCTTTATAAGATGATATTATATATAAACGATTATGTAAGCACAGCATAACAATGACAGCACCACTGAGAATAACTATAATAAAGTATAAAATATTTAGATATTATCTGAAGTTATGTCTGTGTATGTTCCATCAATGGGGGTTATTAGAGCTGGGTACATTACTTACAAATTGTTACATTTCAATTATACATTTTAGGTAACATTGTCAGACTACTTTTAGATTACTTTAAGGGACACTGATTTAAATAGGATAATATGGTTCCATATTGATATTAAAATACAAATAAAATATATTCCATTAGTTGTTATGAACAACATAAAGTGAATTAAGCATTGCATTGTGTCAAGTTTTCCCAAACTGGGTGAGTTTAATGGTAATCTAATAATTAAGTCATACAAATGTCAAACTAAAAAAAATCATTTAAAAATTACATCAATCAAAATAAAAACACTTGATAAAAAATGAAATATTTAGTTTACCTTCATCTAATGTAGGCCTTTTATAAATAAAAAATAAATAAATAGGGAGAATCAATAAATTATGAATAATCTGTTGCTATTGTGTGAATATGTGTAAACAAGTAATCAATAAAAAAGTAACTGTAGCCTGATTATGAGAACTTTATAATGTAATTTAATCTAATTACAAGCACTTAATTTTAATTTTACTACATGTAATCAGTTATTACCCAGCTCTGCCTACAGTATGTATTAAATATTAATGTATCATTATATAAATATTAAGTTATTATTAATTTATTAAATATAAACTGTCATATTTGAAAGCACTAAACCATGTAATAAAATAAATGCTAATGAAAGGGTTTAAAATATTTAGAACACTCTAAAACATCATCACACTGGCAAAACTTGCCATTATATAATATGTGGTATACAATGTATATTCATTAAATTAATAATAACTTTTATTATTAATAAACTGTAATACATTTTAGTTTATTTGGCTATGATCATGATATTTGTTGCATCTCTCACACTTTATATTCGTGAACGGCTGAATACTGAATAAACCTAGGACTAATTAAGCTTAATAAACCCCTCTCACGGCTCAACTGATCTTATCACTATGTTTAGTTTACTCCTCTAGTACTGTACTGGAATGATGCGAAATGACTTGCAGGTTAATTTCCTTCTCCACTTCCTTTGAAGTGATGTATTGAAGTTTCCTTTTCCCCAATGCCATTCGCAGTGCTCTTCAAACTGAACAAGTCAGCTCCCTTCAGACTGAAATCTCATCTAAGTCCACTTCACTGAGAATTCATGGTCAAATGGAATGTACCTTTTGATTTCCCTTTCCTGTTTCAGGTTATATGAATACATTCTTCCCATGTATCTAACTGGAAGCTTTAAGTGAATCAGTACAAAGTTGCAGATCTAAACCTAATCTTGCAATTACATAATTATTTGGGTGAACGAAACTTGTCCATTAAATGTTTAAACCTGTCAAATTGTGTTAAAAGCAAATAGTCTATTTGTAGTAGCATTGCGATTTATGGCATTGTGATGTGACTCACCTGCATGTGCCACTCCAATCACCTTTGCTACAGGGACAGTGAAGAGCAGCGGGATGCAATCGGCCCCTGGTGCTGTTATGACAACCCCCTGATTGGTCACCATTGCGTCGTAACTGTCGGGGGGAAGGTTTGCCCATCACCCACACATCACTGGCATGATTACATTGACGTCAGCGACAAAGACACACGCAATCAATATGTAGAGATATCAGTCAATGCCTGATGTCTACATGTCTACATCAGGTGCCTCCTGAGTCCCTTTAAACAGAACTGAAGGAGTTCCCATCTATGTAACATACTCACTTTCTGTATGTCCTGTACCATCTGTTCCAAATTATCCATTTGGATCATATTTGATACTTGAATTTCTAAGGCATAACAAGAATCTAAATGATCAAAACTTCGCTGAAAAACCTGTAGTACACAGTCTTCTGTGTGCCTGTTGTCATCTGATTGATGGGTCATACTTTGTAGGAAGTACAAAAATGTGCATGCTTAATGGCCACATCTGTAAAAGGCCTTTTAGTATATTTCTAAATATTTCAGTTTGTGGTACAGTGTCTTTTTCCTGTGAAAACTTTAATGATTTTAGTAAAAGTAAGAATAATATTTCTATTGTTATAAATATTGCAAGTTGAACATATATACATATATACAGAATGAATCAACTCAGGTTTACTTGATTATCCAAACATCATTTTAAATAAATAATCATGTTAAAATGTGAGTATCAAATGTGATGCATCAGGTTTTTTGAGGAACATTTGTTCATCTGTTAATCATCATTGTATTGCTTGCATTGAATTATATGCTTTGATCTAAAAAAAAAAAAAACAAAAAAAAAAAACTACACAGCTTTGATCATAAAACCATTTAATTAATCATCTAAATACCATTTTAGGAAGGGACAACTGATATAAATGTGCATTTTATTAAGTAGTCTATAATACTGTGATTAAAATCATAAGTATTCAGAATTAACTTGTTGTTATTTAAATAACAACATTTGCACCAAATTGCACATTTTTGTTCAGTTTGGGCCACTGATTAAAATGAATGTGTTTTTCCGCATTGAAAGTAAGCTCTGTATTGTTCCATATTCTCTCAGTTTTTCTAAATGTTTAATTCAATACTTATTATTTCCCAGCTTTAAATGTATTATAGGTATATTTATTATTCCAAATGAAATTCTGCCAGTACTCAGGTTCAGGATTCATGTATCACTAGTTCTGAGATCTGAGAACCGTGACGTCTCCTCTGAGCGCTGGTCGGTGCTGTAGAGACGTGCTGAGCTCTCGTGCAGCGTCGGCTGTGCTCTGACCCGAGGGACAGCACTCACACTCACACTCACACTCACAGGACAGACTGTCAAACATCACACTGTCCTCGAACTCTTACGCAGAGGTGAAGAGGAGCTCCTGGTAGGCCTGAAACAACCCTCTCCCGCGGCTCGAAGTCACAATCTTCAACTTACTGATGTCCTCTTTGTCTGTTTGAATGAGTATAAGGCGGCTGAGAGCGAGCTCTTGCACAGGACCTGTGGGGAATTGCTGAAACCGATAAACATCTCCTGAAGTGAGCTTCTAGGAAATCTGCCCGTCCCCACGGAGCTCTCTGGATCCGCGATGAAGAAGATCGGCTCTCGTGAGCCATTCCGGGTCAATGCACAGAACTGGCTGATGCGCTCTTTCACACAAATGTCGTGTCGTGAAGAGCGGACGTGTGTGAGATCCACGAGAGTTACAGCAGCCATCTCTGATCATCACGCGCGGCGCACACGCGTTTGTTTTGATGGGATATAGGTCATGTGAACGTGCAAACATAACACACCTGGTTATGAATGTCAGAAACGAGGAACTTTTTTTTCTATTTATTATTATTAACCTCGAGAACAAAATTTCCTGCCCAGCACTTCCTGAAAAGCGCGTAGCTCCGCCCTCAGTGGAAACTCCTCTCCGGACGAGCTCGCACGTGCGGTGTACTTCAGGTGCAGATGTGCAACACAAGTAGTCAATGTGCATGTGACATTACTCTGACACAGAATTTCCAGTGGGTTGCTACAGTTTGCTGATATTTCATCTAGGCCGCTAGCTGTTTATGAACATCCCATTGAAGAGTCTTGTTCTGAGACTGACACGGTCAATGAACCTCGCTTTGTTGTTATGAGGGAGAATTCCTGCTATGCTTTATATTTTCATGTCCTCATCAGTGCTGAGTATTAATCTGGATTATGTAATCAGATTACAAAAATTAAGGAGACTACTTGAACTTAGAATAAATTACATTTTAAAATACTTTTAATCAGACTACAGTTATTTTTTGTATTGATTACACAATATTCACAGAATCCCTAATTCTTCTTTTCCATCTTTTAACTTTTCCTTTCTAAAAAAGAGGTGCCCATTCCTGGAGATCTACCTTCCTGCAGAGTTCAGTTCCACCTGTCTGTAATTATCAAGTGCTCCTTCAGATCAATCAGTTAGTTGGTTCAGTTGTGTTCGATCAGGGTTGGAGCTGAACTCTGCAGGTAGGTAGATATCCAGGAACAGGATTGAAGATCCCTGGCCAACTGCACATATACATTCAGAAATGCCTTGTCCAATAAACCACACTTACAGTCTTTACCCTTGATCACTTGACTACTTATATGACATATTTTCTGTATTTGGCCAAAGTGTTCAACTGAGGACGAAGAACACAAGTGTGTGTACAACTTTCATTATCTCATAGGACACATTTTAATTTCTGGTGCTTCTAATTAAGTGATAAAAAGCAGTTGCAATTTATGTACAAAATAAATATAGGCCACTCACCTTTGCTCTAACAAAACATGTAGCACTTTGTTTTACTACCAAAGTACTGTATATGTAATAACTTATTTAACTTATATATTGCTAAGGGTTTTGTGAACTCTCGCGATCTTGGCAAAAAGTCTCACAATTTATTTCCACAACATGATGCATGATAAGATACACTAGGCATTAAATACCGCTCCGGAGCTTTTTTTGAGTGTGGATTTAGTGTGCATTAAGGGCACTGTACTTTTGGTGTGGGTATTTGGAAAGGGCACAAGTCTTCCAGTTTTGTGGACATTCGCACAAAAAACAGTCACTAGTCAGGGTAGCTATTTAGGCCACTCAGTTTTTAGTCTTAACATTTCAACACTGCATCAACTTCTCAGGAACACATTAGCCTAATTTTTATTGAAATGATCACTCAGTAGGTTAACCATGTATTTTGTCTTTAAAAGGTTTTTGTCTTTCAAACACATTCAAATGCAGAAATTCACATTATTTCTTATTTACATGTAATCCACGGCTTCCCAATCTTCTGAACCTCTTTCATCTGCACATTTACTTGAAGTATCGCTGAGATTTTAAAGTAGTAAGTTATTAAATAAGTAGCACATTTGCATGTTTACGGATCACTTGGTTAATGGTCACATGCCTTTCAGGTAAACAAATAAAATATTTATCTGTTTTCTGAATTTAAGTGGTTTGTTGAAACTGGATGCAGGTCCTAACATCATCCTCCAGGAAGTGACATCACCTCATTTTTGGTGAGAAAACAACTGCACAAACATTAATATAAATCTAAATAAATGCATTCTGTGATGTTTTGTGCTGTTAAGTTTCAGAATGTCATTGTTTGATTAAATTATAGAAATCAGTTTGATATATTTATTTTTCCAAAATCTGCACTACCCTAGTCAGAGCTCAGCCGGTAAGATGAATGACCCATTAGTATTTAATCATCTGATTATTATTGTTAGAAGTTATTTCATTATACTGTACTCTACTGATTCCAGGAAAAAAAGTAAATGACTGAGCAGTTGCTTTATTATTTCTGTATTTCTCAGAATAATTTCACCGTTTGAATAGAAAAGTAATCATTACATGCCACTAAAGCTTGTTTTAGCATTGGATACTAAGTACATGGTAAAAAACTTTTTTTTTTTTTTTTTGTGGAATCTATCCTCCAGTATATTATTTTTAGATTCACATACATATGTAACCTCACATATGACCTCTATCCACAGCAGGGTTTTATAAGAAATGTCTTATGACTTTTGTAGGACATGGTTCATGCTTATTCATAATATGACTAATGATTAATATCAATGTAAAAATGTTTTTTTAAATGTCCCACTTTATTTGATGTAATATGTTCAAGTGGGACAGGGCTTAAACCACACAACTAATATGTGGCGGTGGCATATATTTGAAAGACTACTATTCTTTACAGAGGCTTATAAGAAGTTTGCCTTACTGGATTTTCTATGTATTAGCTACTTAGATTACTTTCTGTAGATATTGATGCTTGACAAATGACAATAATTTTAGAATGACAATTTATGATCGTTATAATTTTTTTTAAAGCTAATATGTAAATTCCAGTCAGTTAAGAAACTTACTTGTCTCACTTTACCCGACGTCCCACTGTTGCTGAGCTTATGTTCACCACTCAGTCACTTCCTCGTAATTGTATGACGTGTCATAGTGACGAGTTGATTATCTGTTAACTAACTGAAGCACTTTGCAAAAACCGACGTGTGTCCAGCAGCCAACAGAGGGAGTACAATCACCAGATTATTTTGCCTTTACCATCTTCAGCAATGGCGCTCTGATTCTGATCTGAAACATATACAATAACCTCTCTATTAAAATTCACTCACGTTGCATATGGTCTTTTGATTTTGAACCTTGTGAATTTCATGTACGATTAATGCAAAATCAATCAATAAATAAAAATCAAAGATCACAGCACATCAACAGCTTCCATTCTACGTGAGATCCACATCCTGTATTTTAGATTCGAGTCTTCTTTATTCAAATTCTTAAAAGTAATAATAATAATAATAATAGCCTAATAATAATAATAATGATAATAATAATAATAATAATAATAATGGTCAAATAGGCCACAACACAAAATTTTATAAGAGTAGCCTATATCGAAATCGTTTTTATGTAAAGTGTAATATGTTTTGCATTACGCACCAAACTGCTAAATACATGAAATAATGTGTCTAGGTTTATTGTTGCGTTAATTATTTGAGTAGGCTATAAGTCATTCAGTAAATATTGTCACTGCACTGTGTTAACAATATTAGTCTGACTCACACTTAACACCAGACAGCGGACTCGTCACTTCAGGTTATTTGTCTGCTTTTAGACATAAAAACACACATCGCTTTCGCACATGAACTGTGGTCGCTCACTGGAGGCAGCTCGCTGTGGACTCGTGCACGCTGATCCGTGTCGCGCGCTCAGTCTCTCAGCGCGTGGAAGCAGCAGCAGCACTGAAGAGCGACGACGGGCAGCATTTCGCCATTCAGCTTGGTTCACGTTTCTTTCGCAGGATTATTACGCCGAATCGCACCGAGGCTTGATCGAGAGCGGTAAGAGTCCTCCTTCATTCCTCAGCGTTGCTGTTGTCTGTGTTTCTCTGTGTATTCCTGCGATAGCGTCTGCTGGTTCCCATTCTTCTCATTTCATCACACCGAGCTGAGCTCCATCACAGTGTTTCCCCCTATCGAGGCATCAACAACATTTAAGAGCGGTCTATTAACAATTTATTTACATCCTGTATTTAATTTTATTTATTTTTTTCTTAAGTCGCGTGGTTTCTCTTGAGACGGAATTCATAGTATACTTGTTGGAATACTTGTTGAGACAGAATGTTTATCATAGACTGTTGAATGTTGAACATTTTATCAGTTTTGAAAGTTAAACGCGCGGATATTTTGTTTTGGATACACAGTTCACTGGAAAGAAAGGGACACCGACTTCACGAGGGACGTTATTTCGTTCATATAACACGAAACACAGTCACAAATAATACTTTATGATGTTTGGAAACTGTCTGGAGACAACATACGTTGGTGAAACTGCTTTGAGAAGTGAAGTGTTGAATGTCGGGTCATTTCTGTGGTTTGTTTTATTAATCACTGTGGTCTCGTGAGCGTCGGATGCTTCAGCTGCTCTGTAGAAGCGCCGATGCCCTTGATGTCATGTCACCTGGGCAACCGCTTCAGCACCATGGAGAGAGTTCTGAGGAGCCCAAGTTACTCTCATCCGCTACATTTAGAGGCTCGCTGATGATCAACTTTTGTGTTAGGCTATGTTTGTTGTGACACGTTTTATTTATTTTATATTTTTAAATAGGTAGGCTGTGTTTGCTTTGACACTAACAAAACAAGAACAACTTTTAAAGTCATGTGACATTATAAATATGCAGCTAATGTTTTCTTTTATAGGATTGTTTTTCTTGTCCTTAAATTTGATTAGTTTACTGCGTAGTAAATTTGCATTGAGAGCTTGTTTGGGTCACATATAGAGACATTTTCATTCAAGGCAGGACTAGATATGAGGTGTGAAACACTTAACAAAAAGCCTATTTTTAAAGGGGAATCCGGATGCCCATTTTCCACAAGTTGATATGATTCTGAATTTGTTTATTTGAGGTGTTTTGGTGCATGTCCCTTTAAATGCTAATAAGCTCTTCTGACCACGCCCTTCTCTTTCATGGGGTGTAAACACTGGGTGGATTTTTATCATTATAGGGAGGTTGTGTACACACATTACCAACACACATTCATGTCCGAACAACATGTAAAAGTGAGTTTTGCATCCGATGACTCGTTTAAGTCAGATTTTATTTTTTGAATGAGTGCCTTAAGCGACAGAGTACACACCATAGGTTAACTATTCGTTCATTGTGAGAGTTTAGGCTTTTGTGAAATACAGGTCACTGCCACATCGTACAATTTCTATTGGTCAATGCATGGGGCAAATTTGTTCACCAAATTGAACACCACAAATTTGCGGAATGGAATTTCTCAGCCACCATCAGGGAAAATTTCATCATCGTGTAGATTCCTATTGTGATGGCTATTATTTTTGTGTGTTAATGGAAGGTTGTGTAATTTTTTATGTTCCTATGCAGTATACCTATGCTATGAAAGCTTTCAGCGGGGGAGGGCAACCATACAGTATGTCGCTCCGTTTCCACTCACAAATATTGATACAGTCCGGCTTTGCTTGGTATGACGCTTGGTTTGCTTCATTTGTTACTATTTTTGTTGTCAGTGCAGCAAATCAACTAATCAGTTCCTGTCGCAGCTGTAATTACAGGATCTTAATTACTTGCTTGTTTGACTGTTGTGTAAAGCAGTATCATAAGTACTTTCAAAATGTACTTTTAATCTGAATAAAAACAATTACACTCTGAATAGAATCATTACAATATATTGTTCATTGTTTGTTCCAAAAGCTCTTAAAAGAACACAATAAATTCCTTTTGTTTTGCACACGCAAATTTCTGTTGACCTTTTAGTTACAGTGAGGGAGAGTGCTCTATAAATCTTCACTGGCTGTCATTGCTATGAGGCACTGAACTCAGTATGTATTTGATACGACATTATTTTCCATTCTGAGTCAGTGAAGTATGTCAACAAGTACTATTTCTGAAATGATAGCAGATGAGTTCTTAATGTATGGACAAACAAAATCAGTGCAAAATAACCAAATCCACACTTTAATCCGAGCTGGCAGTAGGACCTACAGTGAAGACAAAATAAATGTTGAATGCTGGGCTTGCTATTTATTATAATACATAAATAATATATTTCCAGACAGGGGTGCAACCGGCACAAGAGATTTCACTCTGGGTCCCCCATCTGGGTCTATGAAACACAGAAAAATTAAAAAGGAGACTGGATTTTTTTTGTTTGTTTGTTTATAAGTTTATATGTGTATATATATATATATATATATATATATATATATATATATATATATATTCATGACTGGTATATAGTTATATATGCATGAACTGGTGTATAAACATGCAGTCAGATTGTTGCAAACAAACTGACTGTTTATACATCGCAGATGGATCTTTAGAGGGAGATGGAGATGTAACAGGTGTACTGTAAGGAAGATAGAGGCTGTTTTAAGAAAGCCTCTGATAATAGTCGCAGCATTTTTATTGCTGCTGCTTTCCTATAAAAGGTGCTGTAAAGATAGAAAGAGATGCATTGAATACGCTGGTTGTGGAATTTGTCTCTGATAGAAATATCATGTAAATACGACTTCTATTTATTTATTTATTTATTTTATTTGAAAAAGCTTGCACATGTTTTTCTGCACTTCATTCCTGGTCATTAGAAATAAGCATTCCCATCTGTATTGACTTCATGGCAGATTCATGAATATGAAACACTGCATCACATTGTGATTGTTTTAATAGCATCATGCCAATACTACAGTTAAGATTTGAAAGCTATAACAAAGCCTAAGAAAGTCCTGGAAAGATTCCCTCACGCACTCATATTGTTTACAAATGCAGTCATTTAACAAAAGAATGCCATAATGATGTTTTCCCTCTCAAATTAAATTATCCTCAGTAACTAGATTAGGATTTTAGTTTGTTTCAATACTTTCCACTGAGTCTGTTTTTTACATCTTTGAATCATCCGTGAGAGTAAAAGGTCCCATTGCTGGCCAGTATATTTGCAAAAAAAAAAAAAGAGTATCTAATTAGGCCCAAATGCAGGTATTTCTTCTACAGGCGGCTTTCTCATTAACTGTTACTTGTAGCACTGCGTGAACTTCCAAATAAAACATAAATTGTAAAGATCGTCTGAGGAAAATTGCAGTCACCAGGTGTCTGTGCTGATATATTTTTAAGAGGTGTGCTGTTGACTCAAAGTCACTCTGGAAGCAGACACACAATCTCTTTAAAGGAATATTCACCCTAAAATGGAAAATCTGCTGAAATTTTACTCAACCTCAGGCTATCCAAGATGTAGATGAGGTTTTTTTCTTCATCAGAACAGATTTGGGGAAATTTAGCATTACATCACTTACTCATCTATGGATGTTCTGGAGTGAATGGGTGCCGTCAGAATGGAAGTCCAAACAGCTGATAAGATCATCACAATAATCCACAACACCCCAGAACATCAATTAATGTCTTCTGAGGTGAAAAGCTGCATGTTTATAATAAACAAATTCATGACTAAGGTGTAATTTAACTGGCCAAAAATAGTGTCCATAATTCATAATTATGCTTCCTCCAGTGAAAAAGTGTATTCCACGTTTTCCACTCACATCAAAATCCACCAACATACAGTATTTGTTTAAAATTGTTTTGATCCATGCATATTTCTCTCCTGATTTAGACAAGATAACTTTTTCACTGGAGGATTAAATATTATAGAAGGAACCATATTTAACAATTTGAATATAATCATACAATTTGAATATAACTCAATTTTAATGATGAATCAGTTTTTATCAACTTTTACTTTCTTTGTGGATTACTTGTGGATTACTGTGATATTTTTATCAGCTGTTTGGACTCTCATTCTGACGGCACCCATTCACTGCAGATGATCCAACAGTGCGCAGGTGATTTAATGCTAAATTTCTCCATTATCTATTTTGATGAAGAAACAAACTCATCTACAATGGCCTGAGGTGAGTAAATTTTCATTTTTGGTTGAACTATTCCTTTAATCGTGTGTTTAAAGACTAAATTCTTAATCTTTCCTCTTCTCATATTTCATGTCACACTTTCCCTTACAGATTTAGGACACTGTGACGTTGATGCTATTCTGCAAGGCACACTTTTCCTCGCTTTACAAGCTGCCTCCTCAGTTTAGCAATACTAGCTGTTATTAGAATGATTTCATCTAGACCCCCTGTACTTTAACACATGATCATGACCGCTGTTGACGAGACTGTAATTGGCCCAATGTGCCGTGTCCGAATGAGCGGTCTGAAGCCACTGTATCTCACTGCATCTCAAAGCAGCAGTTATGAAAGCCTCCTTTGATGTTAGGATGTTTTTCTGGGACGGCTTTTCTGCCACAATAAGCAGCGTTATCCATTGGAGGGGGCTGTGAGCCCCGAAGTAAGTCTTGGCAACAAATCAAGTTATAATTTAATTTATATGGAGATCCATGGAATAAAGCGAGCAGGAAATGCAATTTGCAGCCTCTCAGATCTCTGAATAAACATTGCTGGGTTAGTACAGGACCCGAGGAGCCCCTTCAGCGAGAGCCAAACTGGTGGCTCGCAGATCTGTTGTGTGGCTGCTTCCAAACACAGTTGGGAGTAGAAACAATTTGCACTCAGAATTTGCTAGTAAATTTCACAATTAATTACAAAGAAACCGCAAGTAATACACTGAATTAAGAGTAAAAAAATAAAATAAAAAATTGAAGTACAAACTTGTTGCAATTATGTGCAGTCAATTATTGACTAAGGATCATGAAACAATTAGAAGAGACATTAAGAAACCAAAAAGGGCAGATTTTTGTTTACTCCTGCACAATAAAACAATTTAATGATAGTTTGCCACCTTGTAAAATGTGGATTCTGAATTAAATCTATTAAAGTACCGAGGTATATAGACAGCTATACTAATTAAACTCCAGTGAGCAGCAATAGGGAAATGCTTTTCTTTTTAAAGAGAGCTGTTTACAATAATTAACTGTGAATGACTGTATTTGCCTTCTATTCAACACGCTTTTGTTGTAATTACACATTTTAAGTGCTAAAATTAATTGTCCATGGGTGGGTTTTACAGTGTTATTTTATTCTCGTTGATTGCTGAACGGCAGGGTCTGGCTGTTAAAATGGACGATTCTTTCCTCATCTCTCTTGGGTTTTCATGTCAGTTAAAAAGTCAAGATTTTCTGGAGACTGCACTGGAATTTTTTGTTTTGTTTTCAGGACAGAGTGCTGCATGACTTCAGCTATGTTACTTTGCCTGTAGAGGTGCATTTGCTTAGTCTCTAACTGACAGGGGTGCTATGGAAAAGAAACAGACCGTCTGTCTCCCCATTACCAGTCTGTGGCCAGAGACAGATTATAATTCGCACACACAAACCTCTGCCTGCAAACAGTGCAGCAGGCAGTGATGCAGAAGCCTTCAGGAATGGGAGTTAATGGTCTTTGCTGTGTGTGTCTCTCTCATTTGGTTATTCAATCCTTCCATTCTGCATGCTTTACTGCAAGAGGGATGTGAAAGGGAAAAAAAACCCTCTCAGTGTGGGTTTGCTTCTACACTGCGGGGAAAATGATTTTTAGAGTTATTATTATCACTGTAAAAAATTTGTATTATTTAGCATGCTGTATTTTTACTGTATTTTTGCTCAAACTGTTTTATTCAAATTCAAATTGCTCAAACATTTTATTACTGTGTTCAGTTTGAAGTTTTTTTTTTTTTTTTGGATTGCAATCTTGCACTTTTGAATTATATTTATTATCTTCTAGTATAGAAGCATATTTGGTTACTCTATACAATATATGGATTAGCTAAACTTGACTCTTAAAGAAATAAATCACCCAAAAATTAGCATTTGCTAAAATGTTACTTTTATAGAAGATGTAAATTTGTATTTTCCTTAATCAGGAAAGAATTGGAGAAAAATTATCTTTACATCACTTGCTCTGCAGTGAATGGGTGCCGTCAGAATGAAAGTCCAAACAGCTGTTAAAAACATCACAATAATCCACAAGTAATCCACACCACTCCAATCCATCAATTAATATCTTGTGAAGTAAAAAGCTGCATGTTTGTAAGAATCAAATCCATCATTAACATGTTTTAAAGTTCAAATCATTGCTTCCAGCTAAAATATGAGTCCTCTAGACATAATGTTAAATTCTCCAGTGAAAAAGTCATCTTGTCTGAATCAGGAGAGAAGTATGCACAGATTAAGCACTGTTTACCAGTCAAACACAGCCCAAAACAGTTGTAAACAAATATGTCGGTAGAGTTTGATGAGAGAGGATAACACTGGAAGAAGAGTTGATATGGATTATGGACTGCTATTTTGTTTGTAATGTGTATTTAGTCTGTTTTTTATGTGTTTCTTTTTTCCAGTTTCATTTCAAAAGTAGGTCCTCCTCGCTGTGGCAGCCACTGTCCTGACCCTGCACTGCATCACTGGACATGCATAGATTGAATAAGATGGTATCTCTCCAGGCGGAGAGTATCAGATTGTGCTATTGCCTTGTTTTACATTAGGTCTTGGTTTTACTCCAGGTTTTAGAGCTTGCAGCACAACTCAGATAACCTGATTTGAGCTGATCTGGAAGATATAACAAAGTGAAAATGCGAGTTCATACTAAGTGCACAGAGCACGTTTGATATAAGCAATGCTCACAAAATATTTGTGATGATGGCAAAAACAATGAAAAATAAAGCAATATGAATTTAATGTGCTTTTTCTGCCAATATCATTTGGTGTGACTATAGGATACACCCAAATGTGAACAGTTGAAATGTTAGATTGCGTCATGAACAGTGTTTCAGTCCAACACACCTGGACTCATTCTGTCTAAAGCCAAGTGTCTCTTTGGAATTACATCGACTGCTCTCCAAATTATTTTACTGTTTTTTTTTTTTACTCTTTGAATGAGCTGTAAGAGAAGGTTAGCTTTTCTTCTTTATTTACCTTTACAAGGCTAGATTTTAACAGATTTAACAGAAGAACGCTGTGCAAATGATGGCTAATGATTTTTACCATTTACAATGAATCAGTGGACAAATATTGCAAGATTGCACTGATATGCTAAGATACGAACATCCTTTCAAAGATGACTTTCATCTCCTCTGTCTCTGTCCTCTTCAAGGACAATGGCTTTGAAAGGCGGGGGAGGGGAGACAGTGGAGATATAAGAAGAGTTGGACCACTGACACATACACATTACTGGCCTCAAATATATGCATGCACTAATCGTTCAAAATTTGGGTCAAGATTTTTTGGAAATACATTAATTCGGCATGGATGCATGCAGAATTGACAAAAAGACAGTTATAAAAATATTTCTATATTTCTATATAAAATATTTCAGCTTTGCCATCACAGAAATTAATATGTTTTTACTGTATTTTAAATCAAGTAAATGCAGCCTTGGAGAGCAGAAGAGACTTCTGTACATGTTTAATAAAAACTTCATTATAATAACAACAACAAATTAATCATAAAAAGCATTATATTCGTTTGAGTCAGTGCTCTAACACTAAGGCAGCTGGTTATGTCATATCTCAGCCAGATAACTAGATTTTAGTGCTCTTCCACCTCCAAAATCCCATTTATTTAACCCCTGCCTAGCTCCTCGTCATCCTCTGCTCTGCTGCAGGTGATGAGAGGTGATGAAGACAGGTCTGTGAATAGCCCACAGCTCCACAGCTTGGAGCTCCATGTTAGTTGATAGGATTTCTCTAGACATTAAAGGCCAGTAAGCAGAAAGGCTGTGTGCTTTCTCTTCCAGCTGAACTGCTGAGTGATCAGAGGAGAGTCTCTATAGCCTCGGTAAACACAGACAGCCTTTTGCATTCAACTCTCTAATGAAACAACGTCAGCACTGATAGTGTTGGAGCAGGGTACACCTCACAGCCGAAATCTCATCTCCGTTCCATTTCTCTTACCTAGATTGCTTCAGGGATAGATCTAACCCGAAAGGGCCAGACCAATACCTTAAAAGAGAGAACAAAGTGAGTCATGTGTAGATTGAAGTGCTGCAGTTTCTCTCTCTATCATCGAGAGAGAGACCGGAGACTGGCACGGGGTTTGGCACACGTGTTGAGTAAAAACTAGTTTAAAATATAGGTAATATGGTTGTGACGTAGTTATTTATAGATTATTTAAATTATTAAGCAACTAAAAAATTATTTGTTTGACAGCACTAAAACATATACAGAAAATATATACAATGCACGATCATACTGACAATTAGAGCCTTTTAATCTGATTTTACGAACTTATTCTCTTTCTGACAATAGTTTGAGCAAAATCATCAGTAAGCCACAAATATAAATATGTCTGTTAAGCTATTTGTAAAAGCAACCTCTGTGAGATGTGAAAGTTTCTTTAAAGAAAATAAACCATTATGAATCAGTTCTTCCTGTTAGGACAGATAATGAAATTAAAGATACATTAAAGTCATCTGGAATTCAAATGGACCTTATTTACTTTCCTAAAGATTTAATCTAGGCCATATTGTGGATGATTCGTCACTACACATTATTTCACAGGAAAAAAAAAATGTTGTCATATTAATCTTCAATCAAAATGTGAAAACTTTACCTGAAACAGCTTTTGTCGTGTCACTTATAATTGTCAAAAAAGCGATCACATTTAGTTTTTATTACATACAAATGGAGTCATTAGGTGCGTCCCAATTCGCATACTTGAGAACTATATAGTCATTTTGTAGCATAAACAGTGAGAGTAGTGTGAGTCGAACACTTTAAACCCTCAGCTGTCTCAGCTTTCCTTAGACAACAACACTTGATAACAAAATGATTGTATAAATTAGACAGTTGACTACATAGTGAATAGTGTATAATATGTTGTTCAGAACTCACATATGGTCTTGTTTAGTTCTGAATTGTAATGGACTTTCCACCATCCAATTTCACATGAAGATTTCAGATTACTGCAGTAAAATGGATTGAGAATACCAATTCACCTCGCCTTTACTGTCACCTCTCACTTCTGTGAATTAATTGGTGGTGAGTGTTGTATTATAATGATGGGGAATTGAATTGTCTTTGATTTTGGCTGATCAGTGTGAGGCGAGCATCAGTGAAAGGAAGAGATCAGCACATAAATGCTGATCTACACATGTACCTGCCATAGATATGACACCTCCTCAACTGGGAATTTAACAGGTTGCTAAGCAACAAGCACAAGCCTTCTTGGAAGGCTTGAATCTTAATTGGTCCGACTGGTCAGTCCTTTTTTATTTATTTATATATTTACAGTGCATTTCTTATTTTGATGACAAGGTCACAGATAGGAACACAGACACAGAAAAACATGTTGGAGCTTCATAAATGAAACATGAGCAAACCTCCCGCGCGGTCCAATCTACCTCAAACTATTTATGTGGACACACTCGCTCAGTTTTCCCTCAAGCATGAAAGAGCAGCACCTGAGGACTACAGAGTGTGTTTTCCAATGCAATGAAGATCTCAGGCGTTCAGAGGGTGAACTCGAGGTTCAGACCTCACTGCCTTTGTAATTTCACTCCTGAAGCATCAAGCCTCACGCAGAATGAAAAGTCATTGTTGAAGTGCCACTCGGTTTTTATGATGGGAACTATATCTAGGATTTATTCAGATGCTCTAAGATTGGGAATAAAAGAAATACCGGATGCAAATGATTTCCATGACATTTGGTTTCATTAGCACTTCTTGAACATCTTCATTCGTTTCTGTGAGTACATTTCTCTGAGAGTGTCTACCGAAGCTACAGCAGCACAGCAGAAGAAACTGTGTCAGCCCAGTCGTGAGCTTGTGCCTGAATTGGATGTGATGAGGGAGAAAGAATGGGTGCACTGAAATAATAAAAGACAATAAACAGACAACACATCTTTCTATTGCAGTGTCCCTGCTGGCTGCACACAACAACAAATGCAGAGAGCGACCATTGTGCTCCGTTTTGTGAATAAATTGCTCTTGTAAGACATTTTTTTTTAAAATAAATTGGTCAGACAGACTCACAAAGACTTAATGTTACCAAAAAGTAACATGGTCTTTGTTTAGTGTGTTTGTTAAGTATAGTATTTTTGTAAAAACTGACAAACACTGCTGTATTGTGTGTTATTTAAACTACCATTCAAAGGTTTGGGGTCTCTAAAATTTGAAAAAGTCTCTGATGATCTCCAAGGCTGCATTTTTTGGGATCAAAAAAGAATAAAAACAATAATATTGTGAAATATTATTACAATTTAAAATAACTTTAAATAGTGCTATCAAATGATTAATCGCGGTTAATCGCATCCAGAATAATAGTTTTTTGTTTACGTATAACATATGTGAATTTACTCTTCATATTTATTATGTATATAAATACACACACATGCATGTATATATTTAATAAAAAATTGTTAGGTTTATATATTAAATATTTGTATATATAATTATGTTAATACATGTATATGTTTTTTTAAATGGGTGTAATTATATAAACAATACATATACACAGTACAGAGTATATTATGTGAACAAAAACAAAAATTATACATCAACCGCAATGAATCGTTTGACAGCACTAATTTTTAAATATAATTTATTCCTGTGATTTACTCCATTACTCCAGTCTTGATGTCACATGATCTTCCAGAAATGATTCATATATAATGATTTCCAGCTCAAGAAAAATTTCTGACTATTATTAATGTTGAAAAGAGTTTTTATGTTTAATGTTTTTGCGGAAACCTTGATACACTGATTCCTTTTTGTCACGATTATTTGATGAATAGAAAGTACAAAAGAACAGCTTTTATTTGAAATGGAATATTTAAGAACATAAATGTCTTTACAGTCATTTTTGATCAATGTGATGTAATACAACATGAACATATTAAGTTATATGTACTTATTTTTTTATGCAAGTACAAAGGCTCACCTAATATAAAGTGGGACCAATGTATTAATTTCTTAAAAAAAAAAAAAATCTTACTGATCCCACATTTAAATGGCAGTGCATATAAAAAAAAAGAAAAATAAAGTGGCACAGAAACAATTTTCACTTGAAAAATTGATAGCAAATGTCACAATTAATTACAAAGAAATTGCGAGAAACAATTTGTTTGACTAAAATATAATTTTATTGTGAAAAGTACCACAAAAAATAAAGAAAAAATTGCTACTTGATTCCCAACTACTGTCATTTCCTAAGAAATAGTGAATAAAATAACTTGCAAAATAACGGCATTTTTCCATTTATTGGCGTGAAGCACAATTGGCATCACACGCTATAAAGACTCAAAGTGCTTAGATAAAGATTTTCTCTCATCCACCAATGGTGTTTCCCCATGAATGTTTCATCAACCATTGAATATCAGCCAAAAATAGAGCCTACCAAAATATGTGTAACATTATCCCACTCCCTCTCACGGCAGCTTAAAGTCACCATTTGAAATGTGTACCCAGAAATCTCTCTCTCTCTCTCTCTCTCTGCTCTGCAAACACACATTCACACTCTCACGCTACTGACCCGCACACACAACCCTCTGCGTTAGGCACAGTTTTCACTCCAGTGTGAGCCTAATGCACAACGTCAATGTAGAGATTGTTTTCCACTCAATCTGCGGGTAATATATGCTGTGTGGCGATATCCCTAACAAAGGATGGTTTAAATTTTAATGACTTTTGCAGGAGGTGGTTATTTCATTGGAAACACTTTGGGTGCACAGGCTAGAATCTATAATCCTCTTTATTGGATGGCGTCTCATTATATTCCCATGGGACGTCCACCTCCATAATGCTTCTGTGTGCTCGGGATGGTAATGGGGGTTGTCTGAGGAATTTCTTTGTTTGGTATATCCATACTGTTTTTATCTCATCTATCATAAAAATAGGTTCATTACAACCAATTTCAAGAGTTATTCAAAATAATGATATGGGATTTAGTCATGAAATCACTTTGAATGGATGTATTTGATTTCACATTAGCAGAATGTGTTGAACAGAAGTTGCAAAAACTGGATTTCTGCTTAGAAAAGCAGGCTGGATTGACCTCTGTAGTAATATGTTTAAATGCACTGGTGATCTGATATATAAATCAGATAAACGCAGATCAGAAATATTTCAGAATTCTGTAAAAAGGTCCATCTGCGAGGCACAAATAAGTGTGGTGCTTCACAAAGGGACTTTAAAGCATGAGGAGTTAACAAAGAAGCAAACAAGTGCATCTTCAAGGCTGTCTTTGTGAGATGTAAATGTGCTTTGATGTATTCTTGCTCTACTTATACTGGATTTTGGACTCTGGAGATACAAAAATCAATAGCACCTCCAGAGCCTTTGAAAGAAATTGGGCTAGATTTCCTGAACTGGAGACATGCAGTATATAGAACAGGCTCGTGCAATTGCATTTCAACCTATCTGATGTTTACAATATACAATGCATGATTTGTATTTTCTCTTTGGGTATGCTGCATGGACTTTGACAAGCACATAAAACCACTCCATCTGTTTTTGTTTTGAAGTTAATGTTGCATTGAAAACCTGGATAATGCAATAAATGTCTTTGTGCTTACCTTACTTCTGGATGATTATACACCTCTGGAACAAATGCTGTACTTCCAGATCTCTGAACTCACTCAAGCAGGGGCAGGTGAAGGTGTTGGCAGTTTACTCAAAACATACTGTGACAAAGCGAGAGAGGGTTTCGAGTTCATCTTCATTGATCAGACCAGGACTTCTGTTTATTGATCAAGAAACACTGAAACTGAAGCTGTTTGAATCTGGGTTGCATTCACTCTGAGGTCAATCACACAGCTTAACTACGATCTCTCTGAAAGGAATCCAAGTATGATTGCATGAGCTGAAATGATTATAGGACGACACGTCTGTAAACATAATCAGAAAATATATATTCTGTGTACACATTTGTTAACTAGATAGTGGGTTGGTTGGGGTAGACAGATAGATTAGCTATAGATTGTAAGCAGCCAATTTCCATGCTAAATATCTCATCTGCATTTGGCAGATGTTCCTTCCATTTGGCCGATATGTGAGGAGATCTACGATATCAAATTTTCAAGCCAACATTTTGCTTTGTGCCTTGGAATCAAAACATGCCCATCTGGCATTTTTTTCCCTCTCTAAATCGGATCAGGCTAATGCTATTTTTTTCAGTGTTTGTAAAACATGTGTTGTGGGTAAAGCAACAAAAAAGGCTTTTAAATCAGCTAATGCAAGTATGAGAAATAAGCGTTAGCCATGTAGGTGAAGTTATTCTGACTGACTTTAACAGCTGGCAGCGTAAATAGTCCATCTTTCTTTAGTTTCTTACCTACACTGTAAAAAATTTCTTGTTGTTTTTACAAAAACTTTTTGGCAGCTGTGGTTGCCAGAATAATTTTGTAAAAATACAGAAAACTGTAAACACATTTACGTCAAAAACTGTTAATTTTACAATATAAATCTGTAATTTACAAACAAGAAAATGTGAATATAAACCAGTAAATTCAACAACACACAAAATTAAATCTGTTTTGTACCTTGAAAATACTGACAACCACCATAATAATAAAGATGGTACTGTATAAGAGAAAGCCACATGAAGTATCAAAGCTCATCACAAGTAGCTTCACCACAAGCAGAAGTATATATTAACATATAGAAGGTGAACATTTATGGAAACACAAAACACCATCATGGTAACACACGTGATACTTAAATAATGCAAAAAACTTTCATTAAGCAACAGAAGATGTAACATAAAGCTCAAATGTACATAACTGATAACAAGAACTATTTAAAAACATGATTATTTAAACAAAATACTTTCAAACGTGGAGTGTCACGCAGGGAATTCTGGGAATATCAGTTTACAGTTTTAGACTGTAAATTATACATTGATTTGTTCTTTTTTTACTTCTAAAAGCTGTATAATTAACAGAATTTTACTGTAAATTTACATTAAATGCTTTGTTAGATCTTTTACAGTTTTTCCCTGTATATAGTACGGGAACTTACTGTTAACCTATTATCAGTTTTTTTCCGTAGCGTTTTTACACAATTTTACAGTTAAAATTACACTTATTTTTTACAGTGTACAGTATAGGCTGGATAGCAATAGCATTGTCCTGACAAAATGTTGAACATAAAGTAATTTCTGTTAATTGTATAATGTCTGTTTTCAAACATGTTTCCCAAACATTTCTCCCATCTGCCATTGGACAGCCAAACATATAGCCCCGCCCCAAACTCACGCCATTGGTTGAGCCAGTGTTGCAGTTGTCAGACTAGGGTCTGTTTCCCACACAATGAATGTCAAATTATTGCTGTAAATAACAAACCTGGTTTCTCAGAACTTAATATTTTTGTTTCCTTTTGTTCTTGCTGCTTTAATTTCAGATATTTGATTCAATCACTGGTTTTCCCAGGGCACTACAGCACATTCGCACATGCACACTCTTCAAAAACAGCGCTTTCCTTCTCTTCTTACATGTTTCACAACACAGTAAGAGGAAAATGTGGCACACTCAGATTTATTTGGAATATATTAACATGAATCTCCCAACTTTTATTAAGTTGGTTGTTGTACATATGTGGCACTTAAAGGTTACTGCTAATTAATCATGTATGGAAAAATAATGTTCCACCTACATTAAACCCAACCGCACGCCTAACAAATAATGTGAGCAAAAGCAAACGAGGGATAAAGTGCATTTGCTGAACTATACCTTTTTCTCTTGATTTTACAAGTCTTTGAGCAGTGCTGTACCAGGTGAGCTACCAAGCAAGTTTTTTAAATGAGAAAAGCCATATATGAAGCTGGTTATGTGATGTAAACATAATTAGTTTATAAACCATGCACAATTATACAGTAGAAGTGTTTTGAGGTCATAACATAATAATATACAAGAAACTGTGCAAAATGAAGTGTATATCATCAATAATCTCCCCTTGTAATCATAATTTGTGTGAAAGGGCTGTTATTTGTGTGTTACTGCCTCTAGTGTTTATTTCAACTGCAGTGAATTGTATTTAAAGGTACATTTTTGGAGTCTTGCAAAAATGTAGGTGGAGGCATTTTTTCCAATAAACCTGGGTTTAGATTGTACTACATGTTATTTTGTGAATTTCCATTTGACCTATGTTTTTAGGAAACATGGAATTGTTAAACTTGTTTTTGACAATGACAGATCTTCTGAACATAGTTATTTTTTTAAACAATTAGTACAATGTTTTGATAACACCACACACCACTCAAGGGAATAAACCTACAAAGTTCGTAGCACTTCCTAAGCACTTTTTAAGCTAGGATAGGACAAATATTTTAACATATTACAGTTCACCTGGGTGACTGATCTGTGTGTTTGGTGAAAGATCAGTAGTGCCGATAGAGCCTTGTTGACAAACAGTGTTAACCAGAATAAAGGTAGTGAACCATGTGCTCCTTTTAGCTGAAGGTGATTGATCATGACAAAGCTTCTTCCCTACTGTACATCACATCTCTTAGATACACTCCATCCAGCAGCCTGCGAGAGGAAGTCAGCCCTGCCACAAGAGGTGCTCATTAGAGGAGGTGTCTCTGTTCATGGACATCATGATGAATGGAGGACACAGCACCTCAGGCTGAGGCTGTTTATCTGTGAACGCTTCTTCTGCCCTGAGCCTGCCATCAAAAGGCTCTTCTGCTATTTCACAAGTCTATTCACTTCACATACTGAACTTGGTGAACTGAAAATGTCCAGATCATTCATCATCACACTGCAAAAAGCATTTTATTATCCCATAACCTAGACTTTTGTTAATAAAAATACATCCTTAAAACTAATATATTTAAAGGTGAAATAGGTGATTGTCTTCAGAAACATTTTATGGTTGTTGAAATTTTATGGTGGTTGAATTGAAATTCTCTTCACATCCCTATAGCAATCATTAAGTTAATTGGTCTAAATGTATGTGTCTGCATTTATATATTCTTTGGAAGGTGTAGGACCAAGAAATGTAAGTCTAATCAAAACGCACAGTCTGAGTGTTTTAAATAGCTTTTTTACCTGCCTGTCAACGTATGTATCTGCATACCTCACTGCACCGTTTCTTGCAGACAGGATACGTCATCAGCACGTTCACGCACGCTGTGTAGACAGAGCTAGAATGGCAGACAAACATCACCACTCGCTCTTTCTTCCTGGTAAAGTTTTCTCACTGGTGAATGTCACATGATGTAGCCCAGCGGTTCACAATTCCAGTGCTCGTGCACATATGTTGCATGTCTCGCTTAGTTAAAACACCTGATTCATATTACCAACTCGTTAGAAGTGAGCTATGTGAATGAACTGTGTTCCAATCAATATGATCCCTACACAGTGTTCATTGCTCCCTACTCCGTGAGCAGGGGTTTACTTCACTTCGGAACATGGACTGGAATTGGGAATTGCTGATGTATTCTATCGTAGTAATGTTGTCTCTGGTACTTTGGACTGTGAGCATAAATGCGTTCAGGGGGTGTGGCTTTGGACAGCGGTCGCAGGGAGGGTGGGACATTCGCTTTCAGTGCTATCAGGTTAATGTTAGCATTTTCCAAGATCTCTGTAGTGAGTCCGTGTGGCAAGGAAGAGGACAAAGGGGTCGGCTGGACTGCTGACGTATTTATTTAACCAAAACTAAACAAAGAACAAAGAAAATCACAAACACCCAAACGGGGACTCTTATTCTGACACTCCGTCAAACTTCCGGTTCACTCCTTCCGGTTCGGGTCAGCAGTCCGTCTCTCTCTCCTGATCGGTCCTCAGGTCCAGCAGGGCCTGATGTTGTTCTTGGTGCAGGACCGCGAGGGAAGCGATGATATCCGCAAGCGGCGTGGAGGACGGGCTTTGCATGGCGGCGGCGGTCCTTCTTCCTTCCCGGGTTTCGGCACCAGTGTAACAAACAAATCTCCATATTCATCGGGAAGAAGGAGGCGGGAACCGGCGCACAATCAAAAACACTTTAATATTCAAAGTAAATACAAAACAGCGCGTCAGCCCCTCACGGCGACTGACGCGCACAAATAAAAGCCAAAACATAAAATAATATCCCAGGCCTGGTCCTCTCTCGTCCTTCACGGTCGTCGCTCCAGTTTTATATCCTTCCATCTCCTACGTGGGACACGATACTAGCGGTGGGGCTCAGGTGTAGCTCATCTCCAATCACTACACCTGGCCTCACTCCTCGTTCCCACGCCTCTCGGCCCCGCCCCACTCGCCACAATCTCCTTTTGCATCTTTAATATATTTATATTTTTATATAACTAAGCAGCATTATTTTACTGAAGTTCTAAGCAGATGTGCATTATTATAATTTTTTTCTTTCTTGTTTTCTCATGATCATGACTTAAATGGTTACTTCACCCTAAAATGAAAATTTTGTCATTAATCACTACCCCCATGTCGTTCTACACCCTTAAAAGCTTTGTTCATCTTTGGAACACAATTTAAGATATTTTGGATGGAAACCTGAAGGCTTGTGACTGTCCCATTGACTGCCAAGTAAATAACACTGTCAAGGTCCAGAAGAGTATGAACGACATTGTCAGAATACTCCATCTGCCATCAGTGATTCAACTTTAATGTTATGAAGGAACGAGAATACTTTTTGTATGAGAAAAAAAAAACATTTTTTTTTATTTTATTTAACAATACGTCTCCTCTGTGTCTCTCTGCATCACCGTAGTGACATTTTGGAGAATATATGCTGAATGCAAGCAGCTGTTTTCTTTCAAATCAAAGAGTAACTACACGCAGAAAACGTATCCTTGTGTCGCGGTTGACAAAAAAAGTGTGTACACCGCTTCCGTTCAGCAGATATTCTCCAAAATGTTGCTACAGTGATGCAGAGAGACACAGAGGAGACAAATTGTTAAATAAAGTCGTTATTTTGGTTTTCGTCACGTAAAAGAAGTATTCTCGTTCTTTCATAATATTACGGTTGAAACACTGATGGCAGATGGAGTATTCTGATGACGTCTTAATACTTTTCTGAACCTTGGTGGTGTAATTTACTTGGCAGCCAATAGGACAGTCACAAGCCTCCTGGTTTTCATCCAAAATATCTTAAATTGTGTTCTGAAAACTTACAAAGCTTTTATGAGTTTGGAACGACATGGGGGTAATTGATAAATGACAGAATGTTCATTTTGGGGTGAAGTATCCCTGTAATTTTCCTGACATAGCAAAACAATTTTTTTTTTTAAACAACTTAATTTTCTCATGATTTTGCCATTAAAAAAGTGGTTCTTTTAACAATAACTGTGTCTGAAATCACTCACTCATTCACTCATTCACTAATCCCTATATAGACTATGGCAGTTCAGTGGACAATATCAAAAAGGAGTGAACAAAATGAAGTGAATGGATTCAGATGATGAGGTATACACTGCGTGGGAGAAACATCTTCATCATATGTACTTTTATATTACATGCACCTTATTTTAGAATTTAATATTAACAGCAATAAAACGTGAAGTAACTTTATATTGTAATTGTACACACCTCCGCATTAGTTTTGTGGTTTCATTGATGGCATATTATTCATTTATTTTGTTTTGCTTTGTTCCTAATGATTAAATAGCTTACTCTTAAAACACTGTCAACAAAAATAAACACATATTAACATAACATGTATAGATTTATTGTTTGTTGTATTTTGATGATCTCCCTTCACACTACAAAACTGAAAACGCATGTCACATGACCATTCGTGGAGGTACAGCCAGATATGTACAGGTATGGGTAGATTCACTTTTATTTAGATGACGGACATGTTTGTGAGAAATTTAAGTCCTGATCACGAGAAAACAAGAACGAATATAATGCATGTCCACTTAGAACTTCCATATTAGAGCAGTAGGCTATTATGGTTTCTCCCCTCCTCGTTTTAATCATAAGCCACACCGAATGTTATTGGGTTAATGCATAAAACATAATTTGAGTGATTTTTTTTGCTATTCAGTATTGTTTATTTCCATGCTTTTCACTCTCATTCATTTGTGTTTATGAATTTCCATGCAGTCACGACTGAAGAATGTACCTCTCACCCAAAAAGTCCTCCAGCTAATGAGCCATTCCCTTCAGAGCCAGAGAGCACCCACTGCTCTCCACCATATGTACAGCCACGCTACACAGTTTTCGCTCATCTAGCCATGGGTTATCTGACCACGACCGCTCTACCATATGTGCATTTTTGGCAACCATATCCTCATATTCAGTCAACACTTGTTTCTGCTTTAACAGCAGTATTTTCCGATTTTCTTTCCATGACATGCAGAACTCGTCTGTCCTGCATTTTGCCACTCATCACGTTCGTTCTTCCCAATGCTGCAATTTAAAGTCAGCCAAGACGTGCTTCTTTCCACTCCTTTGCAGGGGTGCTGGAAGCAGGTGGGGTGCTTTTGGCAAGCATCAACTGAACTTAATCTGCTGATGTTAAAATAAGTGCTTAGGTTATCTCGAGTTTAAAATGCATTATTATAATTCGCTTTTAAAAGATTCAGAAAATATTGTATGTTGCGCCAAACTATACTAAAGCAAATGCTACTTTTGAGTTAACATTACATGTGAAAAAGAAGTATGCTTAATTGTTCTGAATCTGTACACTACAAATCTCAATAGTAAATCTTTTTAAAAATGCAAATAATATACTGTAATATTAATGAAATAAAGGTACTTAAAGAGAGTAGACTTTCATGACACTTAAATGTGTATAAAAGTGCACTTCATAATACTATCAAGTTTTGCATTTTACTTTTTTGTTTTCATCTTTTGCCAATGTTTTGTGCTTTGCAGAAGTTCACTTATTTTGATGTGTTGGCTAACATACTAAAGCACGTGCAAAGCACTTGAACACAATTTTACCTGTAGTGTGTTATTTGATATTACATGTAAAGTTAATAGATTTTAAATGTACTAAATTGTAACTGCATCATAACAAATTTGTAATTACAAATATATTTAAAAATATAACATTATAAATGACACTAATGTATATTTTAGTTTGCCATAAATGCTTGTCAGTACATTTGGCCATACACTTTAACCATATTTCAAATACTTTTTGGAGAACCTAATTGTGTAGTTACAAATTTCCATAAAGATGTAATTAAAAACTTCTTAAGTAGGTCTAAAAAGCACTGTATAGTTCAGCTAATGTAGTTAAATATAAATTCAAAGTAAGACATTTTACTTTTAAATTAAGTGTCTAAACATTACATTCAGTTCTCACTTTGTTCAGAGTATATTTCCTTCTCTTTTTAAAAGTATAAAGCTGAAGTGTATGTCCTTTCCACAAGGGATATTCTGGCTGGAACAGGAATGAAGTAATCATAACTTGATGTTAAATCGTTGACATTGTTTTGACACATGGGACATATGAACTACAGATCTGACCTCCAGATCTTCATTACAATACATTATATTACATCTTCAGCATAAGGACACCAAAACCCCCTTTCATAACACCAAAGTGTTCACAGACCCCCACACCACTAGAAAATGTTACAAAACAAAGGACTAAAGTATATACAGATATTGTATAACAGCAACAGTACTAAAAAATATAATAATTCATACAGGCAGAAGACAGAAATAGGCCAAAGAGAAGACTGCATAAATTGGACAGATTACTTTCTGGTCATATGCACAGAAAAATTTGACCTATCAGGCAGAAAAGTAACCACACAAAATAGAAAAGGCTTTTCCCCCATTGTTTTTTGTAACACATTCAGCCAGTAGTCGTAATGCTTTTTTATTCAAAATAAACTTCTAATTACATATTTTCATTGTTGGTAAACTCTAAGCCTCTAATTTGGACTCTTTTTCATTCTGTATGCCTGCCAGTAATAAAGCAGACAATGTCTCTAATTTACTGTCTTCATATAGAACACACTCTGCTTATAATGTGGTCTTTACACATAAACACCAAATAACAATACAAGTCAAAGAAATGTAAATCATATAACAATTTAAATCTGTCAATAATTAACAGCCATAAAAAGGAATTGTATGCTCTGCAACTCATGCTAAATCATATTTATTGTTGTATTGTCATGTAATTAAACACTGAAACACTTTTTGAAGGTTTGGCACACTGCTTAAGTTTGTGCAGGTCTGTCTCAAATGATAAGTCTGAAAACTCTGCGTTCCATAGAGTTTCTGATGTAAATCTGATGTCTGGATCCCACCCTGCAATGCTAGATTACTTGACTGCACCCAAAAACTTCTGTGGCTTTGCAGGCCTGATGTTTGTGGGTGTGCACTGCTTACAGTTGACCCAGATAACAGCCCACATCTGTGGGAACACAGGCCTGACATGACCAAACTACAGCCACCTGTCCCTGCAGCACAACGGCTTATTGTGCCTGAGAACATGATCTAAATCCATGTTCTACTAACAAGAAACTGCATGTAGGTCAAGAGCTCTAGTTCCAACAACATTGCATTGCTATTTGTGAGTATTTGTAATCTAATCATTGAACTATGCTGGTAATGACAGTACTTGGAACCATAGTTTAGGAAACGCACCTCTGATTGAATTCCTCAAGAGCTGTCATTATATCCATCAGTATAAAATACCATTATAGCATCAGTATATCAGTATAATATCTATCCTTATAAAAAAACTTTTAGGAAAACTAGTGCACCCTAAATACAGAATTCAGCCGAGCAGAATAGAGCTCAGAAAGCGTTTGCGAGTTTTATTTGCAATATGCAATGTGCAGTCTGCTGTCTTGAGGCTGATATGAAAGTCTATCTGAGGCAGCTGATCACTGAGATATTGATGAAGCATTTATGAGAGAGAGAGCATCAGGTGTGTGACACCCTCAGGCTCTGATGGCCAGCGGAGAGGAGAAGCAATAAAAGTGGATTAGCACTGGATTAGCTGATTGACACTTAACTCTGTATTTTCACCCCTTCCACTCACTTAAATACATTCCTGTAGGGAAAACACACAAGCATGCAGTTTCCCATGAACAGAGTAGACTTTGCAGTTTAATGGCATTAAATTATTAGCTAACACAGAATTAAGTTTAAAAGTAGCTTGACACATCAACAAACTGCGTTAACTCAGAGGTCTAAACCTTCACGACTTTATTCAACCATTTAAGATCATTCATCCATTTTCATATAATCTGTTGATATTGAATCAGCAAAATTATTTTATTAAAGAAATGTAATAGCCCAAAACATAATGTTTAGTCGTGTTCCACATTTTGCAATTGTTATAGCATGATTTTCCTATTTAAAGGTCCCATATTGTACACTTTTCTGGAGTTTTATGTTAGGTTTTGTTGTCCTTAAGAACATATATTTGTGGTATAATTACCAAAAACCATCTCCTTTCTCAGGAGGTCTGCTAAGAACAGGTCGATTTTAGCCTGTCTATTTAATATACATGAGTCTCTCTTCTGATTGGCCTGCTGTTTTCTGAGTGACGTACGGCCTGGCCAACCACAGGTAACTAGGGTCAGCCAACATCACAGCACTAGCTGGACGGGAAACTGGAGGCCCACTCAAACCAGCGCAGATTCGGCTACGTAAGGAGCTTAAAATATCGTCTTGTTGTGATGTTGGGTGCCAGAATCAACAGTATACAGCATCAAATAAGAAAGTTGATCACATATCTGCTGCCACTGCCAGACTAACAAACCGATGACAGCTGTGGTTAAACGCAATAAAACAAGCGGATTGGACACAAACGATTGTCAAAAATGCTTGTGTTTGCAGCGCACACGTATTGAAAAGATTCAATAAAGTATTGTCTTTAGTTGTTATGGACGAGTCTACAGATTTTGCTTGCCATATGTTTCATGCATCTTACTATGTTGTGTATGAAAAAATGTCTGTGCATGTGTGTAAAACATCAAACTGACAATTTATATACAATCATTTGTAATTGTATATACATTGTTTTGATTTATTGTGGCTGGAACAATAATATAGTTGCATGCTGAAATTGAAATGTATATATATATATATATATATATATATATATATATATATATATATCTTCAACATGACGTGGTAAGTTTGTCTTTACTATACATGTTAGATGTGATCCACCTCGTAGTAACAATCCTGTCAGATCGTCCATCCTTTGAGTGAGACTGTAACGTTACAGGTTGGTTGATCTGGTTTTGTGGTTAAAGTTAACCTTTTCAACATTTTTCAGTGCAGTTGTTGCTCAATGCTCAGCAGTGGCATGGACACGATGTTGTCTGGGGATTTGACAGAAGGAGAGTGGGACGGTGGGCGGTGCTCGGGGTGGTGACTGAAGGAGGGGACTGTGTAGTTCTGACATCGACTTTTTATGGAAATCACAATGGTAGTTGAATAGCCCCTAGACTATGTATTTTTTTGCCATTTGCCATTGCTTTTGTCATTTTTATGTATTTGGTTTCATAATAATTTATTTAGCTTTATTTATTTTTTTTATTAAAGTTTCAGTTTTAGTAATTTTAATACTTTAACTTATTGTATTTCTTTTAGATGCCGAAGCAGTATTAGCATTTATTATTATTTGTGTTGTTGTTTTTTTATGTTTTTTTAGGTCCTTCATATAATATTTAGGTTTTATTTTGTTTTATTTTAGCTTTATTTTATTGAAAGAGGACTATTTTTAATAGTTTTAATGGTTTAACAACAGTGGTAAAAATCAAATTTTCTAAATTTTTCCTGATTATTAAGACTAAATTATGAAACATTTTATAATTTAACTATAAATGAGCTATTCCTCATTTCTTAACGTCAATTAATTAAGATAAAAAAGCCAATTTGAAAATAAAAGGTGTTTATTTTGATGTTTAAAGTTTAAAATGATGCAAATATTGTCTAAGTCTTAAACTCTGACAGAAAATTTTCCAACACAGCTACAAATAATGATAGCTTATATAACATGAATTTAAAGTATAGCCGCTCATATAATATTTACAGCTGATTGACCTCTCAAGGCTGAGATTTTTTTTTAAATTCATGTTAAGGCTCTGTAAGTTCAGTTTCAGTGAGGAAAAGTAAATGTTTAATTAACATGGTGTAGTAATGGTGTAGGAGTTAACATCTTGATATGTCAGAGGACTCTTGTAGTGTGGAGGTGATGAATGGGTCACTGCTGCTATTGTGCTGCGCTAAACCTGCGGTGATTTACAGAGGCTATTAAAGGCTGAGATGGTCACTATAAGGCCACTTCATCTTGTTGATATATAGGAGGAGAGCAAGAGATAGGGACACTAAAAGTAGAAAAACCCAGACCAGTGAAAGCATGTGGCGGCAGACAATGAGGAAGGACTGCGAACACAGAGGTAAGGGCTGCTGTTGTTGAGGTGTGCAGCGTTTGGATCGTATCTCACAGGACGTGGAGAGAATCTGGAGCGACGGGCGATGTGGCTCATGCATCTTTGCCAGGATGCTGCATCTCATTCAGCTGGCATAAAGACTTGGGCATGAATATGATTTCCATGATTCAACCGTCCCGACGGAACCTTAGAGCGCTATAAAGCTCTGAAAAACCTCACATAACAGTGACCACATCCAAACCAGGATAAGAAAGTGGGAGAGTGGGTGCACTGGGAAAAAATAGCGAGAGATGTTTTGCGAGGAATTCACATAACAAGACAAAGCCCAGGGCTGTTCTGTGTGTCTGTGTAAGTGAGATAGGATGTTTGGATGCACGCTCTGTTCCCTGTCTTGCTGTGTTTGTGTAAATGTGTGACACAATGAGAAGGCTTTTGTTGTGGATTGCAGTTTGTCACATGAACTCAAGAAGTTGCATTCTCTCCGAGACAGCCACCATAAACTTTTTTATCTTTCTTAAAGCAGCAGTGTGTAATTTCTGAGCCTGCATCATCAAAAGAAAAAACAAATGACTGTTTTAAATTGGTTTCCCCTGTCAGAAGAGATAGTTCAGACCAAATTTGCGCCATCTGGGAAATGTTATCTACGTACAGGATAGCTCACGCATGTATAAAAGCTTATTGAAAATGTGAAGAATTGTGAGATATAAAGTCATTATTCAAAGTTTATATAATGTAGGTAAATGTGACTTTATCTCACAATTTTGAAATGAAATGTGACCCACGACCACAAAACCAATCAAAAGGTTCATGAAATTCATACATCATACATATCATTTTGAAAATGCCTATTTTGAGTGGAAGCAGAAACACACTGTTTAAATGCAAATGAGCTGGTGCTCCACACCCGCCTTTCCAGAATAGAGCTTAGCCATTACAGCTTTGACCTGCTGTAAAACATGCGTTTTGGTTCTGATTATCATGTTTATCATGCTGAAATCATGTGTTTTAAACCATATAGTTTAAACTTCTGATATACAGTTTTCTGAGTGCACACATCCCAAGCATACGTTCAGAAAGCGGCTCCACTGCACGTGATTACTAAAATAAGTTCTTATTCACACACAAGTTTATATTAAAAACACACAGTTACAAAAACAGACAGGTATGTCTTGTGAAGGTAAACAGCTGGGAAATAAATTGCATGTTTATTTTAGATCTGTGTGGAAGCAGCAATATACAGTAAATAAATCAATAAATCCTCTACTCTCTCTCTGCGATTGTTTTTCATGTCCACGGTTTGAAGCAATCCCAATACCAATAACATGATATTTAGCCCCTAAAATGCAAATTTTACCAGGGCAAAAAATGTATATTTTAACCCCGGGAAGCAATTTTTATTGGGGAACCTCCCATAAAAAACGCGATCGGGCTAGTTTTGGACTAGTTTTAAGAAGCAACTGGGCAGGATTTGTTGTGAAAACCTGGCAACCCTGATCTGAACGCAATTGCTGGAGATATACTTCTAATGACAGGAGCGTCTTTACTGATGAGATGCGCATGAAAATTGCATTCGATTTTTTGCACAGCCAAATTACTAACACTTCTGTGATAAAAATGTTGAAGTACACAATCAACAAAGTTTTGTTCTTACCTAAATGACAGGCAAATATAGGCTGTCATGCGCAATACCCAAAATATCACAGCGGTATAAGGTAATGTTGTCAAAAATACAGACTGAAATTAAAAAAATGTCCATTTCCCGTTAGCATTTGAGCACTGTGTTCACGCACTCTATCAAAGTCATATCAGTTGAACAAATGAACACAATAGCCGCTGGCGATCTTTGCATGTTAAGAGGTGAAATTCCAAGTCTACGTCTAGCAATTCTAACTTTATATTCTCAGAAAATCTGAATTTTAAAAAATAAATTCAGAAGTGCAACAAAAAACATCTAAATTGTGAGATTAAAAATGTAATTACATTATTGCCATAGTTCTTATCCCACTGCAGAAGCAAGCTTCCATAATTATGGTTGTTGCATTAAGCAAGGAAAGAAGAAAGAATTTTTACATCGAAAAATGAGCTTTCACTGTTCCATGGAACCAGCATATTATTTGAGTTCCGTATGTCTGGATACTCCCATCCTAATCATTTATTTCAGTAAGTGGGTGTAATTTCCAGAGTTCATTCCTGATGAGTCCTGGAGGATGTCAAACTCTCGGCCCTCAGGGAACTATTTTGGTTTGTCTGTGTTGAACTGGAGTGTATCATGATCTCACATCTAGTCCAGCTGTCAGTACTTTCTCAACTCAGCTCCCTTCAATGGTTTCAAACTCGACTTTGAGTCAAGGGAAAATATGACACTCTTGTCTTCATTTAAAAGGTGCTCATTTTAAGCTGTTTACCCTATGGTCATGTTGACTGATGTCTTTAGAATATGCCCGTGGACAAGGATCAAGACATTTTCACCATAGACACTGAGGGACACAAATATTATTAGGTGATTTATATGGACTTTCAGTGGTACATTATTATGTTAATGTTTCCTGAATAAGTAGTTGTTAAAAAAAATCATAATATTTAGCATTTTTATTGATGTTATTTTATTTTAGTTCAAATAAATGTAGCTTTGGTGAGCATAAGAGACTTCTTGTCAAAATTTATAAAAAATTATAAAGAAATTGCCACGTTTTATATATATATATATATATATATATATATATATATATATATATATATATATATATATATATATATATATATTTTATCTTGAATTTTGCAGTTTCATATTTTCATTTGTTGTCATCAACAATGAAACAAAACAGCCTTTAGCCATAAGCCATTTTCGTCAGTAATTTAATCAACAAGAGGGAGATTTATGATAAAACATTGTATGTTTACCTTACATTTTCTACAATATTATCCACAGTCTGATTCCAATCTCAATGCAGTAAGGCCCACGATTTTCCCTGTAAAAATATAAGGTGAAGTCACTTACAAGTCACATTCTGATTAGTTTCGCATTTTAAGGCCTTCAGTGGGTCAAATCCCTGACTTCAGGAAAAACTGGTGTATATCTGAACTCTAGAGACCCGCATGATGTCATTAGACTGTGAGATTGTGCAATATCGAACTCTTCTTCCCTTTGCAGTGATGTTGACAATTAATTACCCATGACAAGGACCACTAGGACTGTACATGAAATCTATTGCATAGATCCCAGAATTCTGGGACCTGTACTGTCATTCTTTAATAGTGAAGTGAGTCATTTCTGCACCAATAGAAGCTGAATTACAGTTTCACTTTCCCATTGTCAATATTCGGTTCAGTCAAACTCATGCTACTGGTTGAAGGTGCTTTATGTAGGATTGGCACCGAGTGTTAAACTAGGTATTGCAGTCCAAATTCTAAATATTGGAGAGGGTTTTTTCACCCGGCCCCTCCTCCTCAGACTATATTATACACAGAAATACAATTGGGTAAACTGGCAGTGGATGGGTTAAAAAAACCCAAAACAAAGATCAGCATTCCGGCCCTGAACGCACATTTTCAGAGGAGAAAAATTGAGTGTAGAATTTTTTAGATTAACAAGTATGTTAACTTAGCATGTTTCTTAAATATCTGCAAACTTTAAGTCAACTCAGGCTGATTGAAAAAATATATATGTTGCAATTGTGTTTGGTGCCACAAAAATTACACACTTTTCTCTTAAATTGAAGCACACGCCTAAGCTGAACTTCAGCTTTGAGACAAGATTTGTGGTGGCAATGAATCATCTTTCCCTTTTAATTAAAACTCTCTGTGCTCAAATGACAGAACATCCATCTCACGAACATTGTCACATATATGACTTTGACAGACTCCACTGGAGTGCAGCCTGCAGTTTCCCTTCCTTCTTTATGAGGCAAAACAATATAAATCCCTGCAAAGGACAAAACAACAGCATCCTCTTCACTCTTATTCTTTCCTTATTTGACAAATGATAAAGTACTAATGGGAAGCAAGCAACATAAAGGCTCCTTTGGGGCCTCACATGACCTTCTGTGATGTGGATATATAGATCATTCTGGTTTGGCTTTGTTACACGGAGAAAAACCACAAACTGTACACCCAGGCCACTGACAAATATGCTTTTTGTCCTAGATACTTTGTTTAACACAGTCGATTCTTTGTTGAAAGCATCATCTATTATTTTTTGCTCTCCAAAACCAAAATTATTCACAAGAACAAAATGCTGTTTATATATGTAGTCAGGGTCCTCATGAAGTGATGGTTGGTTATCCTGGACTCTAAGGCAAGAGAGGACACTGAGGTCCTCTGCGGTTTTTGTCCTGGGAATTAAAGCAAGATGTAAGTAGAGTATGCAGTTTCCATTGAAATCCACTCTAAAATATCAAACATTATTAAAGGAATAATCCATAGTTAAATGCTTTCTTTCTCTTAATATCGCCACTATATAAGTTCAGATGGAACAATGTGGGTTGAAAGGTAATGCATTGCAAAGCTCGAGTTAAACATTTTTTTTCTCCCACACATTTAAAAGACCATGTCAGAAAGGTCAGTCAGAAAAGAGATTCAGTTCAGGGCAGGATTATCTCATGAGTTCAGACTTTTGAGGGTTTGATGGGTAAACCAGAGGTAGTCTTACAGAAGCACAAGACAACCCCGGAGAGAAACAGCACTATGTGCATCACTGGTTGTTCAGCGCAGGTGGATTATGGAGATACTCAAAGCTTGCCCATGACCTTCCTCTGGTGGTATTACATACTTAATCGAATGAGATTTGAGCAGGAGGCATTTTGAAGCTCAATTTTTGCATCATACATTTTGAACCGCTGTCAGATCTTGTGGCCAGGGCACAGCTAATATCTCCTAACCGCAGCAAAGTAGAGAAGGGCATGTCATATTCAAGTGTTTCTTCTTTTAATGTGTTAAATGTGCCGGGCCTCCTCCATTTAAGTCCTATTTTCCCTCCCTGAAAACAGGCTTTTTAAAATTCAGCACATTATTCTGTACCCTTCAGCTATATGCATTTGTTCCTTTTATTATTTTTCATGTCTTTGTCTCTCTCATCAGCCATCTTTACAGCTTGAAAAGAGTCAAAGATTTCCATATTCAAAATTGGGAATTTGAGAATTTTAAATGGCATGTTGTTATCTTCACAGCTGCAGCCGCAGAGCATAACTCAAGGCTCAAAAATCACATTACGGGCTAAAATATCTAAGGCTCAGAGCTTATGTTGCTATTTTGATCCTGTTTGTTAACAGCCCGAAGGATCCAGTGCACTCCATGCGAGAGAGCACAATAGCAAATTGACAAATTCATTGTCTCATGCTATAATTAGCTGTTTTTTTTGTTGAGAATTTGCTTATATGTTTCATCCCCGACAACATGTCTCAGAGGGGTTTGCATGGTCAAATAAAGGTAAACAGAAAAGAAAATAAAAGGTGATCCATCATCAGCCTTGTAGCGTGTAACTGTTTATGTTGTGAAATCAGAGTTTGTCGCATGCGTTGAAGCAATTATCACTTACGTAACTGAACATATTGTTTAAGTTTTTATGGAGGATTAATGATGAATAATGTCAAGTGAATTCTTGACAAAAAATAGCACCTAAACTGTTAGGATCTAGCATGCATCTGTGTTTTCAATTCTGAGGTGAATAAGACTGCGACTATAGTTTCTGAATCTCTGGGGACGAAAAAATGAAGTATTTTCTTGCCTTTGCTGGTTTCCTCTATTTTTAATTGGTCGCATATCAGATGTTTTTCTCCTGATTCTATGCATAATCTCCATGCAACAGCAGTTCTATTAAAGTCTGCACAGAATGAATCTCTCTAAAGGGAGATAAGTGCTGCTGTATTTCAGCTGTTGAGAAGTATGTTATCTTGATGGTCTATCAACCATTTATTCATTGGAATTGAGTAAACATTGTGAATTGCTACATAATATGTCAGTTTATTGAATGTGCTCGGCTTTTATGAAAAGGAGTCCTGCCTCTCAGCTAGACGTAGACACGTTTGACTGGGAGTTGATTTATTTGATAGTATTCATTAGATGCAAAAGCATACATGAACCTTAGTCACTGAAGACTGTCAGTTCAAATCATCTGAGAGAGAGAGAGAGCTGTTCAAGCCTAGTTTCTTCCATACGAATCTATCATCTCTTAAACAAGTTAGTAGACTCGGTGGTATGCTGTGATGTTTAGTACTTGAGGGCATGTCTAATATAGAATATAATAACAATAAATCGCCTGCTTTGAGCAATCTTTCCATTATTGTAATACACTATAATCAATCAGTCTTAATTATTTTGTGAGGACTATATAGCTTTGTGTAATACTGCAAAGCATTTTAGATTGTATTTGAAATGTTGGCCTATGCACGTGCACTTTTTTTTTGGCACTTGCATTGCATGTCTTGCTATTTTTTAATTGTCTCATGCCATGAGCATTGCATGTGCATTTTTTTCTTCTTCAGCTATTAAGAACATTTAAAATTCTTTTTCACTTTGTCCAATATATATATATATATTTTTTTTTTACAAAAAAATGTTAACACTGTATATCTGATCTAAGTGTGAAAGACACTAAATCCATCATACTACACAGGATTTTCTTAAGATTTCCTTTTGGATGTTTGTCTAGATGTCAGACACAAAAGTAGATAGACTAAATGTTAAATAGGTTTAAATAGGTTTGGTGTACTCGAGTAATGATGCTAAAATTCAGCTTTGATCACAGGAATAAATTACATATTAAACACAGTCATTTTAAACTGTAATAATATTTTCAAAATATGAAATAGTTTTTGTATTGTTTGCTGAACAATGAAATAGACTGAATAAATTTAACTTAGAATGACAATGGTGTTCTTTGATGATGAACTGAACTAGACCTTGGTCCATATTGCCAACTATTTGAACAGAAAACACATTAAAAAACAAGTTATTTAGAGATTTCTCTGAAATTCTTTGAGGTTAAGTGGTGTCTTCACTGAAAGATAAAGAATTGGCTGTGCCCATTTTTAATGGTGATGCTGCTTTGTGGTAACCAGACTGTGGAAAATGTTGAGCTGCTTTGCTCACACCCTATAGCCAAGAGCTCTTAAGTTTCACCGGGAATAATAACGGACAGCCTGTGTTTAATTTGCTGCTTTCATTCTTCTGATTTGTTGAGGAAACTAGACCTGCAGGCAGCTCAGCCCGGGATGCCCTGAAGTCAGAGCCAAAACATCTGGGTCTCTCATCAACCTAGTGAAACTAAAACCCTGCAGACAGCAGTGAGACAAGTCTGGATTGCACAGGATCCCGTCTGCTTCTAAATCAGGTCCGCCTTGGAGTTGAGCTCGCCAGTCATTAGCCAAGGGTGGGTCCGTATCGGGATATAATTCATAGATTTGATGGTAAACATGTGTCGTATACTCTAGTGTGCACACCTCTGAGGCTTAACAATTAATGCTTAAGTCTGAAATTAATTGGAAGAGAAGGGAACATATGGTGTTGCTATAGCTGAGTGACTCCGTCAATCATGCTGTTTAGTGCAGATATGCAGGCCTGTGACAACCAGACATGAATGTGTAGAACAGGTTGACTTCCTGTTTGGAAAAAAAAAAACTTTAGCTTACTGATACAGTTTTTCTTTTCACAAGAGGGCAGGTTTTCTTTTCAAAAGCACTGGTTCTGTTATAGGGGATACATAATTTTTTTTTTATGTAGCTGATATCGCATTATGGCTTAGGGTGATTGACAAATCATACACTTTACGATCCAACTGAAAAAATTTATGTGCATCTGTTTTCCAGCACAGAGCTGTGTTCATTTACATGTGTGCAGTTTATGATAAAGTCCTTCTGCTTCTCAAAGCATTATTTTTTAGTCATATTTAATTGGTTAAACAGTGGGAATATTTTTTTTTTAACTCACTTCATGGTGAATTAGTTAGTTAGTTCTTGTGAGGGGTAAACTACTGTAAGTGTGAACACATACAATTTTCAGGTTTTTATAGATCATTCAGCCCTAAAAAGATGGATCACATTACAAAAGTAATTTTACATCTTATTTAAAAATATATTTACTATGCAAATGCAAATGCTACAAAATTACCCCATACATCCTAGTTCTTTCCAAATATAACTTTAATTTTAAATTAATATTAAAGTCCCCCTGGTAAAAATCAATGCATTTTTTCATATCATAGTATATATATCACAGAAAAACTAAATAGTGCCATGTCAGGTTTTTTTCCAGTAACATGCAGCCCTACAGTGCATTGTCCTTTGTGGTGGCAGCCATGATTTCTACTGGATGTTTGTCAGCTAATTTATCTCTCTGATGGTGTTGGGTATAATGTCCTTGCAGAGGACCTGATGTACAGCAACAAATGCGTCAGTAATATTTCATTGCTCCTGGTGACACTTGGCATGAAGATTTTCCATCACAGGGGTAAGGCCTGCAGTGCACTGATGTATGCAAATGGCAGAGAAGAGATCCAGGCAGGTTTGTCACATACCATGAATGAAATAGTAGATTCATTACAGAGACGATTTATTTAAAGATGTTTACTTTTGGAGCAGACAGTGTTTCTCAACGCCTCTTATTGGATTCCTCCCCCTCCCTGTGTGTTGTTGGGCTTCGGTGGCACCTCTCTGCGGGGTGTACAGCCATTGGCCCTGTTCCAGGAACAGCATTGCTTCTTTAGGGTTGAGAGCTTCACACTCCATCAACAGTAAACAGCCGTATGGATCCAAGGTCAAGGATTCAGTGTCCTTCCACCAATACAGAGGGGTTTCTGGCCAAGGTCTTGAATTTGAAAGTGAAATAAAAGCTTGTTCTCACTCTGTTCCACTTCCTTATGAAAGTGAACCTTCATCGTCCATTTATCATCATCCATCGTCAACGTTTAGGGGTGGACTGACTGACTGACAGTAGTGGGAATCAATTTCACTCAGCCTTGGTCTTCCTCACATCCTAACATAATGGCCTGTAATAAAGTCTGATGGCTGAGTGGATTTAGACGAGATGGGTGTGGATGGAGAAGAGCAATCTTAGACCGGATACTCTATGCAAGTATGTGAGCCAATAATGTAGCTGAACAAGGTAGATTACATAACCATGTTTATAGATAGCTGTCTGAATAATAACACATACAATTTAATGGCACAGACGTTTGAAAGTCAATCTATAGCCCTCTTGAGTACAGAGGTTTGTTAATGCCACACTAATGCATGAACATGCATATGCATCATTCTCAAAATATTGTCAAATGTATCTGTTGACTTTTTGTTCATGCATAAGATTTTGCGCAGTTAAATAATTCTATATAAAACTCTATATAAAAAAGTATAATTCTAGTTGATAACAGTCTATACTCACACATCTTGAAAGAGTGTTTGGTATGTCTGGTACAGTTTTAAAATGAGTTTGATCCTATTTCACCCACCATTCCCAGTTCACTTCTAAGGGAGGTCATAGGTCAGAGATTAGCTCTATTTTCACTGGTGTTCCTCAGGGCTCAGTCTTGGGCCCTTTACTTGTTTATATCTATCTCTGACGACTTGGCCATCTCTTGAAATCCCACGGCCTCCATTATCATTTGTATGCAGGCTATATGCAGATTTATATAGGCTATATTCAAATCCTGATGAGCACCCAGACACTTCTTTTGTTTCTGATTGTATTATTGAGATAAAAACTTGGATGAGTAACTATTTTCTGTGTCTGGAGAGTGGTAAAAGCAACGTTATGCTCATTTGTTCCTGTCATCAAATTTCTAAAGCTGGTTCTCTGTCCTTGACTTTTGATGGCTCTGTTTTGGAAATTCAGAATAAAGTGTGGAGTTATTTTTGATGTTAACCTGTCTTTTGATTTTTTCAGCACACTGTTAAAACATTATTTTTTTCCATCTCAGAACCATAGAAAGATAGCATCACATGTAAAATTTTACTTATTCTTACCAACCCCACATTTTTTGACATATCCCCTTCATCTGGAATTCAACTTAAATGATATTTACAGTTATTTAATCATTTATTCTTTTACAGATTTTACTGTTAAATTGATAAAAAGCAAAAAGCCTAAAAAGTAAAATAAAAGTAAATAATAGAAAAATAGAAAAAATATACATAAAAAATAGTGGTAACACTTTATAATAACTTCACACTATTAATCATTAATTAAGCATTAGTAAAACGATAATTCATAATTTATAAAGCATTAATAGACAGTAATAAGTAGTTTATAAATACAGATATAAATGCTTTATTCTTGATTTAAAAGCATATCTATAATGTGTTTAATAATTGTATCTTCATACTTTATTCATGATCAATTTATCATTTCACAATGAAGTATAGCATTATTTACAAACCAGTTATTTAGGAGTTGCCAGTGATTCATAAGATCACAAGAAATGTAGTAAATTCAGGTAGTTATAAAGCATTTAGTAGTGGTCAGTTAACTATTTATGTGAGCTCATCTAAAGTGAGGACTAGTTATGCTTTGTAAAGCATTTATTAAGGATATTTAAAGGCTCAGTTATCTTCTAAACAAAAAACGGAAACAAACACAACACAGTGATACAGAACATAGAAATATTAACAGCCTTTAAATCTCATTTGTAAAAGCTTTACAAGGCATAAATACTCCTCACTTTAGATGAGCTCACAAAAATAGTTAACCCTCTCAGGCTCAAATTAAGTTGTAGTAACTTAGTAAATTTAGTAACCTATAGTAAAGTTTTTAGTACTCCAGATTCATAAAATATGTATCTGGAGTAATAAGGTTTTTAGTTACTTTACTGTTGCAAATCTGCAACACCTGCCTTGAGAGGGTTAACTAACAACTACATATGTTTTATAACTACCTGAATTAACCCTGAATTACAGTAGAAATACATGTTAATAAACCATTTATTAACACTTTAAGTAACTATTACTATATGTCTGAATAAAAAGATGTATGAATGCACATTTAAATAGTTTATTAATCATTTACTTACAATTTCTAAGTGATCTTATGAACCACTGACAACTCCTTAATAACTGGTGTGTAAATAATGCTATACTTAATTTAGAAATGATAAATTGTTCATTAATAAAGTATGAAAAAACAATTATTAAATACATTATAGATATGCTCTTAAATCAGGTATAAAACATTTATATCTGTATTTATAAACTGCTTATAAATGTCTATTAATGCTTTATAAATGATGAATTAACTGTTTCCTAATGCTTAACTAATGATTAATAGCATGCAGTTATTATAAAGTGTTACAAAAATAGTACATGATTTTTGACACTGTTGCAGTTGCATTGTTAAAGTGTTTCAAAAGTGCATATGGTTATTTTCCTATCATGGTAAAAAAATGTAACGACCACTTATTGATATTGTTTGTGTACAAGCTTTAGATTTAGAAGGAAAAATAAAATTAAGAAGAGCAGTCTGAAAAACTGAAGAAAAAAAATATTCAAAACTAATCGTACTTTTACTCTGAGAAAGATGATTTTATACCATATGTAACATATATTTCTGTCCTACCTACAACAACATACTGTACCTACAACAGGACCACACACTTGCAATATGCTAGCGAAGCATATGTGTCTGTGTTTGGGTACTATTTTTCTGGCGTGTAGGAACGTCCCACTGAGGAGCATCTGCGCATGGGACAGTGGGGCCCCTGCAGTACCCAATGCCTGCGGGAATTGGGTTCAGCTCTTTTTAACAAACAGCCTCTGGCGGGGATTGAGCAGTGTGGATGCAGGCCAGAGTGGGGTTTGTGTTGCATCTGACGTCTGCATATATTCTCTAACTGCGTGGTGCAGAGAGGCACACTTTATCATCACGTTGGCTGGTGCGAGTGTTAAGTCAGCACAGCTGTGAGATTCATTAGCGGGTCTGGGGAAGATTCCACTTAAACATGATATGCATCCAAGTTTTCAATCCTTCTCTTTATGGGGATTATATTCTGGTCATTTGCGAGTCTTTGACCTCCCTTGTGTATATTATGGGATTAGATTGCAATTTTAGGATTTTTTTCTCATGGTTTGGCCCATTGATGACATTTAATCTGTAATAACACAAAGCACAGCAAGCCATAACAGTTTATGTGATGTATCATAGACAACTGTGCCTTAAAGGTGAAATTACAGCAAAATTAGCATGCTGTCAGAATAGGCTGCATGATTAAAGGTGCACTAAGTGATTTTCGCCAAACGACGTTGAAATTTGGAAGCACCAAAAAAAAAAAAAAACCACACCCATACCCCAACAGGACCACACCCTAATTTTATATCGCTGACCCACATTTACATACGCAACCCTAGCATAACAACGATTGCAAGCGAAGATGACACACAAGCATATTCATAGCCAACACAGATAAGTATTGTATATACAATGCAAAATCAACAGTACTCACCTATCAAAAAAAAAAAACAATGCAACATTGGTGTCCGATTATTATAGTCACATAAATATTTAATCATCCACTTTTTGGTCAAATTGTCCAGCAATACAATTTTTTTTTATTACACTTTAATTTGCAATTGCAATTTTCGTTCTCAGGAAAATTGCTGTTTGTAATCAGAGCATGCATTTGATAAATAAATAGCATATATTTAAATAACTTTATATTAAAATATTATATATATATATATATATATATATATATATATATATAAAGAAAGCAGGCTTATTTAGATGAGTGGACAGTCTCAAACAGGTCTCCTAAATGGGTCTTCCTCCAATCTCTCTCTGGTCAGGGAAAAAAGCTCACACCATTGGTTACTTTGTTCAGCTGGTCTGTAATATGATGATAGAACCATGGTTTTAGACTTTTCAGAGAAATCAGTCTACCTAATTATACAGTAGTTGACTCTGCACATTAAACTGTGGTAGGATAATGTATTTAAACATTGGAGAAAATGACACACTTCACCTTTAACAACACTTTAGTTCTGAGCACATACTCTTGCGCTTTGCAGGTGGTTAGATGAGCACAATGGCCATGGCGGCTCTTTTCAGACAGTAATAACATCCTGTGCTATTTCACCCTGTCTCTGTGGACCACTGTCTCTAAATATTCATGGCTCAGGTTTACAGGCAATGTGTGAAATGCAGCACGATGCTAATTGGCTCTGCCTGCATGTGTGTGCGTGTTTGGGAGTATGTGTGTGTGTGTGTGTGTGTGATGTGAAATCATGGTGAGGCATGCTGTTTAAAATGCAGAGCAGTCGCGGCTAGAGGAATGCTTCATTTCGCTTTTGCCATCTGGTCACTTTCACTGTGACTTAGAAGCATCACCCCAACACACGCTGCTAGCCGCCACATCACTCTCTCTCACACACACACATGCCCTTGTGATAAAGACATACACTTCAGCATACTTTATAGAAAGAATACTTATTAATTTATTACTTATTACTTAAGTGTCAACTAAAATGTGAATATTTAATATATTATATTTTATTAAATAATATCCTACTGAATGCAATTACTTTATCTGAAATACTGTTAAAGTGTACTGCGGAATACACAATATAATTAAACATATTGTCATTTGCATTAAAAATTTGTATGAAATGTATTTGTATTTAAATATATTTGTAATGATGTTGTCATTTTAAAATGACAAAATTAAGTCAAAATGATAATCAAGTACTTCACTTCACATGTGCTAGAATGTGTTAGTCAAAACGTCAAAATACTACTTGTACTTAGCAAGTGTAATAAGTCTGAAAAACAAAAAGGTTATTACAAAAATAATGATTTAGAATTACCATTTCAACTGCGGGTTAAATCCAGTTAAGCACACTTATTTTTCCCAAAGGCATGCACATATACAGTATTTGCTATTTCCTGCCTACATAGGCAACATTATAATGTTCTTCATAGGCAGCAACTTTAAGCTTTATACAAATAGTGCTCCTCACAAAAAGACATGTCTTACAGTTCATTTCAATAGAATTTGGCTTTAGCATGATGCTAACCTTACAATGTGATGCTCAAAGCATAAAAGTAGATGCTCACAACTTTTTGGAAAAGAGTTTAATTCCCTCTCTACAGGCCCAGACAGGCACTGTTTCAACCGTATACCAACTTCAATTTCCTCTTTACGCTTTATATAATACACTCACTCACGCTTCTAGTCACTGAGATGTGATTACAACACCACAAATGGCTTGTGTGGCCAGCGGTGGATAAAATTGGTGACTGGTGCTCAGACTGCCTTAAGGGAGGAAGAGGGTGAGAGGTGGTGATTAGTTTGTTTGGAGATTAGTTAGATGGAGATGTGATGTCTTCATCCATCTGGCTTAATTAAAAAATAAATAAACAGAGGAATGCAAATGAGAAACAGAGAGGTGAATTTTAATACCATGTTTTAGAGTACACATACTCGTATATGTTTATGACACTCATTCTAGTCTTTGTCAGATTTGTCCAACACTATTACTCAGACCTTATACTAAGTATTAAACGCTAGTGGGTAAATCCTCTATCAACATTTGTGTGGGTGAAAAAGGATTTGAGTCCCTCCTTTAGTGTAAACGTATGATCAAATTTACTGTTGTTTGTTGACCTTTCATGTCCGCTAATTTTTGCCGAAATGTGGCAGATGTGAAGCTAATTGAGTTTTAATGCTTTTTTCAGTGTAATTTAAATGTTTTTAATAGGGGTGTAACGATACGCGTATTCGTATTGAACCGTTCGGTACGACGCTTTCGGTTCGGTACGCGGTACGCATTATGTATACCGAACGGTTCGTTGGAGTATTTAATTATACTTGAAAAAAAAAAAAAAAAGAGAGAGAGAGAAATATAATGATATGCGTTCAACAAGGTAGCCCAATAACCCAAACAACGTAACAGGCAACGCCCCTGACACTCCCGAAGAAGAAAAAAACACCATCTTATATGTTTATGTTAGGCTACTCAGCAGGCGCTCGCTCACTCAGTACACGCTGAAGGCTCGTTGCAAAATAGCCAATGCGTTGAACAGACTAGAAATGAGAAGATCCTCCAATAACCAACAGGTCTGGTGTTTGGGTGCACTTTGGATTCCCTTTAAGCTATAATGGTGATGGCAAGAGAGTGGTGGATAAAAAAACAACGGTATGTCTTTCTCCTCCTTTCCAAAGCGCTCGGGCAGAAGCGCTCATGAGGCGTCTGTCTTTGCTAAGCAACAATGACGTGCTCTCTCCATGAGACGCGGAAATTTCAGAGAAGGATAAATGGATTTGCAGCTCTAAAAATCGCTTGCAGTAGCTCTGCTACTAAATTTATTTCAAAATTGCAATCCATATACAACTATGATCAGCTGATCCTTCATCTTGGCTGAGCTCTCAACGTTGTTACGGGAAAGGATGAAGCTGATTGGTTGGTTCTTGTCACATGACCCGCGGTGCGCTTGCGGCATTCTGAAAAGTTGAGATGTTTTTACATTTTGCTGTAAAACGTATCGAACCGAACCGAACCGAACCGTGACATCAGTGTATCGTATCGAACCGAACCGTGAATTTTGTGAACCGTTACACCCCTAGTTTTTAATGTTAAATTATTAGATTTTCCTTAAACTTAATTAGATTGCTTGTTTGTTTGTTGTTTTTTTCTGTTATTTTGCTCATTTTATCACCCATCAGGTGAAAATATCTATTATATATGTGACCAGACCATTGAGCCATCAATCACAAGTCAACACATTAAAAACAACTCAGAACACCCTAGCATTGTGAGTAATGCAAGCACTGCTTTCCTCAGAAAATATAAAAATCTAGTTTTTGTATACTGCCTCCATTAATAAAAGGGGTGAAAAGGTTGGCAATATGCATAAAAAATGCATATTTATTCTCTTGGCAGATGCTACACCCAAAACAACATATTGCATTGTGGCATCTCATTAAGGAAAATGAAAATAATTTTCAAAAGGGAAAGGCAAAAAAGAGTGGGGATAATATTTTAAAATATCATTCAAAATAGAAACCATGTAATCTGCAGTGTGTTAATGCATGCCGGGGCTGCTGACCCATAAATATGGATTTATCACGCATTAAATTGATGTGCACATATAGGATTAACATGCTCTTAGGCTGTCAGAGTGTTAAAGCTGGCCTACGTCAGGCCAAATCCCAAAGGTTTGCTCTGCTCTCCAGTGTGTGAGTGCACAGGTGCTGGGCCTGCAAAGATCTGACATGTGATAGTCTCCTCCACCTTCAGCCAAGAGCTGACCCTCGGCAGTCGGTGTCAGCGGACAGGGGCAACAGATGGAGCGAATGGACAGATGAGAGGAGAGCTAGGAATGGGGGAAGGGAAAAGTAAAAGACATGTCATCATTCTGAAGAGCTGTAGAGTTGGTGACCTGCAGTGGTCTTTACTTTAGTGTCACATTAGTTTGCATACAGACGAAAAACTGAGGAAACATTCCAGTAGCGAATTGAAAAAATTGGATTTTGGAGATTTGGAGAAGACCTATTGACATTTTACTTAAATCTCACTCATTTCTACTTAGCCTGACAATATTTATTCCTACAATTTATTCATTTTTTCCCCTTATTTTCATTAAATCATGGTTAAAATAAGGGAAGGAATTAATACAATGTGGCCATAAATTAAAGGGTAGGTTCACCCAAAAATGAAAATTAGCACGTGTTTTACTAACTCTCGAGGCATCCTAGGTAAAAATATCCATATTTCAAACATAATAAACACTTTTCTCTCACTTCATCTGTCTGTCATACATGGAAGCCATTCCAGCGGGTGACGTAAGATGTTGGTGTTGCGTGATTAGTGACAAATGTGTTGAGAGAACAAAACAAAATGCCTGTCATGAATTAGAAGTACAAACCAAGGATTTGTAAAGAAAAATGTCTGAGGATTTGAGAGAAAAGTGTTTGAAATATGGACATTATTCTTACAAAAATGCATGGATTCACTACAGGAGAAATTCACTACCTTTATTCATCCCCCGGAGCCGTGAGAGGCAAATTTTATTATGGATGTACGCACTTTATTTGATGTCTTGTGGACTGTTGAACAGAATCAGACACCCACTGCAATGATAGAGTGTGGAATATCCAGGACCATTTTTATTAAAACTCTGATTGGATTCATCTGAAAGATGAAAGTCATATACACCTAGGATGCCTCGATGGTGAGTAAAATACAGGCTAATCTTCATTTTCGGGTGAACTAACCCTTTAATAAATTGTGGGAATAAATGCTTAAATCATAGTTACATTATCTATTTTTCCTTTTGTACTTTTTTCTCAAAGGTTGGGCAAAATGTAAGAATTGTCTCTCTTAAAATGTATGAGTTTGAATCAAGAGGAAAATTGAATTGGAATGACAGGACGAGGAATTTAGGGAATTACAGTTTAAAGAAATGCAGTCAGACAACAGATCAATTTAGTTTTAGCAAATTAAATTTGTATTTATTTATTATTTTAATAAAGTAATTAATTTAATTTGAATACCAGTAATGCCTATTTATTTCTTCATATATAGAATCATCTTTTAATGTTATTTAATTTGCCATATTTACCAAAATTCAGATCAATACTCTCAAAACAATTACCATTATAAAAATAACAGACATAAAAATTTTGGATAAATTAGAGAATTCTAGTGAAAAAATATCTATAAATTAATGATAACGTTCATTGGCAATCCATATTGAAATGATATTTTTATGAATTCTGCATTTAAATTACATTTCTGCATCCTGTTTGCTGCCTCGATTCAGATTCAAGAGCTGCTCTGGAATTTAAAATACCTCCTCAATTCAAGTGAGAGTGATTGGCGACCCTGCTCCTGTCGACTGCCCGTGACATTTCTACACAACTCCCTATCACATATTGCAAAGTCGGTCCCAATCGTTCTCACACAAACTCATTGTGTCAAGCTCATTCTTGACACAATGTCAACAGGGCTTGTACTCGTTTTTTTGCACAGAATGTGAAAAGGAGAGAAAAATATAGTTCATAGAGTTGGAGAGATGTGGGCAGCAGTGTGATGATTTTTACACCCACTTCCCACTGCCTTTCTGTCCTCTTGCAGTCTTTCTCTGGGTTTCATTGGCCACTGCTCATTACTATAGTCTCATTACTCAGGATCGGTCAGCCAGATGTTATACAAGTTCGAAATGTATTATAGAACCATTGCAATGTGATTCACAACAAAGCAGACCAGAAGAGCATCAGTGTAACCCTGCAGGGTGGGACTTTCCATATCATTAGATGAGCATTTCTCCTTTTTTATTTTTAAAAGGAAATTGTCTGAATTGGAGAACCAGAACATGATTTGTGTAACTTTAGCAACACATTATTAGCTGTTTGATAGGTGAATAATATCAATTACTGTTATGTGCCTGATGTTCCTTATATACTGGCTTCCTGTTACATTTAGGATTGATTTTAAAGTACTTTTACTCATTTATAAATCACTCAATGGCCTAGGACTGAAATATTGCAGATATGCTCAGTGAATATAAACCTAACAGAGCACTCAGATCATTAGGATCAAGTCAGTTAGAAATACCAAGGGTTCACACAAAACAAGGGGAGTCCGCTTTTAGTTATTATGCCGCCCGCAGTTGGAATCAGCTTCCAGAAGAGATCAGATGTGCTAAAACATTAGTCACATTTAAATGGAGACTCAACACTGTTTAGCTGTGCATTTATTGAATGAGCACTGTGCTTTGTCCAAAACGATACTAGATTTTATGTATAATCATTTTCTATTCTTAACTGTTTTAAATTCATTTTAAACCTTTTAAATCAGTTTTTAAGTAATTAATTTGTTTTAAATTCCTTGTTTTATTGTTGTGATTATTGTTGTGATTAAATTTTTATTTTATTTTATGTGAAGCACTTTGAATTGCCATTGTGTATGAAATGTGCTATATAAATAAACTTGCCTTGCCTTGCCTTGTAGAGAGCGTTATATAAAATGTATTACAATTCTGATACATCACTTTTTTTTAGACAACCCTGTAAAATGCGTTCTTCCTCTTCTTCGCAATCAGATCCTGGTTCAATGTTTAATCCAAAACTGCCACTTGCCATTGTGTGGCGTTCACTACTTCAGTTAACCGAGTGAAAGTGGAGCAGGTAGTCCAAGCTGGAGTGATTAAGCGGAGGCGGGGGCTGATTTGCATATTCAGGATAATTATAGTTTACTTAGCTTATGGAAAAAGACATAGAGTGAGTGGTCAGAGAAAGATAAATATTGTGTGACAGACTGAATGGCTGTAGGAAGTGAGGGATCGTGGCTGAAAGGCTGGAGGAAGGGAGCGAGCAGATATGAGAAGTTGACTTCCGTTGCAGGCTCCTTTGTGTTGAATGTCTGCAAACACAATTGCGCACATTTGTCTTCATTAACAGTTGAGAAGCCTTGTGGTCTGGCAGTGACAGGCTGGCTATCCACAGGCGATCCCAATCCTCCCGGATGCTTCCACGGGCCCTACAGACACACTAATTAGCTTTGCAGTGTAATGGCCGACTAATGACTTTGTCCTCATATAGGTCTCTTATGACAGAAATGCACAGGCCTTGTTTTCTGTTTGTCGTACCACACTGAACTCAAGAGTTGTCAGCGACGTGCCTGGCACTGCCCGGAGAGAGAACAGAGAGAAATAATCCACAGATGAATGTCTGTTCTGCTTTGACACACAGCTACAGATCATACCTTGGTGCGACAGAGTGGATAGAGGGCAGCTGAAAGACATGGATATGCTTCATAGTGAATGCCAATTAGGTGGAAGTTGTAGGGTAGGGAGATGAAATGGCCAGTCAGGGAGGATCAGACATGGCTCTTGGCTTCTGTTCTGGCATCAACTGCCAGTCACGGTAGGTTTTTTCATTTTTACACACAGAAAAATAAAAGCAAAGATATCTCTACAGCGAACTTCAGCACAACCCCATTTGTCCTCACTGGTGACAACTGCTCATTTTTCTTGCCTGTTTAGCTACAAATGTGCTGAACAAAGTGAGAGAAACATCTTGCAAGACAATTGTTTTTCATCTTTTGTGCCTGAGCTTCAGTTTTACTGTGGATTTTGGCAGGATTCATGTATATTTTGACTTTGGTGGCTGCATTATTATTCATTTACACTTGTTTTGTCTCCATATTTATGCAAGATAAAATGTACTTTCTGCTGGTCATTATAACAAAATAGACCCTCATGTCAAGTGTATGAGACCACTGCAGATAGCTCAATTATAAAGTTAATTCATCCAGGCCAGTAGGTGTCAGAATACAGTCTAGGGCTACACAAACAAAAAGATGCAGATGCTTCTCATTATATTAACTGATATTTTCTGTTTTACTTGCTGGCCTGGAAATCCTCAAAAATTACACAGTGCAGAAAATAATAAATGAATGTTAAGCAATTTGCAAATAAATACACTTCATTTATTAATATAAATGTATTGGTAGCAGCATCACTTAAAGTAAGCACAAGTGATGTAATGCACTTGTGTCATCAATAATTGATACTCAAAGCCAAAAATGTGGCTCCAACTAATCACATGTTTCAGGAAGTAATTTATTGGTCATACCATTAGCGATCTGATATATCCTATAAGTGTAACATAGACTGGTAACATCCCACTGGCCTTTATTCCCATCTCAATGACCACTCATCCCCAACAGCACTAAAAAGATTACAGAGAGCCATCGGAGCTGCGCTTCACCGGATCTTAACCAATGCTCCAGCCGGAATTACATTTCTGTAATACATACCGAGGGATTTTCCAGCATTTTCATCTCACTAATGGGATTAGGATAATGCAAAGGTGTGCATGCTTCTGAGGAACAGTGTGGGAGGGAGAGAGAGAGGCTTTAGAAACCACAATCAAAAGAAACACTCTCCAGTGTAAACATCTGTCTCTTTAGTCAAACGCTGCTGTCGTTGCTTAGTTGTAGTATACTTGCTTCCTCTTGGATGTGGTGTCTTTGCCCCAGCGCGAGCACTTTGCATTCACCTCAGTCAGTTGGCGAGTGATCTTAAGAGGTCCTCTTCTATACAGCCATTTGCACTCCTCTGACACTGTTCAGGACGAGCAGATGGAGAACTGCCTCCTTTTGTTCGGATGCAGTGTTGTGTTAACCATTTCATTCAAGCTAAGTAGCCATATTCACCCGGAGCAGATACAAGAGCTGATTCTGAGCTACTTGTGCTTGGCTTAAGGCCAAACTCTGTTGCGTTATGGATGTTAATTCGTGGTAGTGTAATAGCTGGAAAAGCTTGCATGCAGTAGCCTTGGTTTTTAAATACAACCTTTTTTGAGTGTCATTTGACTAACTGCATCTGGAATGGGCTTTTTGAGCCAGTCAGTGTGATGTTGAGAGTGACAGGCTTAAATTAATTCTGCATTTTTCCCCTAACAAATGTTTTTTTTTTCCTCCATGATCGGACCTTTGTTTAATGGTATCATTAGGAAAAAATTGCACTAAGTATGAGTGATATTGTGCC